>NC_089504.1:293897442-294225776 GCF_036850995.1 Saccopteryx leptura
AAAATTATAAAAGGTAAAGCCTTAATTAGAAATAGATATTGTTTGTTAAATCATTTTTTTTTAATTTTGGAAAAAGATAACCCCAAAATTAGAAAATAAAATAAAAAAAGAAATATTTTCAATATTTCTCTCCTTGTTTATTGGGCAGGTATTTCTGTCTGCTAATATTTTTTTTGGAACAGTATAAGTGGGTTTACTGAACTTATCAGTGTGATTTTCTTGAGTTGAATATTGTACGTTTCAGTTTAGTAGTTAAGATAATCTACTCTTTGGTAATGCTTCTCTGTTTAGAGTACTAGAAAGTGTTGATTTTTTATTTTATTTTACAATTTTTAAAACATACAAGTATGTGCATAAAACCTTTTCCTATACCTTACATCTAAAAGTCTTTGATACCATTATGTGTGTGTGATAAAAAACAATAATATAAATTAATAAGGCTATTGGACAAATCCAGTAATAGTGTTTTGCTATGCTCAGAAATAGGTAAATTACTTCTTCTAAACTTTTCTGCCCTACTTTCTGTTGAAGTCTGTGTTTTGGTTTGAGCATGGTTAAATGTTTATGGGCAGACAGTGCTACTATCCCAATGGTACACTGCAGTCACTTATCTGCCTTATTAGAGCTGATAGTTAAATTTTCAGTAGTTTTGCAAAAACAGTTGTTAAACACATTTATTTTTAAAATTTGAATTATATAAACTCATGATTAAATAGATTAAAAAGAAAAGTAGTAAATAATCAAAAGTCATCGTATCATACTTATATTTTACTACCTTTTACTAGGATATATGCTCTTGAGTTTATTTATATGCCTTGTATCTATATGGTAAAAATAATGTATAATGGAATTTTTGAACAAGATGGTTACTGGTAATTAGGTGGAAGCTGCACTCACCTCCTCTTCTGACCACACCAAAATTACAACTATTATAGTTAAATCAACCTGGATAACTATTTGACTAGCTGAACAGAACTCTTATCATTAAAGATATAAACAAAAAAGTGAGGTGGAAACTAGTAGGGAGGATGGGGACTCAGAAATGGCTGGCCCTGCACCCATGGTTGGGGTTGAGAATCTGGAGGGATATTTCAGCTGCAGAAGTCCCCCCTGAGGAACAAAGGGTCTCAGCACCCAGTGCTTGCATGAGGTTCTGCAACTCAGGATACCAGTGACAGGAAGAGAAGCCCATATAACATCTGGCTATGAAAATCAGCAAGAATTCAGTCTGCCCTGGTGAGATGAAAGGCTCTAGAAACCTAGGCATCACCTTAAAGGTACAATGCACAAACTCTTGCTTCCAGGCACTCATCCTGGGCTCCAGTGGAGGTATGGTGGCTCAGGAGGTACCAGAAACATACAGAGAGAAACTGAGTTGTATCGTTTCCGGAAGAGACCTGGAGGATCAGCCACTAATGTCCCTGTGTTGAGCCAAACTCTCACACGGCCCATGGATGCCATCTTTCCTGTGTTAAGCTCTCTGCCCATACATTATTAACCTGGAAAACATCCCTAGCCCCACCCTGAGGACTCCCTGGTACCCTGCCTTACCCATCTCAGACACAGCCCATGCTCCCTTGGCAGCAGTTTTCTTAAAAAAAAACTCTCAAGAAATTCTGATCAAACGGGGGGTTGAGAAAAGTGCCATAGATACACAAGAATAAAATGAGTTGGCTTCAGAGTGATAACCATCTTCCTGCATGGTCGACAGTCACCATTTTTCCTGTGTAAAACCCTCCATACTCAAGTTTAACTTTTAATCTGCTTTAGCTTGGTGAACTGTAGGAGCTCCACCCCGACAACTCCCTGATATTCCATCCTACAAAAGTTGCCTAACCAGCCTGGGCCTGCATTGCAGTTTTTTTATTAACACTCTGGAGGAATTCTGGTCAAGCTTGGGGGTGACAGAGACACACTGGAAAAACTGAGCTGTGTGCCTTCAGAGAGAGGGTCATCTTCCTGCATTGCTGACAGCTGCCACCTTTCCAGTGTTGAGCTGCACTCACCACTGAGCCTAATTTTAATCTGCATTAGTCTGGTGAACTCTACTAGTTTCATCCCCATGGCTTCTTGAAACACCACCTCAAAACAAAGGTCCACAGGCACAAGGTGCTGGCCTTAATTTACTCTGACCCTTTTGCTGAGTGTCCTCAGGGCCAGCATTGGTGTTAAGTCTGAATCTGTATTAACCTGGTGAATATGACTTGTTCCACCTGAGATACCACCTTACACATTTAACATAAAGCCCAAGGCTCCTTAAGTGGCAGAGTATTACAAGCAGCTGATAGGCAGGAGCAGGTCTCATGGTAGCTTGAGCCTTTTGCTGACCTGGCCCAGGCCTGGTACTAGGAGAAGAAGGCCTTGGATCATGGAAAAGCCCCTTTGATGTGTACCCAGGCACAGTACAGGCAGCTACCAACTGGAGATAGCCTCGGTTTTGGGGTTTTTCTTTGTATTTTTCTAAAGTGAGAAGCAGGGAGACAGAGAGTCAGACTCCTGCATGTGCCCGACCAAGATCTACCCATCATGCCCACTAGGGGGAGATGCTCTGTTCATCTGGAGCATTTCTCCGTTGCAACTGGAGCCATTCTAGCACTTGAGGTGGAGGCTATGGAGCCATCCTCAGTGCCTGGGCCAACTTTGCTCCAATGAATCCTTGGCTGTGGGAGATGAAGACAGAGAGAGAAAAAGGAGAGAGGGAAGGGTAGAGAAGCAGATAGGTACTTCTCCTATGTGAATCAAACCCAGGACTTCCACACATTGGGCCCACACTCTACCACTGAGCCAACTGGCCAGGGCTGCAGATGGTTTTTTAACCAGTAACCTTGGATCTGCCACAGAAAGGGTCTGACATTGACCTGTACCAGAGTTTCTCCAAAGAGTCTCCAGAACCATAGTACCAGGTGGCTTAAAACCACAACAGAACATCACCCAACAAACTCTTTAAGCAGCACACCTGAAAGGAGGTCATAGCAGACACCAAATCCTGCTGGGGCAAAATCCACTTCATGGGATTAGTCCTCAAACAGCAGCTTGTGTGCTATGGCCCTAGTGAATACTCATAGCCAACAGATCTGAGAGTCAATCCCACCAACTGACATGCCAACAGCTGTTAAGGCTTAACTACAATAGGAGGACACACACAATCTACACCATCAACACTCCTGGTGCACCCAACTCATGTAATCAGAAAGACTGCACCTGTGGGCAACAGAAGCCTATAACTATATAATGCAACCTAACAAAGATTGGAAGGCATAGCAGATCTACCTAATACATAGAAACCAACATAGAGAAGCAGAAAAAATGGAAACACAAAGAAACATATACCAAATGAAAGAACAGAAAATCCCCAGAAAAATAATATAAAATGTAGGCAAGCAATCTATCAGCATTTAAAATAGTAATTATAAGAATGCTTAAAGAACTTAGTGAAAATTTTAATAAAGAGATAGTAAAAATTAAAAAAAAATAGAAGTCATACAAAAGAACAAGTCATGAAAGGATAAAATAGCTAAAATAAAAAATACACTGCAAGAAATCAAGAGCAGTTAACATAAAGCAGAAGACTAAAAGTAGAAGGATAGAAAAGATATTTTTACAAAAAAGTTGAATAAACAGAGTAGCAATACTTATATCTGACAAAATACACTTTAGAACAAAAGCCATAAGAGACAAAAAAAAAGTACATTACAAATCAATCCAACAAGGATCGTAACCCTTGTTACAAAGATGCTGTAACCCTTGTAAATATTTAAGCACTCAATATGGAAGTTCCTAAATATATATATAAAGCAAATATTGAAGTACATAAAGGGAGAATTTAATAGTAATACATTCATAATAGAGGATTTTAACACTCCATTGATATCAATGGATAGATCTTCCAGGCAGAAAATCAAAAATAAAATAACAGCCTTACATGACATATTAGAGTAAATAAATTTAATTGACACTTTTAAAACATTTCACCTGAAATAAACAGAATATACATTTTTCTCCAGTGCAAATGAAACATTTTTTAAGACAGAACACGTTAGGCACAAAACAGTCTCAGTAAATTTTAATAGAATAAAATCATATCAAGAACTTTACCACAATAATATAAAATAGAGATCAATGACAAAAACAACAACAACAACCCACCAACAAATGGAGGCTAAAATTACATGTTACTAAACATTGAATGGGTTACCAATGAGATTAAGGAAGAAATCAGAGGGTACTTTGAAATAAATGATATTGAAAACAAAATGACCCAGTGTGTATGGTGACTCAGTGTGTATGGGGAACAGCAAAAGCATTTTTAAGAGCCCATTAAGAATGCTCATTAACAAAACAACACACAACAACACACTCCAACCAGCAAGGGTGTGGAGTAAAGGGAATCATCCTGCACTGCAGGTGGGAATGCAGACTGGTGCAGCCACTCTGGAGTACTATATGGGGTTTTTTCAAAAAATTAAAAATGGAACTGCCTTTTGACCCAGCTATCCCACTTTTAGGAATATATCCTAAAAATACCATATCACTGATTGAAAAAATGATATGCACCCCCATATTTATTGCAGCATTGTTTACAATAGCCAAGATCTGGAAACAGCCCAAGTGTCCATCAGTGGATGAATGGATTACAAAGTTGTGGTACATATACACAATGGAATACTATGCGGCTGTAAAAATGAATGAAATCTTTCCTTTTGTGACAGCATGGATGGACCTGGAAATTATTATGCTAAGTGAAATAAGCCAGGCAAAGAAAGAAAAATATTATACAATTTCACTTATATGTGGAATCTAATGAACATAGTGAAATGAGGTATGGAATAGAGGCAGAGGTGGGGTCTCAGGGACCAGAGGGATAGCAGTTACAGGAAAGGGGAATGAGGGGATGGGATTAGAGAAGGTGGAGTGATTAGTGAACTATATATATACATAACACAGAGACATAGATAGCAGGACAGCAAATCCTAGAGGGAAGGGGGGAAGGAGTTAGGGGGAGGGGAACAAAGGGGATATAAAAAGGGACAGGTGTGGGAAGTGAGGGAGTTATATTCAGTGGGACACTTGTATCCATCTAAACACAATAAACTAAAAATTAATAAAAAAACTAATGGAACTGATACATAAATTAGTAAATGCACAGGATACAAAATAGATATGCAGAAGTCAGTTGCATTTTTATACACCAATGATGAACTATTAGAAAGAGAAATTAAATAAACAATCCTATTTACAATTGCACCAAAAAAATACCCAGGAATAAATTCAATCAAGGAGATAAAAGTCCTATATTCTAAAATTTATAAGACATTGAAGAAAGAAGTTGAAGATACAAATTAATTAAAACAAATACTATGCTTATAGATAGAATGAAATAACATCTTTAAAATGTCAGCACTTTCCGAAACAATTTATAGTTTCAATGCAGTTCCTATCAAAATACTAATGGCATCACTCATATGAGTAGAAAATATAATCCTAATATATATATATATATATATATATATATATATATATATATATATATACATACATACATACATACATGGTGCACAAAAGATCGTGAATAGCCTCAGCAATTTTTAGAATGATTAGAGGTATCACACAACCTAATATCAAGCAAGGTTGGAAGTTCATAGTAATAAAAACACCCTGGTACTACATAAACTGAAACACACAGATCAATGAATTGGAATATAAAGTCCAGAAATAAACTTATGCTTACATGACCAATGAATAACAAAGAAAGCAAGAACACATAATGGGGTAAAAGCAGTCTATTCAATACGTGGTGCTGGGGAAAGAGGACAGATGCATGCAGGAAAATGTGACTAAACCACCTTCTTATACCATATAGAAGAATAAACTCAAAATGAATTAAAAAGTTAAATAAAACAATTAAATTTATAAAACCAGAAGAAAACATAGGCAGTAAACTCTCTGATATCTCTCTTAGTAATAATTTTTTTCAGATATTTCTCCTCTGACCAAAACAAACAAACAAACAAAATCAACCAACGGCACTATATCCAACCAAAAAATTTTGTTCAGTGAAGGAAACCATCAACAAGGTACTGAATGGGGAAGATATTTGCCAATGATTAATCTGATAAGGAGTTAATATCTAAAATTTATAATGAACTCAGACAACTCAATTACTCCCTCCTCAAAACAAAACAAAACAAAACAAAAAACAAAAACAAAATAAGATTCAGTTAAAAAATTAGAAGAGAATCTGAATAGACACTTCTCCAAAAAAGACATTCAGATGGCCAATAGACATATGAAAAGTGCTCAATGTTTTCAGAGAAATTCAAATTAAAACTACAATGAGATATCACCTCACACCTGTTAGAATGGTGCTCATAAATAAATCAATGAACAAGTATTGGTAAGAATGTGGAGAAAATGAAACCCTGGTGCACTGTTGTTGGATTGCAAACTGGTTCAGGCCCTATGGAAAACAGTATAAAAGGTCCTTATAAGGTTAAAAATAGAACTATTTTTTGCCCAGTAATTCTTCTTCTGGGTATATACTTAAAAAATAAAAAAGCTTATTCAGAAAAATACATATGTACCCCTATGTTCATTTTAGCATTATTTGCAGTAGTTAAGATATGAAATCTATTGAACTGCCTGTTAATAGAGGGGTGGAGAAAAAAGAAGCAGTACTTATATACATTAAAAAAAAAAAGAAATCTTACCATTTGCCACAACATGGGTAGACCTCGAAGGTATTATGCTCCGTGAAATGTTAGAGGAAGTCCAATACCATATTATTCACTTATATATGGATTCTAAAGAACAAAATATATTAACAAAAACAAAAACAGACTCATAAATAAAGAGAACAATCTGAGGTTTTCCAGATTGGAGGAAGGTTGAAGATGGGTGGAAAATGTGGAGGAATTAAGGAGTACAGTTCAGTAATTACAAAGTAGTCATGGCGATGTAAAGTACAGTATAGGGAATACTGTGGTGCCTTGAGATACGAGCAGATCAACCTTTTTTTTTTAAAGATATGAGCTGCGACTCAGTTTGTATTTTTGTTTGAGATCCGAGCGAAATTCCGAGATACATAAGATTTATGATTTGGGAAGCTGCTGCTAGTTGGCACGTTGGCGCTTGGGTCCAGCATCGGCAGCACAACACCAGCATCTCATTCTTTCTCACGTGTTACCCACAGAATCAAGTCGAATCTCATGCGCTATACTCTTTCTTGCATCATTTTTGCATTTTTTACTAATTTTTCTGTGTGCTATCATGGGGCTAAAGAAAGTTAGTGTAAAGGATAGTGGTGAGAAGAAGAAAAGAATGATGTCGATAGAAGTAAAGCAAGAAATAATAGAAAAACTTGAGCACGGTGTACGAGTGAGTGAATTGGCAAGGCTGTATGGCCACAGTACATCTACAATATGTACCATCCTTAAACAAAAGGATGCCATCAAATGCGCAAATTCAGTGAAAGGAACTACAATTCTATTGCAATTAAGGACAAATATCTATGAAGAAATGGAGAAGCTTCTGCTGGTGTGGGTGAAAGAAAAAGAGCTGGCAGGAGATACAGTGATGGAGATTGTAATTTGCAAAAAGGCACATATTATTTACGGTGACATGAAGAAGAAAGAACCATCAACCTCAAAAGAAGCAGCAGAAGATACACTTAAGGCAAGTCATGGCTGGGTTTGAAAATTTCAAGAAGAGATCTGGCATCCACTCGGTGGTGAGGCATGGTGAAGCTTTGAGTGATGACGTTAAGGCAGCTGAGGAGTACATTGCATGTTTTGCTGCGCTAATCATAAAGGAAGGCTACAGCCCCCAACAAGTGTTCAACTGTGACGAAACAGGATTGTTTTGGGAAAAAATGCCCCAGAGGACTTTCATCACTGCAAAGGAGAAGAAGCTTCCAGGCCATAAATCCATGAAGGACCGTCTGACCTTTGCATTGTGTGCAAATGGTAGTGGTGACTGTAAAGTAAAGCCACTGCTAGTGTATCATTCCAAAAATCCTTGAGCCTTTAAGACTCACAAGATTCTTAAAGACAAACTGCAGGTTATGTGGTGCACCAATGCTAGGGTATGGTTTACGCAGCAGTTTTTTATTGAATGGGTAAATCTCATCTTTGGTCCTGCAGTGAAGAAATATCTTCAAGAAAATAAACTCCCGATGAAAGCATTACTAATCCTTGAAAATGCTCCAGCCCACCCACCTGGTCTAGAAGATGACATTCTCGATGAGTTCAAATTCATGAAAGTTCTCTACCTCCCACCCAACACGACTTCAATCTTGCAACCTATGGATCAGGAGGTCATTTCCAGCTTTAAAGAGCTTTACACAAAGCACTTGTTCTGCTGCTGCTTTGAGGTGACTGAGAATACAGTTCTAACACTTCGAGAGTTTTGGAAAGATCACTACAACATCGTGATATGTTTACGCATTATTGACTTGGCACGACGAGAAGTTACAAGAACCTTGAACTCAGCATGGAAAAAGTTATGACCTGACATTGTTGCAGACAGGGATTTCAAAGGATTCGAATCAGAGACCAAGACCAAGAAAGAAGCATTGGAAGAGATTGTGTCCCTCAGAAAGTCGATGGGTCTGGAGGTAGATGAGGGTGATGTAAATGAGCTTGTCAAGGAACATGAAGAGAAACTCTCAACTGAGGAGTAGGAGGAGCTACAGATGATGCAACATACGGAGTTTCTGCAAGAGATTAGTAGTGAGGAGGAGGTAGAGTCAGAGGAAGTGATTTCTACAAGTGAAATTAAAGATATGCTGGCAATGTGGGAGAAGCTTTCAAGTTTCATTGAAAAGAAACTTCCAGAAAAAGTTTCAACTGGTTGTGCTTCAGCACTTTTTAATGACACTTATTTGTCACATTTCCGTAACATTTAAAAGGCAGGCAAAAGCAAACCTCTTTGGATAGATTTTTATTCAAAAGTCCTGCAAGTGAAAGTGCCAAAAGTGCAGCCAAAAAGGGAAAAAAAGGTGATGATTAAATGAAAAATATGTAATGTTAAGCTTAGGTTAAGGTTAGTTAAGAAAGTACATTTTTTTTTACAATTAAGATTTTGTGGTTTCATTTTAAGTAATGAAAGTGCAGTTTTAGTTTTGTTTAAAGTAAAAAAAATGCAATTTTAGTTTACATTTAGTGTTAAGAAAGTGCAGTTTTAGTTTACGTGTCTACAGTGCCTGCATCCCTTCCTCCCTCCCTCCTCCTCCGCCATTCACCTCCATTAGCCATGCTCATCAGTCTCCAAGGTAAGAATACAGTACTAAATAACACTTTTTTCTTTTATTTCCATATTTTGTTATGCATTGGTAAAATATACATGTGTGTTTCTTAAAAACATGTCTTTTTTCATAATTTAGGATGGTTTTGCTGGACACCTAAAACTAATATAAAAATACTAAATGTCAAATGTAATAGAAAAATAAAATTAAAAAATAATAAAATGTAACACTACCACACATCTTTCTACCATGTGTTCAATGTCTTTATGTTGTAGGTTGAAATTTTTCTATGGTGGGATATTTACACTTGGAAATAGGCAAACACTACTAATCAAGGCTTGACCTATTATTTTGTGCATTGTATGTATTTGAGTAAATAATAAAAAATATTAATACTGCAATTATATTTAAGATGTGACATATATATAGTCATGACTTAGTGAATAGCACAAAGAAAGTTGAGGAAATAATTTTTTAGTAATTTTTTTATTTAGAAAATTAAATGTAATAGGGTGACATTGATCAATAAGAGTACTTAGGTCAGATAAATATTTCTATAGCATTTGAATTGTTGATTGTGCTGTGTGTTTATCATTCAAAGTCAAATCATTTTCTATCGTCATATAGTTGTCCCTCTTTAACCCTTCTCCCAACCTCCTCCTCCTGGTAACCACTTCACTTTTATCTATGTCCATGAGTCTCAGTTTTATATCTCATTTATATATGAAATCATACAGTTCTTAGCTTTTTTTGAATTACTTATTTCACTCAATATAATGTTCTCAAGGTCCATCCATGTTGTCATAAAATGGCACTATGCCATCATTTTTTTATGGCTGAGTAATATTCTGTTGTGTATATGTACCACAACTTCTTTATCTAATCCTCTACGAGTGACACTTTGGTTATTTCCATCTTGGCCACTGTGAATAATACTGCAATGAACATGGAGGTGCATGTATCTTTGTGTACCAATAAAAAACTTGAGTTTAGTAATATGCAAACACCTAGTCCAATAGATCTGTCTTTTTAAAAATACATATATATTGGGAGACATGGTGATATAGTTCAGAAATCAAAATATACTGTTTGTTTCATTTTCCTGATATTTGATGTAACTGTGCATGAAATATGTATTTTATAAGATATGCTAAAATTTTATGGAGAATTGAAGTCATGGCTACTAGTTTGTGTAACATGTAATTTATATTTTATTTTTTATATTGTGAGGAGAAAGACAGACAGAGACAGATAGACAGGAAGGGAGAGAGATGAGAAGTATCAACTCGTAGTTGCAGCACTTTAGTTGTTCATTGATTGTTTTCTCATACATTTCATATCCCAGGGACTCCAGCTGAACTAGTGACCCCTTACTCAAGCCAATGACCTTGGGCTCAAGCCAAGAACTATGGCGTCATGCTTATGACCCTGCACTCAAGCTGGTGAGCTCACTCTCAAACTGGATGAGCCTGCACTTAAGCTAGTGATCTTAGAGTTTTGAACCTGGGTTCTCAGCATCCCAGGTCGATGCTCTATCCATTGTGCCACCACCTGGTCAGACAACATATGTAATATTTTAAAAATAACTCTACTTACTTATTTGCAAGCTAAGTATTTTCTTCTACTCCCTGTACACAACTAAACCTAATCCATGATACTAGAGTCAGGAAGAAGAAAGACATTAGTGAAGTAAGTTTCTCACTAGCAAGAAAAGGACAGAAAATTTTTTCTCTTAAAGTAGGGGCAAGGCTAGGCAGCTGGGTACATCACATGGGTAGCACAGCCTAACTGGATGAGAGAGAGAACTTGGGTTAATACTCCTTAGCATCTCTTCTTGCAGAGCACAATGGATCTGGAGCTCCTGTGTGCCCTGTGAAAAAGCTGAAGTTAAATTGCCAGGGAGGTTGCCAAAGGAGGGGGCAGCAGATAGGTGAAAAGGTGACCCTCTAGCTAAGCCTTATGAGGTAGTCTGCCTAGGGAGAAGATCAGCCCCGTTTTGTGGATTTATGGCCAGGCAGTAGCTGAGCTAGGTAGAGTCAGCAATAAGATTCAGCAATTCCTGATGAAACTAAGAGAGAACAGATGACCATTTCATGAGCCCTTCACTCCTCTGGTGCCTAAATGGCTAGGATTTCCTAAGCTTCTACATCACATCTCCTTTATATCATGAGCAACAGGTCTCAGAACCAGGTGTTACAGTCAGGAGGGTTGCATTTTCTATATTATGAGAGAACTGTGTATGGAAAAAGCTACAGGCTGAGCCCTTATCATGATAAATGGTAGCTGATGGAATTTTGTAACTCTTCTCTTAATATAATAGCATAGCTTGCTGGTATGTTGTCTCACTGAAAAATCTTATTTTAAATATTAAAAGTGAAATACTCTTTCTATACACATCCTAACAACCCAAGAAGGAAATAGATGCCTTTAACCAAAAAGGGCAAGTATGTACTTGGAAAGAGTGAAGAGATTCATTAATAAATTTCAAAATATCATCTGTTATATTTATTTTTGAAAGCAATGAGAATATCGCCATAATACTATAGCTGTATATACTATTTATTATACATAGGAGCAAAGATGGTTAGAGCTTAAAGAGATATAAGTTATCTAGTCCCACCTCAGAGAAGGAATTTGAGATTCAAAGTGTTTGAGGTAACATGCCTTGGACCACACATTGGGTACAGAGTAAAGCCGAACAAGAACCATTCTTGATTTCTATTCTGTTGCTTCCTCTTCTACCTTTTATCTCCACAAATTTGATGATTCCTTTCCTTGAACATTTATCCATCCAACTGTAACTACTGCGAGACACAATGTTTCATTGAATCTTGTTTTGCAGCTTCAATTTCCTGCTTAAACTCTGGCTGCAAAAAGGGGTTTGCCCAAAGAACCACTGCTGGGCAAATTAGATGATGATATTAGTAATTTAGAAACATCATGTCACTATTAGACTTCTTAATTCTATTTTTTTTAATTGTGGTTATCTAGAGAATTCTCTATTCTGGTCAAAATTTTTCACGTAATAGTTTTGATTTTTAAAGGCATTTAAATGTTTCTTTTCAAAGAAAGACCTAGAAAATTCTTCCACTGTTATCAATTCTCAGAAAATAATTTAATTGAAACTTACTGAAGCTAATTAAAAGGATAATTTCTCATTTTGCTTTGTGGTCCCATGGACTTAATTTAACCAAAGAATTATTTTATTATTTTATTCTTTGCAGGTAACCGTGTGCTCAGAGCTAGCACCAGGGGAACAGAATGAGAAATATGTCTATCTTTCCCATGACAAAAATAACTTTTACTAGTTTACGTTTTTTGAATAGTTTTATCCTTTTTCGTGTATACTTTATTTCATTTTCAATGTTATCAAACATTTTTATTCTTAATTTTTAAAAATGTTGGTTGTATATTTAATAATAATGCAGTATAACTTAGCAATCATTTATTTACTTTAAGACATTGAAGCCCTTACTATGTGGCAGGAACTACTATAAATGTTTCATAAAGATTAATTTAGGTATGTACAATGTACAATAATATTAGAGACCTCCCCATTTTAAAATTAAAGGAATGTAAATAAACAGTAAAACTCAGGCATATGTTGCATAGGTTTAACTCTTAAACACTGACTTTAAGAGCCAAGGCCGAGGTTGGTGAGGCCAAAATGGGTGAAGCATCAGTAGTGCCCTCCAAAAACTTGGCTTATGATGTACTCTCCATAGAGAGAGATGTTTAAAACAATACCACTTAGTCTGATGGAGACATGTAACCAGTGTTATGAGAAAACAGAAAAAGAATTTCAGAAAACATGACACTGACGTTGTATCTTGAGAATGAGGAGAATTTGATCTGAGTAGAATGTTATTTAGGCAAAGGTTAGGGGGGAAAAAAAGAGGAAGAGAAAAATGCAGCCAGTGGAAAAGTGCAGAACATATCCCTAGAAACATGTTTGCTAGGTGTGATTGGTCGTTGAAATAAAGTGACGAAAAAGAGTGTGAAGAGCTATGGCCAGGTTAATAGTGATGTTCACTGTGAGAGTCAAAATTATACATTTACCCTGGAGGGGGTTAGTTGTTTAAGATTTTTTCACATTTGAGAATTAGATGATTACATTGGTGTTTTAGAATGTGGATCTAGCAGAAATCTGGAGAAGAGGTTTGGGCAGGGAAAGACTAATTGTCAGGCTGTCAGTTAACAGGATGCTGCATAGTCCTGGTGCAAGACAATTAGGGCTTAACCAAAGATAATAGTGATGAGAATAACATGGAGGAAAATAATAAGAAACATTGGAAAGCCTGACAGGTTTGCAGAACACGAGAATTGGTTCACTTTTGGAAATGGTAAATTTACGGGAAAATATGCCCCAAATGTAGTTGTAAATATTGATGAAAAAGAGGTCAGGCATTATGATATAGCTTTGGGAATCATGAAGATTCCAAAACAATCTACAGGTTGAAATGAAAGGAAAGACAAAAATAGGTGGATGGTAGAAAATAGCTAAGCAAACGGGATAACATTTCAAGAAGTGTAAAATGAATGTTAAGTAAAATTTAAGTAAAATGAATGTTAAGAAAAAGACCCTATCAATGAGAGATCACAAAATAAAATGTCTACTGGATGCAAAATTTAAGGGGGGGGGGGGAGAAAATAGGGTTTCACTGAGTCGTTGGTAAACTGGAAAGCATGTGACTTCTCAGGGAATCAGCTATAACTAGTGTTTGCTCCAAGGAAGTAATGACACTCCAACTGCTGTCAGGTTATCCAGTTTTTCGGAGAAACAAAAATAAAAAATTATGTAAACTTTAATTTTTATATGATGTCTTCTTACTATTTTTAGCAATGGATAGGGGATGATTTTCTAAAATTTAATTTTAATATATCGGTCACTTACATGTGGAATCTAATGAACACAATAAACTGATGAACAAAATAGAAACTGAGGCATGAACACATGGGACATATGGACAGTATGAGAGGGGAGATGGGTGAAGGGATTAGCCAAGAAGCCTTTACACATTACTCATAGACAGAGAAGTCTTCTAACTATTAACAACAGGCATAATAGGCTTCCGTTTGCTGCTTTAATAAAAGACCAGAAATTTAGTGATTTAAAATGGCACAAATTAATTCTCTTATTGTTGAGTTCAAAAATCTAAAATAGGTCAGCAGGGCAATATTTCTTATGGAGGCTCCAGGACAAGCTCGGATTTCTCGCCCTGTCCAGATTCCAGAGGACGCCTATGTCCTTTGAACGGTGGTACGCTTCTTGCATATTCAAAGTCAAAAGTAGCATTTTCACATATGTATCTCTGCTTTTGTCATCGCACTTCCGTTGACTGAGTCTGACCCCTCCCGTGTCTCTCTGAGTAGGACACTTGTGATTAACGTGGAGCCCATTTAGATAATCCAGAATATTCTTCCCATCATGGTTCTTAATTTGATTATATCTGCATAGTCCATTTTGCTATGTAGGCAACATTTACAGGTGCCAGGTGCTAGGACACGGTCATAGGTAGCCTATCACAGCAACCAATACCAGAATTGCACTGTTAGCCAACATAAAAGGGCTAATTAAATACATGGGTGAGAAATTGTCTTGCAAACTGTCAGTTCGTGATCTTAGAAACTTTTCCTGGATTCTTCCTAATTTATTTTATCCCCCTTGTTTCTTGTGGCATGTCTTTCATAACAAAGGCTTTCAAATGGAAAGAGGATGTCCAGTGAAATAATCAAAATAGAGTTTGTTTTAGTATAAATCTGTGAGCCACGGATTTTGTGCAGAATACTCTTGCTTATTTTTTGGAGAGGGGTTAACAATTTTTTAATGTATTTTAATTCAATATATTAGAATCATTAGACTATGATTTTCTAAGGTTTTTGACTGTAATATGACTTCTGATTCTCACCTAGCACACTCTCAGTCAAAATAAACATTAATGGTTTTCATCTGCAGATGTATAATGACATCAAATTTTATCACATTGACAAACCTCCTAAAATATTTATAACAGCAGGTGACACATTTTACCTCAATACCTGTTTTTCAGGTATTTTTGGTGTAATATAAGTGATGTTAGATTTCTGACAACAAAATCACCATAGAGGATAAGGTAGGGGTCCCAGAAATCATGCACGTGTTTTCGTGTCTTAGAAGCAAGTTCTGTCTGGAACAAAAGAAAAACCTTTTGTTCTCTAGTTAATTACTTCATTATGTTGTAGGTACATAATTCTTTTTGAAGAAACCAACCTATCTGAAAGAAAATCATAAAATATTATAGATTATATATCTAAACCATGCAAAATATTAAAGATGTTGATTTTACATAGTAAAGGGTCTGTGTTAAATGTGAAAAAAATTAAGCTTAACAATCAGTGCTCCACTAATGTTTTAATTTCTGCCCATATAAAAATAATCTCATTTGTAAATAAAAAAGGAAAATATTTTGTTGTGACACTTCCATCTGTTACCTGAACAATCAGTGACATTCTGCAGTTAATCATAGTATTTTCTAAATGGAATTTATAGTACTCAACTTTCTTGGACATAGATATAAAACATTTACATTGTGTTTTTTTACCAGTATGGGGAAATTTAATACTCATAGATACAAATTTCCTACTAAGTTGTATTTCTAGAAAAACTTGTCCTTCAAAGGTAAACAACTTCTAATGGTAAATATCAGAAATGGAGAGAAAGACTCAAAAGCATAGAGTTATTACAAAATATTTAGAGAACTATGATCTCTCATTTATTTAATTTGACTACACAGTGATATATAAAATAGTGGGAGGGGAAATCTCTTGAAACTAACTTGAAATTTAAGACTATCTCAGCTTTTTCCTTTGTAATCATTCATCTAAGAACTGTGATTCAAGGCCATTCACAAAACATTAAATCCCTCTGCAGAACTTCCAGTGCAAAGCCAGCTACTTCAGAGCTAGGTGACTTGCTGGAAGGGGATTAAAAAGGATGTGGTACATATATACAACGAAATACTATTCAGCTGTAAGAAAGATGATATATTGCCATTTACAATATGGATGAACCTTGAGAACGTTATACTGAATGAAATAAATAAATCAGAAAAAGCTAAGAACTATATGATCTTACACATAGGTGGAATATAAACTGAGACTCATGGACATAAATAAAAGTGAAGCGGTTACCAGGGGGAAAGGACTAAGGGGAGGGGGGAAAAGAAGGACAAATATATGATGACAAATAATGACTTGTCTTTGGGTGATGGACACAAATGCAGTCAACAGTTCAAATGCTATAGAGAAATATTTACCCAAAACCTAGGCACTCTTACTGATCAATGTCACCCTATTAAATTTAATTTCTAAATAAAATAAATGCTAGAATCTCTCTGAGATATTTCAGAAACTGCTTCTGTGTGGAAAGGAAATGAAGGACTTTACATTTAGAAAGGAACTATTCCCTGGAAATAGCTATTTTGTTCTTTGGAAGAGGTCACGTTTCCCTCTACTGTAGCCTGGTCAGTGGTGTTAGAAACGCTAGAAGAACATGCTTTTGCTATGGAACTCTTAGGAGAGCCACCTTTCTTTTCTTAAACAAAAAGAAAAACAACAGTTTTGTGGATGTCAGCAACACTTCTTTTATATTTTCCAGTGTGGAAAATACAGTGTTTAAAAAAAACTTCCCTAATTTGAATATACCTAAAATTTTTATTTTAACATTTAAGATTATAACTTCTATTGAGAAGAAATACATGGAACAAGCATGTTAAATATCTACATACAAATAGAGGTTGTATGTTATGTACTTGGTTAAAACATATGGTGCTTAATAGAAGATGATTAATTATCTTTGGGACACGTGAAAATACATAAAACTGCAAGAGGACATAATTTGATTGGTCACAGGAAACAAAATATAAAAGATTTTTAACTTTTTGCTGATGATATTCACTTGTAAGCCAACCCTAAAAAGGAAGCACCCTCTGCTGGATTATGTAAGATATAACTGTGACCCACAAAGTGAAAGAGAGTAAGAGAGAATCTAGCTACAATCAGAGAAATAAATTATCATTGTTTTTCCATATATATCATGGCATTCACTGCCTGACCTGTATCCAAGACAAACTTTTGAAGACTGAATATATAGCATTTATTTTCTGTACTTTAGTGCAAGGATTTAATATTGATGAATAGGATGTATATGAAGGCTTAAGAGGTTAGTGAAGCTGATTTTTGCAGATCAGGCAATGAATAAATTACATAGTCTAATCTTTATTGCAGTGATTATAATATTTCAAACTCAAATTATGCAATTTTTACAGATGTAAAAATTTTCAAATTAACTTTGTGTGGGTAAAATGCTAGGTATTTTCCTGATAATAAAACTTTGAAAATAATATTCTTTCACTCAACAAATAATTCTTAAGAAACCATTATCTCAACAAATCACTTACTAAGATTTTTCAACTGATTTTTCTTTAGCTTAGTTATTTGTTAATTAGCATTTATTATTGGTGGAAAGTTTCTGAAAGTAAGGCAGCTTGCTTCTTTATTGAATTAGTAAATAACATACATTTTGAAAACATATGTATTCAGGTTAAAGTCTGAGAATTAGCAGGCAGTTCTATATCTTTGCATCTTAAAATTTAGGCAGAATCTGGTGCTGGTTTAGTCAGATTACCCTCTGTGTATATATTCATAAACAATGTATTCTCTATTAATTAGTATCAATTTAATGAAGCCTTTTGATCTTGGAATATTCTAAAATTTTGCTGTAGTGAGAAATATCAGGATTTTAAAAAATGTAGTTTGCTGTTTCATGTAGCATATTTTAAGAATATTGATCGCTGTTTTTGTAACAGTTTATTAAAAGTTTTTATAAAGAATAATCATGCATTTTTATACTATAGATTACAATTCCTAATATATTTATTTTTTTGAAAAACACCATATTTACTTATGTAATTCCTAGGTTGATAGAGTAGGTAGCATAATAAAATTAGAATACAGGTCTCCCTCATTATTTCTGTGTGATTCTATTGTAAAAGACTGGAAATTATTTAAAAGCAATGACCATGTCTTTGTTTTTGTATCCCTACAGCTTAATAAAGTATATATTTAGTACATATTAAGTACTAAATAAACATTAAATCATCTAAATTAAAATCTAAAATCTAAAATTAATTTACCTGGTTTCCTTACCAGGATTTTGTTTGTTTATTTGTTTTGCTTAAAGCTACAGTTTTCAAAAACTTGCCTGCAACATTGAAAACTTACTATATATAATAAACTCTGCCAGGGTGTAAAGATAGAAAGAACTACATAAAACAGAATATAAAAATAGTTTTTTAATAACAAGATATTGTTGAGGTAGAACTGCAAAGACTTGTTATGTTTCAGATGTGAGGGTTTCAGAATGACAGCATGATTTTTAAGCTTGTTAACCGGCACAATGGAAAAATACTCAATACGCTAAACATTAATAACAAAAGCTAATAAGGTCTTTTAAACAACCTAAACTAAACTTTCTAATTTCTACAAAACCCTATAGGGTGGCTTCTAACATCACAATTTTACATATGCAGAAATAACTATCCCCAAAGAGGACAAGAGTTGCTAAGAAAGTAGGTCTTAAATGTTCTCACCACAAGAAAGAAATAACTACGAGTCATGGTGGAAGTGTTAGCTAACACAACAGATTAATCATAATGCAATACATAAATGTATCAAATCAATTTGTTGTACACCTTGAAGCTATGCAATGTTATATATCAACTGTATCTCACTAACATTTAGAGAAAAAAATTATGGAAGTTGCTTCTAAAGACAATTATAGGCCCAGGCCAGTTGGCTCCCTAGTAGAGAGAGCATTGCTCAGCATATGCATGATCCAGGTTCAATCCCCGGTCAGGGCACACAGGAGAAGGGCCCATCTGCTTCTCCACTCCTTCCCCTCTCACTTCTCTCTCTCTCTTTCTATTCCTGACCTGCAGCCATGGTCTTGGACGCTGAGGATGGCTCCATGGCCTCTGCCTCATGCACTAAGAACTCAGTTGCTAGCAATGGAGCAATGCCCCAGATGGGAAGAGCATTGCCCCCTAGAAGGCTTGGCGGCAGGTCCTCTTCGGGCACATGCAGAAGTCTGTCTCTGCCTCTCCTCCTCTCACTGAATAAAATAAATATAAATAAATAAATAAAACAAAGATAATCATTAAGTATCATATTCAGAATTTAAGGCAAGACAGAGAGCTTCAGAAGTCAAACTCTTATCACAACATTACACTGCCTTGTGTGTAAGTCTCTCCTGAGTGTGAGGAGTATATATGTGGGATAGGATGACGTTGATCTGAGGAATCATCCTTAAGGATGATGCATTTGACTGCTGATTCTGTCTTCATATGTTGTTGACCCTTTGTTGTCGACATCAATAAAGTGCCTCATTCAGGAAATTATGTCCAGAAGGGAATGGCCCCAGGTTTGGCAAGTTTGATTCTCTTCTCTACACACTCAGAAAAAAATGGGACTGACATTACCTACAAGGCCAGTTAGATGGCACATGGCTCAGACTGCATCAAAGAGTTCCCTCTTTCGTGGTTCTCCTCATGTTCATGACAGAGTGTCACCATTACAGAAAGATGGGCCAGGGAAGATGGGCAGGGCTCACATGCTGATCTGCAGATTGCCACCAGACCTGGGCCCTGAGTCACTCTGAGACAACTATGAGCCTTGAGCCCTACTAGTTTTATAATTATAGGGTGGGGATATAGGTGTGATCTCTAAATAATGTGTTATTTGTAAAAATATAGATAAATATACATTGTGCATAGATTAACCTGGTATTAGTTTAAATTTTGAATTTTTAGATCTAATTTACAGTGTTTTGTCAACTAAAATAGCTCATATGTAACCATGCTGGATTGCAGAGCTAGAGTGACTTTTATAGATATGAGAAAGAATTTCCAGAATTTAAGAAGTATTCTTTTTTAGCTTAGGAACTTTGTGCGCCACAGTGAAAAAGACAAGACAACAGTCACTAGAAAATTCTAGCCTTTGAGTGTAATGTTGGTTGTAGTACTAAAGCTAGGTAACTTTTGACAAGTTACTAGCCCCGAGCTATGAAATATTGCAGCTTGTAGGTGCATAGACTTCATTCTCTGCACCTTACTCTCTCTTAACTGACCAAGAAACTGGTCAAAGTTTAAGTAACTTGACAAGTAGGTTACATTTTTGGCCCATGGAGTTCTCAATGGATAATTTTTTGAATAAATGAGTAACAAATAAATAATTTGTAAGACTTTTATAACTTTAAAAATCTATAATCCTATGAGGCTTTAAGTTTTAAAAAAGAGAATTTTTTCCTATATATTACAAATGTAAAATGTGGATTTTTATGAAAACCCACATTTTCATATGACTGTGTAGATGTACTTAATAATTTCTAAAAGTTGACAGTCTGCCTTAAGTGATTAGGCAGATAGTCTCTAATTCATCTTGCCTGGGGTAATTCCCACTGACTTCAAGCCTTAAATGAGGTATGGAGGAAAATGAGAAATGAGCCCATAGAGTTATAATATTAAAGAATCACAGAGATTGTAACCATAGAGGATTTTGACTAACTCACATTAATTATCCAATTTGTGAAAGAAATAAAGGAATTATGGAGAGCTAAATTTCTGCAAAATGAATACTTTCAATACTCTTTAATGAAGTCATATCCTTCTATTTATAATATTTTCTTACAATTTGTATAATTTCTAAGGGGGTTTTTTTTGGCTTGTTGTTGTGATGTTGATCTGTATTCTATGGTACCAGTTTATCATAGGTCTTCTAGTTCTTTGAAGGAGACTCTTATCACCCATGGAGACTTCAATATCATTTTGAAAACTGGATTTTTAGGGCAAAACAGACAAATAAAAGCAAGAAACTAAAGAGTGGCTCTCCCCACTAGGGTACTGAGGAATACTGGCTCCCCAACACACACACACATGCACACACTCAGACACACGCATATGCACACACTCAGACACATACATATGCACACATCATGGCAGGAAGTCTGAAAGATAAAGGATGAATTGGGACAAAGTTTACTGTTTTTATCATATGTTCCAGGCACTATGAAAAACACTCTATAAACTTCTTAGAATTCTCACAAGTTTTGGCAAGTAAGGATTATAATCTAGTCCATCTGATCACGGACTCCCCTCTACTGGGAAACAATTTGCTATGTTGGCCTTTCCTGATATTAACTAGAAATCTAGTCTAACTATGATCACTCAAAGACATCAAATATTCTAATTTTATTTTAGCAAAATGGTGTTGCCATGTTCTTTCTTAATTAAAAATATATTATGAATTAATTCATTTATTTTGATCATTGTTTCCCTTGTATTCTATCATTTCTAAACCAAAGTTTAAAGTTTCTGCAGCATAGAGGACTAACCATTTTAATCTAAGAGTAACTTCCATATAAAACTTTTATGAAATTATTTAGTCAGCCAAGGCAAAAAAAAAAAAAGGTACAGGTGTTTGCGGAGTTTTAGGATACTGATCTTAACTCACTTGCTTTCAAATTCTTTTCTAGATCATAATGGTTTGTTTTAGAAATTGCAGAATCTGAGTTCTTTTAATTTTTTTTACAATTTTATAAAAACTGAAAAATAAATGCTAAAGAAATTTAAAATATCATAAAACAATTGAAAAATAGCCTTGGCTGGAGAGTTCAGTTGGTTCGAGTACTATACCCAAGTGCAGTGGTTGTCGGTTTGATCCCTGTCAGGGCACATACAGGAACAGATCAATGTTCCTCTGTCTCACTCACTCTCTCCTCTCCTCTCTCACTAAAATCAATAAATGAAAAAAAAATGTATAAAACAATTGAAAATAAATGAAAATTATTAACCTATTATATATGTGTTTATATAAATTTATATCACCAAGATAAGTTATGCTGCAGCATATAAAGCATGGAGACAAAGAAAGCCAGAAGACTTAAGGGGAGTAGAAAACTTATAGGTGATTAAAAATCAATACTTTGTTAGGAGAGACCTGTTTCAGATCTCCCAGGGTCACAAGTCCATGTGATGTGGAGCAAATTCACATGTAATACAATCAGGAGCTGATTTACATATCAGCTGGAAGGTATAATGTGTGGTAAGTGTGGTTAGTTTACCTACAAAATATAATTTTGAAGGTTGTCAATTTTTAATTTCTCGGTGGGAATGTGAGATTTGGAAAGTAGTCCAGGCTCCAGGGAAAAATGGCTAATAGCACAGGAACGCTGCCCCACAAAGGAGGCACGGGTCGGGGCCAGTGCTGGGATTCAAATAATTTAACAATCGGTTCTCTGCCCTAATGATCATTTTAAGTATGAAAAATGATATAATGAGCTGTAGTTTTACTATGTCATGCATTTAATAGTTAAATAAGAACAATAAAAAAGGTACACAACACTAGTTTATAAGAGTTTTAAAATATCAATAAAAATATTAAATAACACCTGACAAAAAACAATAAGTGTTATTTAAGGTATTTTCATATTGCTTCTTGATTGGTGTCTTCACTTGCAATTTTTTTCACCTATGGATGGAATGAACATTACTACGGCCGCTTAGAATACTCTGTTGTATGGATGAACATTAAACAAGAGTGAGAAATGTAAATGTGTGATTTCCACATTGGGAAGCTGCCCAGTCACCCCCCTTAGAGAGAACCCTGATTACAAGTGCCATTTCAACAACCAGTTCACCAAACTCAACACAAAATTAGTTATCGGTTCTGCTGAACCCCTGCGGACCAGCTGAATCCCACTACTAGCTGGGCCAAAAGTAACCGCTGTTAGGAACACTAGTCACACCTAGTGGAGTTCGTTAGAGAAAAGGCAGTGTGGTAGTTTATAAGCATGTGGGACAAGGTTAGGGGTAAAGAAGCAGCACACTATTTCCAGAGCCTGTAGGTGAGACTCCAATCAAAGTAAATTTTGATGGTTCAGGGACTGTTATCAGAAAACAGAAAGTGGTACAATTCATGACGACGGCTAATGTCAGAACAGTGATAGACATAGGCAGAACTGACCACAACATTTCCACTTCTTCACAGAGAAATAAAAATATTAAATAAAAAGAAAAGTAAATAACCTGGCCATTGTTTCTGGGCTCTAATAAATTAGGCTAAGAATGCGTTCATCTTAGTCAACATTGATATCTTTGATTAAACGTCCAAGAAATAGATGGTAGGAAACAAGGCAGTTGTCCTGCTCCTGACAATTTACAGTGCAGTATTATTTTCTAAACTTTTTTTAAAAAGTGCCTGTATTTTAAACCTATAAAAAGTAGAAGGTTTTAAGTGGTTGTGGCAGGTTTAAATCACAGCTTGAAAATAATTCTTTAATACCTTAATGTAGTTTAATTATGATGAAGAGGCAGCAAAATATTGTCAAAAAGAGGAGAGGCTCTATAGTCAGAGAGAAATGAGTTCAAATTCATCTTCTGATTTTTTTCTCAGTGGGCTTCATTTCCTTTAAAAACAAAATGGGAGGTGATTTTAGTCCCTTTGTTGGGATGTTGTAAAAATATGCACAGATGTAGAGGATCTGGCTCAATGTAGGTGCTCAATAAAATGAAGTTCTTATTAACTAAATCATGTTTCTAAAGGAACTGTAGTATTGGGTTGAGTGCTGAACTCTAACTTAGGAAATAATTATAATAACCATATACTAAGATTGACTAGTAGTTGTAGATACACTTTCCCTAAAGTGGGGAGAAATATGTGCCTCTTCGTGTGCACTGTGGATGAGGCAAATTTCCTGCAAGGACACTCGTAGAGCCTGTGGGTGTCACTGGATTACAGAACTAACTCCCTGACTGTTCACCCCGGCCCTTCAGTGGGTTGTGATGTCATCTCTATGGGACCCAGCCAGATGGGAGCCAGCCATCCCAAACTACCTTTAATTTTGCTCAAATTTCTTTACCTTTGTGAGGAGAAACATCTATGACCTTCTATTGTAAGTTTTCTTCTCTGCCACATATTTCTGCATGAAAACAGAGAGTAACAGTTGTATCTACTTAGAGATAATTGGGCAAAGCATTTACACAGATATTTTACTTTTATATTGTGTGCGTGTTTTATTTTTAACTTTTTAATTATTGATATTTCAAGAGAGAGGAAGAAAAAGAGAAAGAGAGAGAGGCAGAGAGAAAGAGAGAGATCCATTTGTTGTTTAATTTATTCATGCATTCATTGGTTGATTCTTATATGTCTTCTGACTAGAGATCAATCTAGCATGATGCTCCAATCAATGGAGCTACCTGGCCAAGGCCAGGTTGCACGTTTTAAAAGGGCTTTGAAGACAAATTGGGTTATAGCCGTACCTTTTCCTTTAACTAGCAGACATCACATAGTGCTTTTCTCACCTCTTCTCTGTCAGGGATTCAAAATATGACACATAAAATACTAAGCTATCATTGTCCACAGAATATGAAAGATAAAAAAATATCAGGAAATGCACTTAGACATGATTATCATTCCCTTAACCCTTACTGGGCCTGTTTATCTGGTGGATCAATTATGTTTTCAGCTCTCTGGTATCTATGGACTACTCATTTGGTCTTCCATGAAGATCCTAGAACAAGTTTTGATTACAGATAAAAAATTCAGTGTTACATTCAGTACACATGCCCTGAAAACCTACTCTGAGAAAGACAATTTTGGAGATAAAAGAAAAAATAGGATACAGTATCTGCTCTCAAGGAATTTTCTATTTAATAAAAGATACAGCCATGCATAGATCAAATTGTACAACAAAGCAGAATTTAGTGAATGTTATAAAAGATAAAACCAGTGTTGTGATGAGTAGAAATTAATTGTAATCTGATAAATGGGGAGGCTGCAACAGAATGAGGTCACATATAATTTATAACTGGGATAAAATGTAGAATATCAACAGGGAGGATGTACATGTTCTTATGAAAGAAATACCCAGAGTGTTAAGGGGAAGAGGACAGAGCATCGTGGACCAGTGCAGCACTGCAGTCAGGATGAGCCTGAAGGACAGGTGAGGTGTGAATGGAAATAAAGCAAGAGTCATATGCGCACAGGTAAGGATGATGTAATTGCATTTTGAACGTGTTCCTTTTGAGATGTTAACAGAACATCAAATTCTTTTTGTCTGAGAGACAAATGGAACTTTTAGCCTAGGGCTTAGGATAAAAGACAGAATTGAGGACAGCTGACTCTCAACACCATAAGCGTAATACTTACAATTGTGCGCATAGAGGTGGCACCTGCAGCATAAGCATTAAGAGTGTAATTGAAACTGTGAATGAATGAACTGAGGCAACAGAGGGCATTGAACAAGAGAAAGGCGAAGAGAGAGCTTCTGGATATTTCTATGTTTGGGGCATAAACGTAGGAAGTAGGGCTTAGGAGAGACACAGGAAAGGAAAAAAATAAA
Organism: Saccopteryx leptura; assembly: GCF_036850995.1. Lineage (NCBI taxonomy): Eukaryota > Metazoa > Chordata > Mammalia > Chiroptera > Emballonuridae > Saccopteryx > Saccopteryx leptura. The sequence continues at coordinate 293,923,119 of NC_089504.1, forward strand.
GAACTAAGAAGAAAACAAGAAAAGTGCATTCTCATAGATTCCAAGGGGAGAGAAGGCTTAAAGAATAGGTGGTGAATTCTACATGAAGGCTGAGGGTAGAAAGGATAGCAAAACAAACAATCTTAGTTATGTAGTTGCTGAAAGTCATTGGCTTCTTTTTATAATGGTGTAAGAAATGACAGATGGAAATAAGACTATTAGTATTTGAGTAATGCTTTGAAAAAATTAGACTGGTTCTTGATATATTTTGGATATTGATCCGTTATTGGATATGTCATTTGAAAGTATCTTCTGCTATTCAGTAGGTTGTCTTTTGGTTTTGTTGATGGTTTTCTTCACTGTGAAAAAGTGTCTCAATTTGATGTAACCGTTTGTTAATTTTTGCTTTTATTGCCCTTGTCCAAGGAGACATATCCAAAAAATATTGCTAAGACTGATGTCAAAGAGTTTACTGTTTATATTTTCTTCTAAGAGTTTTGTGGATTCAAGTATTACGTTTAATTCTTTAATCCATTTTGAATTTATTTTTGTACATGGTGTAAAAAAAGCAATCCAGCTATATTTTTTGCATGCATCATTTCAGTCTTTCAAACACTATTTACTGAAGAAGCCAACATTTGCCAATTTAATAGTCTTACATTTTTTGTTGTGGATTAATTGACCATATCAGTGTGGGTTTAATTCTGTGCCATTGATCTATGCATTGGTACTTTAATGTTTTGATTACCATAGTTTTGTAGTAGAGTTTATGTCAGGGAATCTGATACCTTCAACTTTGTTTTTTCTCAAGATTGCTTTGGTATTCAAGGTCCTTTGTGATTATATATTAATTTGAGAATTATTTTTTCCAAGTCTGTGAAAAATGCCATTGGTATTTTGATAAAGATTGCATTGAATCTATAGATAGGGTAGTATGGACATTCTAATAACATTAATCCTTCTACTGCATGAGCAGAAATGTCTTATATTTTCTGGAACACAGGTATTTTGCCTGCATGGTTAAACTCATTTCTAGAGAGATGGTAAAGATGTCAGAGCAGGTAAATGCTGTATTTACTTCCTCTTGTGACCATACCAGAATTACAACTGAATTATAGAACATTTAACCTGTTGAACTATGGAAAGACTAGCAAAAGTTTTAAAGCCACTTCCAGACTAGTAGGAGGAGCAGAGACACAAAATGAGCTAACTCCACACCCATGTGTGGTGCTTGAGAATTGGGAGGGATATCTCAACTCCAGAGGTGTCTCCTGAGAAGCAAAGGGACCCAATTCCATGCTGGCACCCCAGCCCGGAGCACTAGTACCAAGAAGAGGCGCTGTCCCAACATATGGCTGTGAAAATCAATGGGGTGTCTGCATGCACTTAAAGGTATATGGACAGACTCACTTGCACCGAGCACCCTCCCTGGGCTCTGGTGAAGAGACTGCAGCTCAGGAAGTGCCAGAGACATGTGGAAGGACATTGAGTAGTGTGCATTCAGAATGAGGCAGCTGCCATTGTCACTCTGTTGAGCTCTCCTGACACACAGCCTGCAGGTGAGTGCCATCTCTCCTGTTTTGAGCCCCCTCACATATACACAGAGCCAAATCTGAATCTGTATTAGCCTGATGACCACTTGCCCCACTATGGTGACTGCCTGAGACCCTGCCCCCCTAACTCATGCAAAACCAGAGTGTCAGGAAGCCCACATTGGCCTGTGCTACAGTTTTTCTGAAAAACATTTAAGGTCTGCAGGCCCTAGGCAGGTGGCAACTGGCCTTAATGTGCCCTGTGCCTTTTGTTGAGTGACCCCAGGCACAGCACTGTCACCAAATCTGAATCTGCATTAACATGGTGAACACCACTTGCCCCACCCTGGCACAGCCAAATCATGTACTAGCCAAGACTCTTGCCAGCAGATGGTGGCAGGTTTTGGGGTGCCCTGTGGCTTCTGTTGTGTGGCCCCAAACCTGCTACTGGAGGCAGCCAATTTCAGTTCACACCGTGGCCGCTTTCATGTGTACTAATGACCAACAGAGGCAGCTACCAAATGTGAATTGTTTTGTAGCTTTTAACAGGTAGTTTCATGCTGGTCACAAGCAGCAGCTGACTGTGGCTTGCATTGGAGTCCCTTTCAAAAACCCTGAAACCAACACACCTACTGACCAGCTTTAGATCAAAATATGTACCACCAAATTACCTCTACAAGTGGCAAACTGAAAGGTAGGTCTCAGTGGGCACTAGAGACTATTGGAATGAATCCTGTTCCACGTGGTGATTCCTCACTCAACAACTCATAAGCTTTGGTCGTGGCCCATCCTTACAACCAGTCAGCCTGAGGGTCAAGCTTATCCTCCCACTGACATACCAACAGGAGGCAAGGTTGAACTACAATAGGAGGTCACACAAACCCACACAAGGAACACTCCTGGAGCACCTGCTTCATGTGATCTGGGAGATTGCACCACTGGTACCCAACAGGTCATCTACTCATTGGCCACTCAGATCTACATAATACATAGAAGCAAACACAAACAGAAGAGCAGCCAATATAGGGAGACAAAGAAACATGTCCCAAATAAAAGAACAGAAGAAGCCTCCACAAAAAGAACTAAATAAAATGAAGATAAGCAAACTGTCAGAGTTCAAAACACTGGTTATAAGGTGCTCAAGGAACTAGGTATGAACTTCAGCAGACAGATAGAAAGCATAAATAAAAGCATAGAAACTATAAAAGGATTGTCAGAAATAAATAATACAATAAATAAAATAAAAATACAGAAGAAATCAACAGTAGATTAGATGCAGCAGAGGATCAGATTAGTATGTGGAAGACAAGTAGCATAAAAAAAATCTAAATGGAATGACAAAAAGATAAAAGAATTTTTAAAATGAGGATAGTTTATGGAATTTCTGGGACAACATCAAGTGAAACAACATTTGCATCATAAGGGTACCAGAAGAAAAAGAAATTAAAAACCTATTTTAAGAAATAATGACTGAAACTTTCTTAACATTGTAAGGGAAAAAGACATACAAGTACAGGAATAGCAGAGTCACCAACAAGATAAACACAAAGAGGTCCAACCATTAGACATCAGAATTAAAATAGCAAAAGTTACAGAAAAAGAGAAAGTCTTAAAAGCAGTGAGAGAAAAGCAGTTGGTTACCTACAAGGGAGCACCCATAATACTATCAACTTATTTCTCACCAGAAACATTTCAGGCCAGAAGGAACTGGAAAAAAAAATATTCAAAGTAATGAAAAGCAAGGACCTTCAATGAAGGATACCCTACTTAGCAAGGGTATCATTTAAAATAAAAGGAGATATAAATATCTACCCAGACAAGAATGAAAAAACTAAAGAAGTTCATTACCACCATACCCATATTACAAGAAATATGAAAGGAACTTCTTTAAGAAGTGCAGTGAAAGAAGGGAGAGAAGGATCATAAAATGAATAATAAGATGGCAATAACTAAATACATATCAGTAATCACTTTAAGGGTAAATTGATTAAATGCTTCAATTAAGAGACTTAAGGTAGCTGAAAGGGCAGGAAAACAAGATAGACACATCTACTGTCTACAGCAGATCCACTTCAGATTAAAAGACTACCCAGACTGAAAAGCAAAGGAAGGAATAATGTATTTCATGAAATTTGAATTAAGAGAAGCTGAACAGCAACACATATTAGACAAAACAGACTTTAAAATAAATGCTATAAGGGACAAGAAAGACATTTTATAATGATAAAATAATCAATTCAAAGTGAGGATATAACCTTTGTATACATTCATGCACCCAACACAGAAGCTCCTAAATATATAAAGCAAATATTGATGGACATAAAAGGAGAGATTAATAATAATATAGTCATAGTAGACAATTTTAATACTTTATTGACATCAATGGATAGATATTTCATTTCTTTCAGAAATGAAATAGCCTTAAATGACACCTTAGAGCAGATAGATTTAATTGATGTTTTTAAAGCATGCCCTCCCAAAGCAGCAGAATACACAATTTTTTTTTTCAAGTGTACTTGGAACATTTTCCAGGACCATCCACATAATAGGTTGCAAAACATTTCTCAGTAAATTTAAAGAGTGAAATCATATCAAGAATATTATCTAACCACAATTATATGAAACTAGAAATTAATTTAAAAACACCACACATATAAACACATGGAGGTTAATAACATGCTACTAAACAATGAATGGGTTACCAATGAGGTTAAGAAAGAAATCGAAGAATACCTTGAAACAAAGAATAATGAAAACAAAATGACCCAATGTGTATGGGACACAGTGAAAGCAGTCTTAGCAGTATAATTTATACCAGTAAGGACCCACCTCAAGAAAGGAGAAAAATATCAGATAAACAATTTAACCTTACACTAAAGGAACTAGAAAAAGAAATAAATAAATAAATCTCAAAGTGAGTGGAAGGAAAGAAATAATAAGATCAGAACAGAAATAAGAAAAATATTCTTAACAAGAACAATGAAAAAGATCAGTGAAACCAGGAGCTGATTCTTTGAAAATATGAAAATAGTTTACACACCTTAAACTGGACTCATTAAGAAAAGAGAAATCTCAAATAAAGGAAATCATAAGTAATAGAAAAGTGACAACTAACACTACAGAAATACAAAGGGTTATAAGAAAATAATACAAACAATTATATGCCAATAAAATGTACAATCTAGAAGAAATAGATAAATTCTTAGAAATACATATTTTTCCAAAACTGAATCAAAATAATATATAAAATTTGAACAGATTACTACTAATGAAGTCTAATCAATAATTGAAAAATTCCCCACAAATTTCCCACAACTGAACTGAGTTGCTTCACATGGAAATTTTACCAAACTCTTAAAGAATAATTAACTATTCTTAAGAATAGTTTCCTTCTCAAACTATTTCAAAAAACTCAAGAGGAGGAAAGATTTCCAAGCTCATTTTAAAGAGCCACTGTTACCCTGATTCCAAACCTGACAAAAACATTATATAAAAAGAAAAGTATAGACCAATATCTCTAATAAACATAGATGCAAATATTATAAACAAAATATTAACTAATCAAAGTCAGCAATACATTTAAAAAATCATACACCACAATCAAGTGAGATTTATTTCTGGGATGCAAGTTTGGATCAAAATCCACAAATCAATTAATATGATATGCCACATAAGATTAATATAAGATAAAGTTATATGGTCATATTAATGATTTGAAACATATACCATGCACATGGATAGGAAGAATTAACATTATTAAAATGTCCACATTATCCAAAGCAATCTTTAGATTTGATGAAAAAAACTATAAAAAAAACTAATAAAATTTTTGCCATAACTAGAACAAATAATTTTAAAATTTATATAAATCACCAGAGACCCTTAATAGTTTCAGAAATCTTGAGAAATAACAAATTTGGAAGTATTACTCTGTCTGATATTAAACTATACTACAAGATTATACTAATCAAATGGCCTTGTACTGGCATAAAAACAGAAACATAAATTAATGGAACAGAATAAAGAGACCAGAAATAAATACACACCTATATAGTCAATTAATCTATGACAAAGGAAGCACAAATATACAATGAGGGAAAGTCAGTCTATTCAATAAATGATACTAGGAAAGAAAGACAAATTGACGCAAAGAAATATAACTAGCCCACCATCTCACCCATACACAAGAATAAACTCAAAATGGATTAAAGATTTAAATATAAGACCAGAACCCATAAAACTCTGAAAAGAAAACATAGGCTGTAAACTCTCTGCCACTGCTCTTATTAATGTTTTTCTGACATTATGTTCACCTCCTTAGGTAAGTGAAACAATAACAAAAACAAAAACAAAAAACAAAAACAAAACAAATGAGATGACATCAAACTAAAACTATTTTATACAGGAAAGGAAATATAAAAAAATACAAGATCATCTTATAATTGGAAGAAGATATTCATCAATATAGCATTCTTAAAGAGTTACAAGAACTCATGCAACTTAACACCAAACAATTTAATTTAAAAATGTGCAGACGGCCTGGATAGACATTTGCCCAAAGAATTTGATGGCCGATAGAGATATAAAAAGATTTTCAACTTCACTAATCATGAAAGAAATAAAAATTAAAGCCACATTGAGATATTACCTTGTACCTGTCAGAATAAGAAGAAACTCACAAGAAGTGTTGGAGAGGATGTGGAGAAAAGAGAATGCTGGTGCATTGTTGGTAGGATTAAAAATTAGTTCAGCCACTATGGAAAAGAGTATATAGGATTCTCCAAAATTCAAAATGAAACTACCTTTTGATCCAACAATTCCATTTATGGCTTTTTATTTAATTGGAGAAGATATATTCATCCCTATGTTCATTGCAGCATTATACAATGGACAAGATATAAAAGCAACCTAAGTGCCCTTCAATAAAAAAAGGTATGGTACATTGTGACAGAGACAGAGACAGTCAGAAAGGGAAAGAGATGAGAAGCATCAATTCTTTGTTGTGGTACCTTAGTTGTTCATTGATTCCTTTATCATATGTTCCTTGATGAGGGTATACAGCAGACCAAGTAATCCCTTGCTCAAGCCAGCAACCTTGGGCTCAAGCTGGTGAGCTTTGCTCAAACCAGATGAGCCCAGGCTCAAGCCAGCAACCTCACAGTTTCAAACCTGGGTCCTCTGCATCCCAGTCCGAAGTCCTATCCACTGTGCCACCACCTGGTCAGACTTGATGTAATTTTAAATGGAATTTTCTTCATTTCTCTTTCTGAGAGTTTGTTATAGGTGTATAGAATTGCAATAGGTCTTAACATATTTTTTTCCTGAAACTTTATTAAATTTGTGTATGAGCTTTAATCTATAAAGAACATAACTCAGCTTCTAAAAAACAAACAGTTCAGGTGAAAAATGTGAAGAGGAACTGAATAGTTATTTCTTCAAAAGAACACACATATGATCAACAGACTTATGAAAAGATATTCAATATTACTAATTATTGGAGAACTGCAAATCATAACCACGTGAGGTATCACCTCACATCTGTCAGAAGGCAATTATGAAAAAGATAACAAATAAGAAATGTTGGTGAGGATGTAGAGACAAGGGACTCTAGTGCATGGTTGGTGGGATTGTAAATGGTGTGGCTGCTATGGTATGACATGTCCTCAAAAATTTAAAAATAGAACTGCTATAAGACCCAGCAATCCACAATTCTGGATAACCAAAGAAATCCAAAACATGAATGTAAAAAAATATATATGTATGCTTATGTTCATTGCAGCATTATTTACAATAACTAATATACGAAAACAACCTCACTGTCCATCGATAGACAAATGGATAAAGGAAAAATACACACAGTGAACTATTACTCAGCCATAAAAGAATGAAATTCTAAGTGAAGTAGGTCATACAGAGAAAGACAAATATTGTATAATTTCATATATACACACAGAATCTAAAAAAACAAAACAAAAGAAATGAATGAACTAAACAAAGCAGAAACCGACTCAGACACAGCGTACAAACTCATGGTTTCCAGAAGTAGTCTGGAGGGGGAGCAGGTGAAACCAGTGAAAGGGAATGAGAGGAACAAACCTCCATTTGTCAAAGAAATGTCATGGGGGTGTAATGTACAGCATAGGGAACATAGTCAATAATATTGTAATAACTTTCTTACTAGACTTATGGTGGTGATCACATTGTAAGGTATATAAATGTTGAATCATGATGTTGTACACCTGAAACTAATAAAATATTGTATGCCAACTGTACTTTAATAAAAAATAAATTAAAAAAAAAAGAAAATAGAGGCAGCAGATGTGGACATGGTGACAAAGAAGGCTGCTGATGGATTTTCAGGAATATGAGTTCTAAGGGACTCCTAATGAATGACATATAGTGTTAAGTGTTCTGACTTTCAAATATTGCTTGCCTAGGCCCTAGGGACTTTGAGGTCAGGATCCTGAGAGAAGGTGGGGCGGGGGGGAAGCCTGATTATCTTTAAAAAAAAGTAATGAAGACAGCTGGCACAGGTCAAGTTAGTACCATCCAAGATGAGATTGCCAGGACAGGAGCAGACATTTTCATTTAAAATAAGTCATGTAGCAGAAACAAGTCAAGACCCAAGGGGCCCACTGTGCTCCTTTCTCTTGTAACTCTAAGCCAGCTACAGAATGGGAACCCCTCAGTGTGGAGGGCCCAGGAGTTCAAATGCATGGAAACTTGGGAGTTAAAATACTTTAAGATTGATCCCTATATTCTTGGTTTTCTTCCTTAGATATGGCTTTTGACCAAGACAGCCTTAATGTTTTCCTCAACTGAACTAAACTTTAAATACTTTTTTTAAACTGAAGCCTGTTTTGTTAGAATATTTACTTTAGAAATCTTTTCATTGTGAGTATGATCTCTCCTTTGAAATGGAACTTTCTTCCTGGCCTCCTACCAGTGTTACAACCTAGAAATTTATTTCTCAAGAATCTGGAGCCATTGCTTTGAAATGCAATCATTGATAAGTATAGAGATACTACTTCCCAGTGTCTGTGGAAGGGCAAAAACTTACATAAATGCCATTTAGCAAACACAGATGGCCTTATCACATTGACCAACCTCCCCAGAATGTCCTCTAGGGACAATTCCACTCTATTGTCTCAGTGCTTAAAATTTCTTCCTTTTTACTTCTCTGTTTTAATACAATTGACACTTATAGCAAAAGCCTTACTAAAGTCTTTCTTGCCTGTTAGATGCAATTTTTCTTTGATACTTTCAGGAGGCATACTTGGTTATCACTGGACCTTTGATTCATAGTTTTTTCTTTCTTCTTTTGTACATACTCACTGTCCTCCTCAGTTGGCTGAGTCTGGAGAGGCAAGGATGATGCACTTTTCTGCTAGGTGGAGGGACTAATCCAATAACTTGGAAATAGGGCTTAATAGAGTAATAACTGATAGACATTAGCCAGCAAAACAGACGTATTTCAGCCCTCTCTTTGAAGTGCAGTATACACTACACAATAATTTAAAATGTGTTTTTAAATAAAGAAATGTCTAGTAATAGTTGCTGTTATTAAGGAGCTTGTCATGCATATCTGAATTCAAGATCCCCGACAGCAGTGGAATCTGGTCCTGAATGATGGAGTCTGAGCTCCGGGACGTTCGCTCCAGAACGTCCGCTTAGTTTAGATTCAGCTGCCTCTCGCATGCGCTAAAGAATACGGCTGTGTTTAAAAAAAAAAAAAAAAAAAAAAAAAAGAGTGATAAAATATTTATTTAAAAAAATATAGTGCATGTGCAGAAGCTACTTTTCCAAACAAATAACTTGTCATTTTATTTTTATTCCTGAAATGCCTAAAGGCACCAGTCAACATCATGGGCTAATGGTTAAGAATGAAGCTGTACTTAAGTCACACCAGGCCAGAATTTAAAAAAAAAAAAGATAAAATAAGTAAGCAAAAATGAACTATCTTGCATTGGTGAAATGCTATCATTTAAAAATAGCGAGAAATACTTCCTGCAAAATTTAGTTTCAATAAATGTAGTTGCTAGGTTATGTGCTAACGTTTGGGTTAATTCCAATTTTTACTAGATAGTAATACATTCTAGAAGGGGAAAATGGGCTTATAATGAAAAATATGACTTGTCGCAATGTTGCTTTCTTTATATGTCATATGATTCTGATCTCATCTCTTATTATCTTTGTGGTAAATAAATACACACTACCCGAAAAGTGCTCCATCTCAAGCCAAATAGATTTGGATGTTGAATTGAAAAAGCACCGTTCCTATCTGCCACTTGAACTTCACAATGTAGTACTGTCATTTTATGAGTCTTAACTTTCTAGTGGCAAATTTCTGTGGGCCACACTTTTGCTCAATGTTATGTTATCACATTTTGAAATAAAAATAATCTTATTCTTATATTTTTACTGAAGAGTGTTGTGTCAGTATAAAATAAGCTCAGGTGATACAAAGAAGAAAACTGAGTCAAAAACAAGACCGGGGGAGTCTGTCTGACTGTCTCTCCCCGTTTCCAGCTTCAGAAAAATACAAAATAATAATAATAATAATAATAATAATAATAATAATAAGACTGAAAGCCATAAAACATTTCCCTCCTTCTTTCTATCATTAAGGCAGCAAGGCAATTGGTTGAATGTGTTCTCTATATACACTCCTGAAGCATTATATGAGAACAACAGAACCTTCACACAACTTTTTTTTTCTTTTTCTTTTTTTTTATTTTTCTGAAGCTGGAAACCGGGAGAGACAGTCAGACAGACTCCTGCATGCGCCCGACCGGGATCCACCCGGCACGCCCACCAGGGGTGATGCTCTGCCCACCAGGGGGCGATGCTCTGCCCCTCCGGGACGTCGCTCTGCTGCACCAGAGCCACTCTAGCACCTGGGGCAGAGGCCAAGGAGCCATCCCCAGCGCCCGGGCCATCTTTGCTCCAATGGAGCCTCGCTGCGGGAAGGGAAGAGAGAGATAGAGAAGAAGGAGAAGGGGAGGGGTGGAGAAGCAGATGGGCACCTCTCCTGTGTGCCCTGGCCGGGAATCGAACCTGGGACTTCTGCACGCCAGGCTGACGCTCTACCACTGAGCCAACCGGCCAGGGCCCTTCACACAACTTTATAAAGCAAATTTCACACTGAATTTTTTGTCATTTGAAGGAGAAGGTGTAACTTGAACATTCACAGAAGATTTGTAGAGACTGTGTTTGGGTTAAAAAAAAAAAAAAAAGTACATGCTCCTGGCAATCTTCTCACACCATGGAACTGAGAACACATTTCTTCCTATTAAATGTGCCCATGTGGCTTTGTGACTGTTCACCCAAAAGGTCACTTTAGTGCTTCAGCTCTGGAGAATGGGGACATACTAGGTAAGTGCCAATGGCCAGAGAAGTAAAAAAGATGAACTTGGATGTCATTGCCTCTAAACTTTTAACACTCAAACTCTATCTGTTATTGTGGCATAAAATTTTGAAAACCATTTGTAGAGGTACAGTTAGGGCCTGTGTATAAAGAGAAATGATGCTTTGCAAAATCCCCCAAGACTGCCTGAGCTTTTCCATGGTAATGAATAAGTGTCAGTGAAGTTCATGGGGCTTGTGTGCATGTATATGGATGTGGAGTGGAGCGTCGCAGGAGGGAAATGCTGGCAGACTGAACTTTTCTATCTGAAATGTCACTTGGAAATCATTTGTGTACTTCAAGCCCAGTCTCAAACTCTTCCCCTGCTATTACAAATGGTCTGCAAACAGGTCAGTCTGCTGTAAAAAATTGACTTGACAACAGCAATTTTAAGTCATTGATGGCTTAAAATTTGCAGCCTTTCCCTCCGCTCTGATGTGGTGTGAATAGGAGGATGTTTGCCTGTTATTTATGTAACAAGCTGATGCAAAAATGGAACATGTGCTTCCCTCCTATTTGTCTTCTGCTTTAACCTCATCGTGGGATCAGGCTGAAAATGCTGTAGGGACTGATCGCTGCATGTTATCAACATTATTTCTTAATGTGCCATCAACCACGAGTGTAAGTGGGCTCATAATCAGCACCAGGGTCCTCCCAGGTATCATTTATTTAGGGCTAACTCTGAAAAAAAAAAAAACCTCATTTAAAATTGTGATATTTAAAAAATAAAAATTAAAGTTCTGAAAGGAACAAAAGTCATTCATACAGCGCCTTCCTGGCCCAATAAATCAAAGTTTGTTAGAGCTGCAAATTAGAATAGCGTAACATGGAGGTGCAGCCTTCTAACGGGGTCACCAGCTCTGGTGTACCTCCCCCTCTTCCCTTACTTACTACTCAGCACGCCTGTTTCTGAACACTGGTCTCACAACTTTGCATGTGATTTGGCATAACATGCAAATTGCAGGGTTAAAAAGAACAAAAATATGTACGGTGCAAAGCCTATTTTATATGGAAATGCCAAGTTCGTTATATGTTTGAAATAAACATTTTTCTCTGGGCTTCTGGAAGGAGCCCGTTGTTGCCTTTTTCACAAAGGGCTGTGCGTCTCGCCTCCCTCCCCCTCCTGTATGGAGGTCCAGACTGGCTGTGCCCTGAGTGATGGCACTGGGTCACCTCTGAAGGGGTTTAGACAGTTCACCAGGTGGGCATGTTGCTTTTGAGCCTCCCTCTACACAATTCTTGTCAGAGAATTTTTATTCTGAGGAAATATAGAGCTTAAAAACACATAATATCTGCATTATGTTTTGGAATTTCTGAAAATGGCCGATTTATTAAGAAGACAAATGTTTAGACACGGTTTGTATATGTGCTGTCACAGACATCGCCTTTTCCCAAAAAGTGACATTTAGTGCTCAGAGCGAGCTATATCAGTATTAGGAGATTTGATAGAAATTCCAAATAAAACACAGTGTACGTTATACTCAAGGTGTTTGCAGGTTCCAGGTGGGTATTATTATCAGGCCAGAGGATGTTTTGTGAATTTTACTAATAAAGTGCCTTGCTAACCTTCTACTCTTTTCTTGAAATAGTGAAAAAAGAATGTCATTGAATGTTTAGATTTTTATCTTACTAAAAAGGATAATAACATTATATCTAAACTATTTGTAAAGGATCTTATCTTTCAAAATGCATTTTAATAGTCGTAGACAAATAGTTGTTTTGAGAAGGCTTGAGTCTAATATAAAGTGAAATAAAAGGCTCATGCAGAAAGAACTTTGCAGAATGCTGCAACTTGATTGTTCACACTTCAAAGCAATCCTAAGAAAAACTGTAAATAAGGACTAGGAATAAAACTATGTGGGCACCTGGGAATACTCAGCCCACTGCACAACAGAACAGCCTGAATCCTGGCAAACAGCCAACTTCTGAAGATAAATCTGGAAAGGCTTACTGCGCACTGAAGAACTGATAGACTCAGAGACTGTGTGGGGTGTACTCAGCTTCTGCCACTTAGAGAACTCATTTGACTTCCCTGAATATAAAATAGATCTGGCCGTCATGTGTTACACCAGTTTCTAGCGCTGCTGACACACCCATAATAAAATCCCGTTTATAGAAGGGAGCGCTTTTCACAGACACTTCTCCCTCTCCCTCCTTTCTTTTTCCTCATTTGGACTTATTAGAATCTCTGAGGCAGTTATCAAACATTTTAACAAAAGGACGATATACTCAGGAAGGTAGTTGGATAAGGATTACTAAATCTGACTCATAGAATAACAAAGGCTTTGAGTGACTCATCCAGCCAAGTTCCCATAGCGAGCCATGCACATCACTGCTGTGCTTTTGCAAGGGGACGAACTGCAGTGACGCTGAACAGCAACAGGCACACCTAAAAATATTCTCGTTTGTTCAGTTTATGTCACTCTCCAGGTTAAGGCTCTTTGGAGTACAAACCAGCGTAATAAAGATGGGCAACAAATCACTTGTATATATATTTTAAAATAGGAAATGCCCAGACATTGCACAGACATTTTGCTTTTCCATGATAGCCCGGTGATAAAAAATTTTAATACAAAAACCTTTCACCGTCAAAGGGATCAGAGAAAGAGAAAATAAAAATTCACTGCAACAGCAAATATTAGATTTCTATTAAGTTAGCTCAATTTTCCAGCTTCTCTATTCTTTTCCTCAGCATTCATTCCCTTGTTGCTGGCTTCACCAGAAAAATAACAGCATCAAATTTATTCCTAAACTAAACCCATTGAATAATTGACAAAATCTTAGCTAACTTAAAAAGCAACTTACATAAAAATCTGGTTTGCTTTTGGAGGCAGAGTCTGCTCTCGGTAAATGAATGCACCTTTTTTTCCATTAACTGACAGCAAGAAGAGAATATTCTTCAAACGTAAAACTTTCTTATAAAGCTACATAGCTTTTGTGTTACTGTGAGTCATCCCTGAGCAAAGCTTTGATTCCTTTGTGATTGTATCAAAGTTCAGATATTTTGAGATCTTGGAATTTTCTAAATAGGGTTCATGTCTTACATTTTCCAGGTATGCATTTAAAAATATATATATATATTAGGACTTTCCAGAGCCCGATATATTCTGTTCTTGTGTTTCATGTTTAATCAGTCAATTTCTTAAGATGGCAATGACTTCAATGTTGCAAATAAACATGTGCAAATGTTGCAAGTAAACACTTGCAAATGTGCTTAAGGCCAAAAAGATAAAGGCAATGAAATGGAAAGGAATTGCCTGCATATGGCTTCTGCTTCCATTTGTTGTAAGATTCTTATTAGAATCTGTGTTGGTAATTTAATTTTGGTTGCACGTGTTGCAGGCTGATATTCACTGTGTGCTACGTCTGTGGCTGGATCTGTTGTTAATATGGAAACATCGCTGTATAGTGTGGTAGGTCGCTCCCCAGGACCTCCCTCTACTTCAGCAACTGCTAATGTCTGAGCGGCAGGGTCTCTTTAGCCTCTGCTCCTGAACTGAGTCCGACACCTGTTCTGGTGACTGTTGCTCTCCCAAAAGTATGTGTATGGGAAGCAGTGGGATCAGACTGTCAAGGTGGAATCCTGAATTCTGCCATTTAGTATCTGTTTGACTTTGGGTGAGTTGTTTATCTACTCCATATTCTCATCATTTCCATGAAATAAGGATAATAATAAAATTTAGCTTACAGGGCTTTGTTCACATTAAATAAAATGATGTATGTAAAGTGCTTAGAGTAGTGCCTTTCGGTAAATCTTCTATACTATTGTCATTTTTGCTGCTTGGAGAAGGGAGAGAATCTGAATTTCTCAATTACAAAGTTACTATTTTTCCACTAGATATTATCTTCCTTGCTCAAATATTGCTAGTAAAATGATAATGTAGTCGACTAGAGCAACCATTTAAGTAAGAAATAAAATTCATTTTCAACTTTTAGTAATTTAAACAGATGATTCGCTGGGGAGTATTGCATGCTAATTTTCATTATTTACAATGATACTATGTAAACAGAAAAACTAGTTATAATTTGAATGTTGTGAGCCAAGTAAATTTGAATTTGCCTGAAAGGGAAGGTCAGGGAGTATTCTCTGACATCTAGCACTGACTGTCAGAAAGACGATTGGAATACTTTTACTAATAAAAAATGCTGCATTAGCTGCCCTATAGCAGTTCTTTCATCTAATCGGAAACAGGAGGTAGCAAATGGTGAAGGACCACATAAGGGTGAGAGGGTCAAGGTAACTGCATTGTTTTTGCTGTAGCCTCTTGATGCTTTATCTCTGATGACCAGAGCACTGTGAGTACTGGTTCTCTTAAGTCCATCCAATAGGTTCATTTAAAAATTAGCTCGTTTTCAGTATAATTGCTAAACTCTGTCAGTTCTGGTGTGTGTGTGTGTGTGTGTGTGTGTGTGTGTTTGTGTGTGTGTGTGTGTGTGTGTGTGTTTGGTATGGTATAAGGGGTGGGAGGTAAGAGAAGGAAGATCAAAAGGATATGCTAGCTAATCTAATTAAATGGCCTTTTTCTTGCTTGAAGTATCAATTCCTTTTACCCACTCTCCCTGTGAGGAGGCATAGCAAAAATTAGCTATGGGCTCATTGATTATTCTATTGACACCAACTGCTTTGCTAGATGTTTCAGGGATGTACCCTGCCTTACTGGACTCTGCATTGTACAAATAATTTAAACTTGGTGGCATAAAAATAAACTAGATATGTAAGGCTAGCTCAATGTCAGTCACAGAAGTAGCCACACCTGTACATTTTGTGAATAAAGATAATGCAAAGTAGGCAAATAGCTATTGGTCACAGTTTGGAACATTTTGGGAAAAGAACAAAATTTTAAACTTTATTCGGGTGACACTTGATTGATTAGCATCATTATACAAGTTTTGGGTACTCAATTCTACTACACAGAAATGTGTCGTGCATTAACCACCCCACATTGTGTGCTCACCAGCCCAAGTCAAGTCTTTGTCCATCACCATTTATCTCCCATACATCTTCCTTCACCCCTTAGTGCCCACCCTCCAGCCATCGCCACTTTGTTGTTTGAAAGAGAAAATTTTTTAAAAATTATTTTTTTCCTTAGGAAATGCCAAATTCAAACTCTCTCCTTAAGTTACCTAGATATAATATTTATTTATTATTTTTATAACTAGATCTCTTCCCAAAAATGACTGATGAAAGCTTAATTGTTTTGAAAAGGATAATATTGATATAATTCAATCATGCCACAAACATAATTGCCTGTAAGTAAATGTAAGAAGAAAGAAATTGAATGATGCATGGAGACTCAATAAAATGACTGGCTAATAATTTTCTTGCCTCCGATTTATGAAAAGACCTCATGCATAGTCATGGATGTAATGTTCTTTAAATGAGACTATTTCTGTTCTTCAGTGGCCACATGTCTTCAGAGCCAGGTAAGGATTAAAAAAATTCAGAGACCCAAACTGTAGAAACCATTAAAGAAACTTCTGCCCACTCCTTCCCATGCATAATTACAAAAATAAATAAATAAATAAATAAATAAATAAATAATAAAATATGTATAAGAAAGCTGGACTTCTAATACTTCCTCTAGAGATGTAAAAAAATAAAGCATCCCTGTTTGTCTTAGTTTTTGTGCCCCAGCTTTTCTGTGGCATTGTAAATGTGTTTGGTCTATTTATTGAATGGTTAATGGTTTTCATTTGAAAGAATAAAAACTAATTTTTTAATATCTCTGTAGCAACCAAACATAGCCTTCACTCATGATTCTCAACACTGACAGGAAGTAGCTTCACTTAGAAGTGGTCACCTCACCTCATTTCTGCACTTTACATGTTGTCCTCATTGCAGTCTACCACCCAGCAACCAGGGTGATTGTCTGTTCATGACACTCTTCTCTTTAAATTCCCTAAGTAGGTTTCTATTGCAATGATAATGGTGATGAAGAAGATAATGGCAAGTACAGAACATTTGCTATTTGTCAGGCTCTGTTTTAAGTGTATTACCTATATTAACTGATTTGACCCAAAGAATAATTTCACAAGATAGGCACTATTATTATTCCCAATGTATACATGTGAAAATTGAAGCAAGGAGAGATTAAATAACTCAACTAAGATCACATGGATATCAAAATGGTAGAGACAGGATTGAACTCAGATAATAGATATTGTTTTTTGAAATGTAGTTAAAATAATTACTAAACTTTATTTTTAAATAGCAGTGACTGAGAATAATGACTGCTCAACAGCACCTTTGTAAACTAGACAGCCATAGAATAATACCTTCAAAATTTTGTATAAACATTATTTTTACTCTTTAATTTTATACCTGGCAAAACTATCAATTATATGCGATAGTTGAATAAACTATTTCTGACATGCAAATGTCTAAACAAAAATACACTTTTTGTGATCCTGTTCTCAGGAAATTACTAGAGAATATCTTTTACAAAAGGAGTGAGCAATCCAAAATAGAGATGGATATACAATATACACACCTGGGATATTACAGGAGAGAAGTGAAGGGAGTGCCCAAGATAATAGTAATAAATTTCTAAGGGTGACATCTTAGTAACAGTTCTACAGAACAATCTACATAAGATTAGAAAATTTGGAACTTCAAGAAAAAAATGGAACTGACAAATTGTATATAAAATGTGTGCATGTAGAATATTGTATTGAGAGATATTTCATAGAGTTGAGTTCTAGAAAGATTCAAGAACTACTAAGCAAAATAAATTTTATAGAAAAAAGCAGTTATTTACTCCAGTTAAACATAATGAAGTATAGCACAGAATGGAAATGTAATCAAAATAATGCATTCATTAGTGAAGACTATGATAATGAATCAATATAATTGTGATTTAACAAAATTGGGAAATAACAGTGATAGGAGTCAATGGACAATGTCAAGTTTATTAATCAGAAGGTGTCATTTTACATAATTATTTAGAAATAGACAGGAAAGAACCAGAAAAAAAAGTATTAAGAGTGGTTGACTCTGGCAAACCAAAGTGGAGAAAGGGGAGAGATTGATGTTTTTAGTGTATGTCTCATAGTTTTATTGGACTTTTCAAACAATGTGTATACATTACTTTGACAAAAATGAAAAATATATTTTTAAACTTTTAGAATTAAGCATGTTGCATATTAAACCAACTTTTTGGACATAAATCCAATACAATGTTCATAACTGATAAAATATAAGTATAATGAATGAGTGCTTACTCTGTGTCAAGAACTATGACAAGGGCTTGAATAATCTCATTTAAAAATATGGTTCAGGAGATATGCAAGATAATTTCCAAGTAAGTGGAAGCTACACTCATCTGTTCCCAGTGCCAAACTGAATTTCCAGTTAAATTATAGAGCAGTCAACTTGAATAACCAACTGAAGGCTAGCTGAACTGAAGTACTATAACCAAATGATCTATAGAAGAAACCACAAAGAAACTGGTAATAAGGGTGAAGACTTGGAAAGGGCTATCCCTGCACCCACGAACAGCAGCTGAGAAGAGGGTGGGATATATCTGGCTGCAAAACTACCTCCCCCAGGAATGTGGGGGCTGACCCTATGCAGGATCCTCAGCCCAGAGCAACAGAGATGGCAAGAGGAGCTTGAATAGCATCTAATGGTGAAAATCACTGGGAATTCAGTGCACTTGGGATATACAGGCTAGAGACCCAAATGTCACCTTCCCAAGGTTGAGCACTCCTATTGTTACAGCACCAGTCTGGGGAGTGTAGTGCCCGGTCCTTCAGCTACTGGTGCCACCACTCTGCCAAGCTCAGTTCCTGCAGACGGGTCTGCAGGAGGCACCCAGCTGGGACCTCAGGGGAGTTCTTTTTCTGGAGAAGCTCTTGGCAGAGACTCAGATGGACTGAACTGTGTCACTTTGTCAAAGAGAACAATCTTCTCTACCTCAGTGCACAGCCACTCTCTCATCAACCTGGGGAATACGCAAACAGTCCTTCTACTCTGTGGCCCTGCCCTGCTGAGTTAGTTCAGCCCCATTCCGTTTCACAAGGGGATCAGAGTTCCATGCAAAGCTGAGACTTATGGAGCATGTCTCTGGGGAGACATTTATCCTGAAACCAAATGGGTGGGTGTTGGGTTGTGTGGCTACATCATGGAGGAGTCACTTCTAATCTCTTTCGTGAGCTCAGCCGGTGCTATTCCCAAAACAAGAGACTCATTTTACCTGCCTTTCCTGCAGCTGGGAATCCTGCCCTCTTGATCTCAGTCCTGCAAGGAGTTGGGAGTTGGGGATCTGAGGACAGCTCAGACCTGGGAACTTCTGTGCATGCCCATCTCAGGCGCTATTGTGCAGGAAAAAGAAGTGTCTTTCCTCCTCTTGCAGCCTCGTAAATACCATCTCCCATAGGAGACTGTCTGGATGAGCCCGCCCAAGTCCTAGTGGCCCCAGCAACTGAGCTTAGCTCCTTGAAGGAACAGGGAGTGCTGCTCGGAGCTGGGACATTCAAAGTGCTGTCTCCCGTGGAGGCTTTTGTCTGAAACTGGGACAAAGTGCTTGACCCTCCTAAGGTCTCAGCCAGCACCACCCTCAAGGAGAGGTTCCATTGATATGTCCTGCTGAGGCCCTGCAAAGATTGCTACTGCAGTGGGCAATGCTGGCTACACTAAACCTGAAATTGTGGCACCTGCACCTCCTGAGGAAGCTAGAGTTGGAGACTCTGGCAGGATTGAGTTTTATGGCTCTGGAGTCGCAGCCACTTTCTGCTCATTGAGTGCTTGACCACATGACCCCCAAGTGGGGGACAAAACAGCCTCATCTTACCAACTCTGATTGCCCCACACTATCAAGCCTGCAACCTGAGGAAGGGTCTGTGGGTCTCAGCCAGCCTGGGCCCACATTACAATCTTTCTTTGGGAGACTCTGGAAGAACAGGAAAAGTCAGGGAGATGCAAGGTAGCTATCTTGTGGAGATGCATCTAAGGAAACCTCAGCCCTTTTATAGATTTGTTTTCAGCTCTCAGCTACAAGAAGCCAATCCTGTACACATATTGGTCCCACCAATGCACACCCAGGCCCAGTAATTGCAGCCATGAATAGCACGGTAACATCAGACAGGTAACCCAAGGCTGGCTACACACAAGGTCTGACAACCTGGATCCGAACTCCACCCAAGTGGACACAGAATGAACAAAAGCTATGGTGTGCTTCAGACCACACAAGGGTTTGACCCAACTAGCCACACAAATAGCACAGGCAAAGGGGGATTCCAGCAGGCACCAGCCACTGCTGGGAACAACTCCACTTTGTGGGGAAGACCCTGCACAGCAACTCATACACAGTAATTGAGGTTTACCATTATACTCAGCCAGCCAGAAGTGTTAACTCCAAACATGAAGAAGCCAACAGAATTCAAGACTTAACTACAATAGGAGCATACACGTAACCCATAAGAAACATCTTGGAACAGAAAGCTCAGGTGAGTTGGTAGATTATACAACTGAGCTCAGCAAGACTCTTACATCATAAAGGCATCATAACAAATTTGGGAATCATAGCAGATCTAAGACACAGACCAAAAGGGAGACAAAGAAATATGCCCAAAATAAATAAAACAAAAATCTCTAGAAAAAAGTTAAATGAAATGGAAGCAAACAAAATACCAGATGCAGAGTTTAAAAAAATGGTTATAAGTATGCTCAAAGACTTAGTGGAATAATAGATAATCTCAGTGAGAACTTAAAAAAGGAGATACTAAGCTTTTAAAAAGGACATAGAAACCATGAAAAAGAACCAGTCAGAAATAAATAATATAATATCAAAATAAAGTCTATATAAAAGGAGTCAATAGCAAGGTAGATGAACCAGAGAATCAAATCAGTAATTTAGAGGATAAGATAATAATAAGCACCCAAGCATAGCATCAAAAATAAAAGAGAATTAAAAAAATGAGAAACATCTAAGGAAAATTCAGGACAACCTCAAGCATTGCAACATCTGAAAGACAGGAGGGTGAACAAAGAATAGAGAATCTGTTTGAAAAAATAATGGCTCATAACTTTTCTAATCTGGTGAATAAAAACGTTACAGAAGTTCAGGAAGCACAGAGAGTCCCAATCAAGATGAAACCAAAGAGGCACAACCATGAAACATCATAGTTAAAATGGTAAAGGTTAGAGACAATGAGAGAATCTTAAAAGCAGCAAAGTAGTAACAGTTGTTATACACAAGAACCTCCCATAAGGCTATCAGCTAATTTCTCAACAACAAGAAAAACTTAGGCCAGAAGGGATTTGCATGAATTTTTAAAGTGATAATAAACAAGACTATCATTTAAAATTAAAGATGAAATAAAAATCTTCCCAGACAAAAATAAAATAAAATATAAAAAGTTCTTTATTACAAAACTAGCACTGTAAGAAATGTTATAGGGCCTGCTTTATGAAGAAGAAGAAGAATAAAATAATATATATATAACATAGGTATAAAGAGCAAAATGAAAATATATAAGCACCTAGGAATAATATCCTTAAATGTAAATAAACTAAACATGCTAGTCAAGAGACATGAAATTGTGGCACTTGCATCCCCTGAGGAAGCTAGAGTTGGAGACTCTGGCAGTGAATGGATATAAAAACATGGCCCAGACCTGGCTGGTTGGCTCAGTGGTAGAGTGTTGGCCTGGTGTGTGGATTTCCCAGGCTCACTTCTGGGGTCAGGGCAAACAAGAGAAGCACCCATCTGCTTCTCCAATCCTTCCCTTCTCATTTTTCTCTCTCTCTTCTCCTCCTCTCCTGCAGCCATGGCTCGATTAAAGTGACTTGGCCTCAGATGCTGAGGATGGCTCCATGGCCTCTGCCTCAGGTGCTAAAAAATGGCTCAGTTTGCAATGGAGCAAGAGCCCCAAATGGGCAGAGCATCGCCTCCTAGTGGGCTTGCAGGTGGGTCCCGGTTAGGGCTCATGTGGAAGTCTGTCTCTACCTCCCCTTTTCTCACTAAAAGAAAAAAAAACAAAAACGTGGCCCATATACATGCTGTCTACAAGAAACCCACCTCAGAACAAAAAATACACACAGATTGAAATCAAAGAGATGAAAAAAATATTCCATGCAAATTAAAACAAATAAAAACAAACAAAAAACATCTAGCAATACTTACATTAAACAAAATAGACTTCCAAACAAAGACCATAGCAAAAGGCAAAGAAGGTCACAACATAATACTAAAGGGACTAATCCAACAAGAAGATATAATCCTTGCAAATTTATATTCACTGTCGATGCTGACCTGGATTACATGGATGAAGTAGTGTTGTCAGTGTTTCTGGTACCCTTGTCCCTCCTTTCTATTTTGTCTTTGAAAGAAAACCACTCTGAGCAAGCAGCTCACACTGAAGGAATGGGGAGTTATGCTCTGCTACCTTAAGTGCAGAGTATTTACATAAATTATTCAGAATTTGTTTGTACAGGAGATTTGTCCATTCTCATTTGTTTGCTTGGTAATTTACTTATTCCATCATTTATTTATATCAACATGGACACATGGATATTGATTGTATACTTGGGATTGTAATCCAATACTGCTTTATTTTGTTCCTCAAACTGTTTGAGCTTTGGTTACTGATATCTCTTTTATTTGGCTTATATCATTTAGATATACCTCTGTCATTATAGTATTCTGAGTTTTTTATTAGGTCTTTTCTTCCTGTCTTCCCTCATTTCCTCCCTTTCTTCTTTCTTTTTACAATTAAAAAATAATTTGCACTACAAGGTACTATAGGTTCATCTTATACATTTCTTGCCTCGGTCATAGAATCAGCCATTTCTTCAGTAACCCCTGGTTCCTTTCATTAGAGAATAGTTCTAGCAACCAAGTTCTAGGCACTGGGTGTGATAGTTGCTATTGGGATGACATTGCTTATTATAAGCCCTCCCAGATGACATAGATATATGTGTGTATCCAGTCCATGAGTATGTGCATGATATATATACTGTGTATGAATATTATTACATGTAACTATCTGTATATATATTAAGCTAAAACTGAGTTTATAATGATGTAAGTAATCTATTACTGAATAGATCTCTTAGCCTCCTCCTCCTTTTATTCATCTATAAACTTTCATGCCAGTAATGAGAAACATGTTTCCTACCATTTGACAATGATTTACTTAATTGTTTAATTCTAGTATGCATATATTGTGTTTTCAAAATTGTTAAACCAAATCCTCTGGCATAACAACAATATTAACTAAACCACATTTGATTTACCTATTTACTTATTGAAGGATATTTTATTTGCTTTAGTTTTGGACAATTACGAGTAAAGTTGCTATAAATATTTGAGTGCACATTTTGTGTGGACTACATTTAATTAGTTGGTAAGTGTCTAGAAGCAAAACTACCAGATTGTATGATAACACTATGTTTATAAGAAACTGCTAGTCTTCCAATTTGGCTATACTTGCATTCCTACCAACAATGAATGAGAGTTCCTATTGTTCCACATGTTCACCAGCAATTGTTTTTTTCAGTATTAAAATTTTATTCAATTTAGTAGAGTTTCCTTGTTTTAATTTGCAATTTTCTACTGACAAAAATAATGTTCAGAATATCTTCACAGGATTATTTGCCTGTATATTTTTCTTGTTTGGGTTTCTGTTCAGATCTTTTGTATATTTTTATTTGAATTATTTGTTATTGTGAAATTGTCCTTGTATTTATATATTTTGGACACAAGTCCTTTTTTATATATGCGTAATGAAAATTTCTCTTTCAGTATATGGCTTTCTTTTTATTCTCTTAACAGAGTCTTCCACAGAAGAATTTAATTTTTTTATTTGTTTGTTTGTTTGTTTATTTCTAGGTGAGAGGAGGGGGGTTACTGAGGCAGACTACTACATGCACCCTGACAGAGATCCCACTTGGCAACCCAGTCTAGGGATGATACTTGAGTACCAAGCTATTTTTAGTGCCTGAGGCTGATGTGCTTAGACCAACTGAGCTATCCTCAATGCCTAGGGCCATATTTCAACAATCTAAGCCACTGGTTGTAGGAGGCGAAGAGGGAGAAATGGGGAAGTGGGAGAGAAAGAGGGAAGAGGAGAGAAGTAGATGGTCACTTTTCCAGTGTGCCCTGACCAAGAATCAAGCCCAGGATGTCCAGATGCCGAGCCAACACTCTATCCACTAAGCCAACTGGCCAGGGCCATAAATGGCAATTTTTACAATTTCAAATTCTAATTGTTCTTTGGGATTTTTGTATATGAATTTTGTATCCTGAGATCTAATTATACTCAGTTATTAGGTCTAGGAGGGGTTTTATTTTGGTTGTTGTTATTAATATTGTGGTTTCTACCATAATAAATTATGTCACTTGTGAATAGACGGTCTTTCTTTCTTGCAAATCTGGAAACTTTCATTTCCTAGAACTTTCACTATGATTCTGAATAGGATTGGTAAGTGAGGACATACTAGCCTTGTTTCTAATCTTAAAGGGAACTTGTCTAGATTCTCTCCATTAAATATGATGGGTTTTTTGGGTAGGTTATTTGTAGATGTTTTATCAAATTGAAGAAGTTCCCCTGTTTTCCTTGTTAGCTGAGGGTGATGGATTTTACCAAATGTTTTTTTTATTTTCATTTATTTTTATTACTGAGAGGTGGAGAGACAGAGAAACAGACTCTTGCACATGCCCCAACCAGGATCCACCTGGCAAAGCCCTTATGGGGCAATGCTCTGGCCATTTGGAGCCATTGCTTTATTGCTTGGTAACCAAGCTATTTAAGCACCTGAGGTGAGGCCATGGTGCCAACTTGATCAAATGAACCATGGCTTAGGGAGGGCAAGAGAGAGAAAAAGAGAGAAGGTGGAGGGGTTACTGCTTCTGTGTGCCCTGACTAGAAATCAAACCCGGGACTTCCACATGGTGGGCTGACATGCTACCATTGAGCCAACCAGGCAGGGCCAAATGATTTTTCTTTGTCAATTCATGTAAACATATTTTTTCTCATTTTTAATCTATTGCTGTGGTACATTATATAATTGATTTTCTCATGTCTCAGAATAAATTCCACATGGTCATGACATAGAATTCTTTTTATTGTATTATGTTTTTGAGTATCATTCTTGAAGCATTTCAAGATGATTTAAATTAGTTGTTGAATATAAGAGGGAGGAGTATGTCAGTGATTCTATGCTGTGCTGGGAGAAGTGTCACGTAAAGCTCCTGTGTCTGCCACAATTCTCACGGGGTACACATAGAACCACAGGATGCTGGGAGGTTCCAGCTGCGTTCTTTGGAAATTTGAATGTCAGTTGAGAATGAAATTATACAACATGGGATGTTTCATAGAAATTTAATAATCTTCTATCTCTAATTATACATGGCAATATATTTCCAAAATTGTTTCTAGAGTAAAGAGAACAAATATTAAAAACAACATCTCACAATTTTTGAGCATTTATATATATTCTTCTGACAAAAATAATATAGATAAGACAAATCCAGTGACAGTTGTAGAGAAAGTCTGATACTCTGGTACTTCTTGTAGTTGGAGGAACAATCAAGAAATAAAGTCATATAAGCTGCCTCCTGAGTCAGAGAGTGACCTAGTTTTTCGGCTGGGCAGATACAGACATCCCCTCTCACACTTATCTCCTCTATGGCCAGAAATGCCTGCTAGGTAGGGAAGAATTTGAATTGATATCCAGTGTCCTGATTATGCACAAATGTCTGCAGACAAATGGAAAATTCACCAACCAATCTTCCTGACAGGAAAATTTTAGCCCTAGGCTACAAAAGCTTATAATTTATAAGGTTGCACCAGTTATTCTTGTAATTTTTATATATAATATATCTATATCCAAATAGAATATAGCTGTGGGTACATTCAACCACTATGTAGTGATACTGTGTGGATAAACATACCACCTAGACTATGTATGTATATATGTATAAAGGCAACATCTATAAAAATGGCGCTTCTACTGGTTATTGGTACTTACATACATAAAGCATACTGTATTAGCAGCAGGTCACCCTGTGTAAAAAGACTGTGGTATAAAAAATAGACATGATGCATTCAATTGCAAAGCTCATGTTAAAAAGTTACAGGCTCAAAAGTAGTAAAAACCAAATTTTTATACAAAATATGTTGCTAATATAAACTACCTCTATTCTAATATGATGCCCTCAGTTTAGATATAATGTCAGAATCTCAGTAATTTTATGCCTTATGCATAATTTATACTTATTGGCCTCAAAACCAAAGAACTTCTTAAAACATATTCAGTGCATTATATATATTAATTATTTTTAACACAGAGATGAAAATTAATATAGTTAATGTTCAAGAGTTGAAAATTTTAAATTCAAAATCATTGACTGATTTATTTTTATTATTGCTATAAAATAACATTCATTATCTCTGAGTTCTTAGGTAATTAGATTTTTTAAAAGTTTTTTACACTTTATTATATGTCATTGGTGATTTGTATATCATCTGACAATGATTTTTTTAATTTGACACAAAACCAAAGGTAACAAAAGAAAATTTGACAATTGGCACTATATCAAACTAATAGGCTAACTTTTCTTATATCACTGACTAGTACCTACAGAAGACTAATGAATGTAAGTGTTAAGAGCAGTCATCTTTACTTTGTTTAGAAAAGGTGTTTAATGTATCACTTTATCACAATTAATTTTAATGTTAGTGTACCCATTTTTTAATCAGGTAGTTTTTTTATTATTGTTGAGTTTTAAGGGCTCTGTGTATGTTTTGGATAACAGGTTTTTTTTTCCTCATGTGTGTATTTTGTAAATATTTTCTCCAAATCTGTGTCTTATCTTCGCATTTTTTTGTCACTGTCATTCACAGAGTAGAATTTTTTTATTTTAATAAAGTTTAGCTAATTAATTAGTTATGTAATGAAACATACCTTTGGTGTTATATTTAAAGTTATCATGAGTCTGACCAGGTGGTGATGCAATGGATAGAGTATTGATCTGGGATGCTGAGAACCCAGGTTTGAAATCCCAAGGTTGCTGGTTTGAGCGCAGGCTCATCCAACTTGATTGCGGGGTTACTGGCCGGAGTGAGGGTCTCTGGCTTGAGTCTAAAAGTCGCTGGCTTGAGCAGAAGATCATTAGCTCGGTTGGAGCCTCCCAATTAGGGCATACATGAGAAGAAATCAATGAACAACTAAAGTGCCATAACTACAAGTTGATGCTTCTAATATCTCTCCCTTTCTGTCTGTCTCTGAAAAGAAGAGAGAGAGAGAGAGAGAGAGAGAGAGAGAGAGAGAGAGAGAAATAGACAAAAGTTATCATGAAAGCCGAGATTTTCTCTTATGTCATTTTTTAAGAGTTTTACAGTGTTGCATTTTACATATTTCTGTAATCCATTCTGAAGAGAGTAAGGTCTGTCTCCAGATTCACTTTTTGCGTGTGGATGTTCAGTTGTTCCAGCATCATTTGTTGAAAATACTAACTTTCCATGGCATTTTTGCTTCTTCTGTTATCACTTAGTTTTGGTTTAGATACTGCCCATTGTGATGCTATGTTGAGTACTGAATTCTGTCTACCTTCTCTAGAGGGTGGAATATTGTGTTGGCAGTCACTTAAGTTACTTGCAGATCATCTTGGTTGTTTCTTGTGTTTCTTGAGTAAGCTTTACTGTAGGGTTTGTTTATGATTAAGATATTACTTTATGGAAATCTACTAAATGCCATGTGTGTTCAAGGACATGTTGATATTGCCTGGGAAAAGTTTGAATAGCTCAGAGCCCTATGTATTTCGAAAATTGTTTAATTTTAGCTCACTGCCAGATCTTCTTTTCCCTGGTTTTATGTAGTTTCTGTACATGTGAAATCATATTGTTTTAAGCTTTTTCTGATTTACCTATTTCATTTAGTTTAGTGTTCTAAACATCCATTCATGTTGTCATTGTAAGTGCTATTTCCATATATTTTGGCAAGCAGATGAATGTGAGTGTTAGGCTGCATTTAACAATTGGAAAAGCAAACATGCAACTGGCTTGGGATTTCTGTTCAAATCAATAGTTTCAAAAAATAAGTTTTACATAGTGTCTTTTAATTATTTGATATGATAAAGTCTGTGATCAACATAATTTTTATATTGAATTTGTTGGGGTGACATTGGTTTACAAAGCCATGCAGGTTTCAAGGGTACTACTACTAAACAAGTCATCATTTGCACACTACACTGGGTATCCATTGACCCCAAACAAAGTCTCTTTTCATCTAATTTTCTCCCCGTTTTCCCACCTCCACCTACATCCCACCCCCCTTTTCCTCTGGCTACCATGTTGCCTGTGTCTATGTGTTAAATATATATGTTGTTTTATTTAGTCCCTTCACATTCTTTTTTACAACCCCTGAACCCCCTTCCCTCTCTCACCACTGTCAGTCTGTTCTATGTGTCCAAGTCTCCGTTTCCAGTGTTGTTCATCAGTTTATTTTGTTTATTAGATTCCACATACAAATGAGATTGTATGGTATTTCTCTTTTTTCTGACTGGCTTATTTCACTTAGATAATAATCACTAGGGCCATCCATGCTGTTGCAAAAAGTAAGAGTTCCTATTTCTTTGTTACAGCTGAGTAGTATTCCACATTTTATGCCAGGCACCACCGTCAACATCAGAGGAAGTGTCATTATTTGAAAAACATCATATTCCACAAGAAAAGATACTGTCTACTTTTAGATTGTCAGTCATCGTATATTTAGAAGTGTTCTCTGTGGTTATCAGAAAGATATTTGAGTGGACTAAGAGCAGAACTCCTCATCTATGCTATGAAACACTTACTCAACAACATAAGAGATTTTAAGAAATCAAACGGCCCAATCTGCTGTCTTCAGGTAAAAAAGTACAGATTTTTCTGCCAGATTAAAAAAAATCTCCATGAAGCAAATATTGCAAAAATGTTATGTCTTGGGGATTTAATAAGTTCAATTCTATTTCTCATTTTTCTATTTTCTGTTCTTCCAATATGCTTTGCATCATAAGAATATTTTTTTGGCAAATTTATATTCTATTGCTTTGATTCTAACAAGAAAAATTATGTACAAAACCCAATTCTTACTTAGTTGGTAGTTGTCTGCTGCAGAGGTCAGCAAACTTTGTCTATAAAGGGCCAGAGAGTCTCTATTGCAACTGCATAACTCTATGTTGGCTCATAAACACAGCCATAGGCAATATGAAAATGAATGGGCATGTCTGTTTTTCAATAAATATTTATTTATAAAAGCTGGATGCATTCAGGGACTGAGGGCAGTAGTTTGCTGACATTTATTCCACTGTTTTGTCAAACTGTTGGGAAAGGCATCCACATGTAGTCAGTCTTTAGACTTCTGTACAGTCACATAAGAATGTACTTTGAGCCCAGAACATTTCATTACAAAAAGGTAAAGAGTCCTCATAGCTTGTGATAGGTATATCTTTTTGTATGAAAAAAATTTTTTCCCCTATTCCACATTTGATGTTACTTTTTTGTTTTGGCTAAGTATGTATTAATACATCTTATGACATCTGGTCAACCTCAGTGTGTATTTGTTCCCAGTGGGAGGGCATAAGGTCCTTTATCAATAAGACTTCTTTCTTCTTTGAGGCTAGAGTGAGATCCTGCAATGGGAGACTGATATGCACTATTAAAGCTATTTTGTTTTGTCTCTTCTCTAGGTTAGTAAAGCATTGTCTGTGTGAGTTCTTTCTTTCTTATTCCCCAACTATTTTAAAACACCAGAATGAATTGATATGCAGGGGCTACTACTCCTGGTGGCTGACATTGTTATCCTCCATGTCGTGGGACTCCCCATAGAAAATAGTAACAAGTTTCATTCATCACTTAGCTTGTGTTTTACTATTATCTGAAATATGAAATATTTTCTATTATTCAATTACTTTTGACTAAATGTATTACTAAACTATCCAACGGCAAAGATTAAGTATTGTTGATGTCTATCCTAGGCTAATGTAGAATAGTGTTATTTCTCTTTGAAAATTCTTGGTTATTAGTCAGTACTCAAAAAATCAATTGCATGTTGGTTATGGAGTAATTTTGGGAGGGTGAACTGTGTTCAGTACAGAATTATATTGTTATTAAGGCTTTCTATTAAAACAAATATATGAAAAATAAATATACATAAGTATTTAAAATAGTTAAATAATAAAAAAGTGACATTTACAACTAATAATATTCACTAAAATATTTTTTTTTTCTTTTTTGAAGCTGGAAACCGGGAGAGACAGTCAGACAGACTCCCGCATGCGCCCGACCGGGATCCACCGGGCATGCCCACCAGGGGGCGACGCTCTGCCCACCAGGGGGCGATGCTCCGCCCCTCCGGGGGTCGCTCTGCCGCGACCAGAGCCACTCTAGCGCCTGGGGCAGAGGCCAAGGAGCCATGCCCCGCGCCCGGGCCATCTTTGCTCCAATGGAGCCTTGGCTGCGGGAGGGGAAGAGAGAGACAGAGAGGGTGGGGGGGTGGAGAAGCAAATGGGTGCTTCTCCTGTGTGCCCTGGTCGGGAATCGAACCTGGGTCCCCCGCACGCCAGGCTGACGCTCTACCGCTGAGCCAACCGGCCAGGGCCACTAAAATATTTTATAGAAAGAAAACTTTTTTATTGTGTGACAGCACAAATTTAGTTACCATATTCTTAAATTCCTGCAATTATGAGAATATAAAAATTATATAAGTGATAGTTTAGCAGAAAAATTGTACACAATAGTTTAGATTTATATTTTTTCTTCTGTTTTCTTAAAGAAATAATAAAGTTAGATTCTAAAGAAAGTACAATTTAGATATTGCAATTTTTGGAATTTCCATGAATATTTAAATTCTTTGTTAATTTTTCACATGGTTATTTGATGTAGATTTTCTATCGGAACTAACTTGTGAATTGATGAGTGAGTGACAAATAAAGTCATAAGAATATAATTTATATTGAGAAATAAAGAAAATATTTTAAAAATATGTTTAAAAATGTGGCTAGATATAATTTAAAAGATAATCACTTATGCAATTTTTTATTTCACTGGAGGTGCTCTGTCTGTAATTTCATTAAGTTCATGTTGATATCATGGCAGGTTGGAGTGAACATAGTTCTGACAATATCTGTCTTTTTATCATTACAATAAAAATATTTACTTAAAGATTTCTTTTTATTGAATCACACAATGGTAAACAATTATTTCTGGAGTATGATAAATATTTTTAGTAAACATTTAATTCAATATATATGGTTCCTTATAACAATTCCAGAAAAATATTAATAAATCAGATAGTTAAATATGGCTAGGATGAAATAAAAAATCTTAAGGAATTATTTATATATTACCATTATAGACTTTATCAAGATTGTTAGTATTCATAGAAACTGGACGAGACTAAGGTAAGAAAAAAGATAAAAATCAGCTTTCTGTTTTAGCTTTAGTGCCTTCTATCAAATTTTTATAATTATATTCTTTATTTACATATACTGTCTATAACTTACCAACCCCAGACATACATCTAAAAAGATCATTCTGAATAGTCATATCTACATCCACAAATTTGTTTGAACAATTTAATTGAAGAATAGTCAAATCAACCCCCAAACAAGACATCAATCAAAAATTTTGCAGAAATAGAAGTTAGTACGGTATTTCTACATCTTCAGAAGTAGGAGAGCACAACCGACATCTGTGTTATTTATAGTCAGAAGTGATTATTGGAACAACCTTGAAGATGATAAATATTTTGCTTGATCCTGTCTATATTTCTGACTAAAATTAAACAAATTGTTAAATTCTATTACATTTAAGCCAGTGTTTGCTGCTACTTATATCATTGTTAAGAGACCAAATATTTTAAGGTTAATTTCAGAAGACTGAAAATGATTTGAAAATTGTTCATAAAGTTTGTCTAATAAATATATTACAGAATATATATATTTTCAGAAATACATTACAAAAATGTGTTTAATATTTGGGAAGAATATTTAAAACTCTTAAATAAAGGTAAAGTAAAAATATAGAGAACATTTTCTTTCATTGACTGGGACTGGGGAGGTGGTTAGTATAGGCCAGTGTTTTTCAAATGCTGGTCCATGGACCAGTGCTAGTGGTATGGGCAGAAGTCGAGTCAAACTCACTCATGTTCAGAGTACTTGTCACTTATCAGCCTGTATTATTGGTGAAAATACTATTGAGGTTGTCTTAGATATCTTTGGAACTTGTAGGCTCATTAAAACAAACTTTTTCACTGTGCAGAACATTTATAAATCATGCACAACAGAAAAAAAACAAACATTTGAACAAACTTATGTAGTTTTCAATGCATCATACACATGGAGTTTAAAAATAAAGAATCAGCTTATACTGTGTTGCATAGTTATGTGTGATAAGATATAACTTTAGTCCCTGCCTGTTTCTGTTTCTGCTCGGCTAGGTTATGTGCAGGCTCTAATGCCCATCCCATCTCTCTGTAGTTCATTTTTTTTATGTTTGTGCTAACTTACATAGTATTCAATGCAGTGTATGTGTGGCATTCAAAAAAATAAGTACAAGCTTGTGCCATGATACACTATCATGTGTAGTATTATAAAATTTTACCTGGTGTGTGTTTCTGTTTCCAGCTCCCTCTCTTTCTCAGTGGTATATATGTTTTCTATGCTTGTGAAAATAGTAGTGTATGTACTCACCTGTTCCAAATGTGCCCATATTGTTTGCAAATAAATAATTGTGTGTTTTAGTGTCATTGTGCTAAAAATTTAAACCTTAAAAAATGGAAAAAAAAAACAATAACAACAACAAAAAACCTTCTTCAAAATTGAAAACAATAATCAAAAAGAAGAGTAATGATGACATGGAAAGTAAACCACATATTAGTGCTTAAAATGTAAAAGAAACTGAAAATATGTGTTGATAATTTGGAAGGTGAAACAGAAATTTAAAACAAAAGAACTTTTTCAGACAGTATAATAAGGAGCATTAAAATTTGGTTTCACTTATTGAATCATCACCATGGCCCTAGTAAGTAGTGTATTCTGAAATTTATTAAATGATGCAATGAAACCTTCAGCAAAAGCAGTCCTGAGAGTGATGTTTATAGCATTACAGGCATAGCTTAAGAAGCTAGATAAAGCTCAAATAAGCAATTTGACACAGCATCTAATATAACTTAAAAAAGAACAGAAAGTAAAGTCCAGACGTAGTAGATAAAAGGAAATAATAAAGATCAGAGCAGAAATAAATGACATAGAGACTAAAAAAACAATACAGAGGATCAATGAAACCAGGAACTGGTTCTTTGAAAAGGTAAACAAGATCGATGAACCTTTAACCAGCCTCACCAAGAAAAAAAGAGAGAGGACTCAAATAAATAAAATTAGAAATGAGAGTGCAGAAATAATAACTGACACAACAGAAATACAAAATATTATAAGAAAATACTATGAAGAATTATATGCCAAAAAATTAGACAACCTAGATGAAATAGACAAATTCCTTGAAACAAAAATTTATCTGGAAAAATCAGAAAACCTAAATAGAATGATTACAACAAATGAGATTGGGAAAACAGTTATCAAAAAACTCCCAATGAAGAAAAGTCCTGAGCTTGATGACTTCACAAGTGAATTCTACCAAATATTCAAAGAAGAACTAACTCCTACCCTTCTCAAGCTATTTCAAAGAATTCAAGAGGAAGGAAGACTTCCAAGCTCCTTTTATGAGGCGAGCATAATTCTTATTCCAAAACCAGGCAAAGAAAACACAAAGAAAGAAAATTATAGGCCAGTGTCATTGATGAATTTAAATGCTAAAATCCTCAACAAAATATTAGCAAACCAGATCCAGAAATATATAAAAGAAATCATACATCATGATCAAGTGGGATTTATTCTGGGTAAGCAAGGCTGGTACAATATTTGCAAATCAATCAATGTGATTCATCACATAAACAAAAGGAAGGAGAAAAACCACATAAGAATTTCAATAGATGCAGAAAAAGCATTTGATAAAATCCAGTACCCACTCACGATCAAACCTTCTAGCAAAGTGGGAATACAGGGAACATACCTCAACATGATAAAGGCCATCTATGACAAACCCACAGCCAACATCAATGGGCAAAACTTAAAAGCAATCACCTTAAGATCAGGAACAAGGCAGGGGTGCCCCCTTTTACTACTCTTATTCAACATAGTACTGGAATTCCTAGCCACAGCAATCAGACAAGAAGAAAAATTAAAGGCATCTAAATTGGAAAAGAAGAAGTAAAGTAATCATTATTTGCAGATGAAATAATATTGTAAATAGAAAACCCTAAAGTCTGAGTCAAAAAACTACTGGACTTAAATGAATTCAGCAAGGTGGAAGAATATAAAATTAATACTCAGAAATCAGAGGCATTTTTATACACCAACAATGAACTGTCAAAAAGAGAAATTAAAGAAACAATCCCCTTCACTATTGCAACCAAAAAATAAAGTACCTAGGAGTAAATTTAACCAAGGAGATTAAAGACTTGTACTCGGAATATTATAAAACATTAATAAAAGAAATCAAAGAAGATACAAACAAGTGGAAGCATATACCGTGCTCAAGGTTAGGAAGAATAGACATCATTAAAATGTCTATATTATGCAATGCAATTTATAAATTCAATGTAATACCAATTAAAATTCCAATGACTTACTTCAAAGATATAGAACACATATTCCAAAAATTTATGTGGAACCAGAAAGAACATGAATAGCCTCAGCAATCTTGAAAAGGAAGAATAAAATGGGAGGTATCACCCTTCCTGATATCAAGTTATATTACAAGGCCACTGTACTCAAAACAGCCTGGTACTGGCATAAGAACAGGCATATAGATCAATGGAACAGAACAGAAAACCCAAAAATAAACCCACACCTTTAGGGAAAACTGATATTTGACAAAGGAGGTAAGAGCATACAATGCAGTAAAGACAGTCTCTTTAACAAATGAAGTTGGGAAAATTGGACAGGTACTTGCAAAAAATAAAAATAAAACTGTATCACCAACTTACACCATCACAAAAATAAACTCAAAATGGATAAAAGACTTAAATGTAAGCTGTGATACCATAAGCATCTTAGAAGAAAACATAGGCAGTAAGCTCTCTGACATCTATCGCAGAAATATATTTGCTGATTTATCTCCACAGGCAAGTGAAATAAAAGAAAGGATAAACCAATGGGACTATATTAAATTAAAAAGCTTTTGTACAGCCAAAGACAATAAGAATAAAAAGATAAACTACACAATGGGAGAACATATTCAACAATACGTCTGATAAGGGGTCAATAACCAAAATTTATAAAGAACTTGTAAAACTGAACATCAGGAAGACAAACAGTTCAATCAAAAAATGGGCAAAAGAAAACCAATTAGAAGATAATGGAAGACAATTGGACTTTGTGTGATGGGAATGCAGTATAATCAAATGTCAGAATAACCTAGAGATGTTTTCTCTGAACATAAGTACACTGATTTATCAATGTCACCTCCTTAAATTAATAAAAAAAATAGGCAAAAGAAATGAATAGACACTTCTCGAAAGAGGACACACAGATGGCCAATAGGCATATGAGAAAATGCTCAACATCACTAACCATTAGAGAAATGCAAATTAAAACCACAATGAGATACCACCTCACACCAGTCAGAATGGCACTCATCAACAAAACAACACAGAATAAGTGCTGGCAAGGATGTGGAGAAAAGGGAACCCTCCTGCACTGCTGGTGGGAATGCAGAATGGTGCAGCCACTGTGGAAAACAGTATGGAGATTCTTCAAAAAATGGAAAACCGAACTGCCTTTTGACCCAGCTATCTCACTTTTAGGAATATACCTTAACAACACCATGGCACTGTTTCAAAAGGAGAAATGCACTCCCATAATTATGACAGCATTGTTCACAAAGCAAAGATCTGGAAACAGGCTAAGTGTCAGTCAGTAGATGAGTGGATTAAAAAGCTTTGGTACATATATACTATGGAATGCTACTAAGGCATAAGAAATTATGACATCGGATCATTTACAGCAACATGGATGGACCTTAATAACATTATACTGAGTGAAATAAGTAAATCAGAAAAAACTAAGGACCATATGATTCCATATATAGGTGGGGCATAAAAATGAGACTCAGAGACATGGACTAGAGTGTGGCAGTTATGGGAGGATGGATAGGATGTGGGGGAGGAGAGGGGCACAAAGAGAACCAGATAGAAGTAACAGAAGACAATTTGACTTTGAGTGATGGGAATGCAATATAATCAAATGTCAAAATAACCTTGAGATGTTTTATCTGAACATATGTACCCTGATTTATCAATGTCACTCCATTAAATTAATAATAAAAAATAAAAAAAGAAGAAAAAAACAAGAAAAGGGTCAAATTAGTAAATTAACCCTGAACCTAGAAAAACTAGAAAAAAAGAAGTAAGTAAATCCCAGTGGAAGTGGAAGGAAGGAAATAATAAAAATCAGAGTGGAAATAAATGACATAGAGGCAAAAAACAAACAAAAAATAAAGAAGATCAATGAAACTAAGATCTGGTTCTTTGAAAAGGTAAACAAAAATGATGAACCTTGAACCAGACTCACCAAAAAAAATAAAAATAAAAATAAATAAAAAAAGAGGGCTCAAATAAATAAAATTAGAAATAAAAGTGGAGAAGTAACAATGAACACAGCAGAAATTCAAAGGATTGTAGGAAAATATTATGATGAACTCTATACCAAAAAGTTAAAAAACCAAGGTGAAATGGACAAATTCTTCAAAACATATAATCATTCAAAAATCAATCAGGAAGAATCAGAAAACCTAAACAGACCAAATACAACAAATGAGATTAAAACAGTTATCAAAAAACTGCCAACAAACAAAAGTCCTGGGCCCGATGGGTTCACAGGCGATTTTTATGAAATATTCAAAGAAGAAATAACCCCTATCCTTCTCAAGCTATCTCAAAAAATTCAAAAGGAGAAAAAACTTCTACACTCGTTTAATAAGGTGAACAAAATCCTCATTTCAAAACCAGGCAGACACTACAAAAAAGAAATCTATAGGCCAATGTCCCTGATGAACTTAGATGCTAAAATTCTCAAGGAATATTTGCAAACTGGATCCAGCAATACATAAAAAAAGGCATACATCATGGTCAAGTAGTATTTATTCTGGGGAGGCAAGGCTGGTAAATATTCTCAAATCAATAAATGTGTTTCTTCACATAAACTAAAAGAAGGATAAAAATCATATGATAATATCAATAGATGCAGAAAAAGTATGGATGAAAACCAGCACTCATTTATAATCAAAACTCTCAACGAAGTGGGAATACAGGGAATATATTTCAACATGATAACAGCCATCTATGACAGACCCACAGCCAACATCATATTCAATGGGCAAAAATTAAAAGAAATCCCCTTAAGAACAGGAACAATTCAGGGGTACCCTCTTTCACCACTCTTATTCTACATAGTTCTGGAAGTCCTAGCTAGTGCAATTAGACAAGAAGAAGAAATAAAAGGCATCCAAATTGGAAAAGAAAAACTAAAACTATCATTATTTGCTGATGATATGATACTATACAGAGAAACCCCTAAAGTCTCAGTCAAAAACCTATAGGACCTGATAAATAAATTTAGCAAAGTGGCAGGATATAAAATCAAAATTCAGAAATCAGTGGCATTTATATACACCAACAATGAACTGTCTGAAAAATAAATTAAGGAAGCAATCCTCTTCATTTTTGCCAAAAAAATTAAATGAAATAAAGTACCTAGAAGTAAATTTAACCTAGTGGGTTAAAGACCTGTACTCAGAAAATTATAAAACTTTGATTAAAAAAATCAAGAAAGATACAAAAAGATGGAAGCATATACTGTATTCATGGATAAGAAGAATAAACATCATTAAAATGTCTATACTACCCAAAGCAATCTATAAATTCAATGCAATTCCTGTTAAAATAAAAATAGCATACTTAAAACATATAGAACAAACGTTCCAAAAATTTATATAGAACCAAAAAAGAACATGAATAGTCTCAGCAATCATGAAAAATAAAAATTATGTGGGTGATATCACACTTCCTGATATCAGTCATAGTACAGGCCATTGTACTCAAAACAGCTTAGTACTGGCAGAAGAACAGGCATACAGTTCAATGGAACAGAACAGAGAACCCATAAATAAAACCATGCCTTTCTGGACAATTGATATTTGACAAAAGAGGTAAGAGCATACAATTGAGTAAAGACAGTCTCTTTAATAAATGGTGCTGAGAAAATTGGACAAGTACATGCAAAAAAATGAAACTAGACCACCAACTTATACCATTCCCAAAAATAAACTCAAAATGGATTTAAGGCTTGACTGTAACTCATGAAACCATGATCATCTTGGAAGAAAACATAGGCAGTAAGCTCTCCGACATCTCTCGCAGCAATATATTTCCTGATTTATCTCCATGGACAAGTTAAATAAAGGACAGGATGAACAAATGAGACTATATCAAACTAAAAAGCTTTTGCACAGCAAAAGACACCATGAACAAAATAAAAAACAACCCACACAATGGGAGAACGTATTCACCAACACATCTGATAAGGGGTTAATAACCAAAATATATAAAGAACTTCTAAAATTTAACACCAGGAAAGTAAAAAATTCAATAGAAAAAAAATGGGCAAAAGAAATAAATAGATACTTCTCCAAAGAGGACATACAGATGGCCAACAGGCATATGAAAAACTGTTCAATATCACTAATCATTAGAGAAATGCAAATTAAAACCACAATGAGATACCACCTCACACTTGTCAATGGTGCTTATGAACAAAACAACAGATAATAAGTGGTGGCAAGGATATGGAGAAAATGGAATCCTCCTGCTCTGCTGGTTGGAATGCAGACTGGTGTAGCCATTATGGAAAACAGTATGAAATTTCATCAAAAAATTAAAAATGGAACTGCTATCCTACTTTTAGGAATATATCCTAAGAACAACACATCACTGATTCAAAAGAAGAAATACACCCTCATGTTTATTGCAGCATTATTTGCAATAGCCAAGATCTGGAAACAGCCCAGGTGTCCCTCAGTGGACGAGTGGATTAAAAAGCAATGGTACATATACACAATGGAATACTAAGCGGCTGTGAAAAAGAAGAATATCTTACCCTTTGCGACAACGTGGATGGACCTGGAAACTATCATACCAAGTGAAATAAGCCAGGCAGAGAGAGAAAAATATCATATGACCGCACTCATATGAGGAATCCAATGAACAATGTGAACTGAGGAAAGAAGAGAGGCAGAGAAGAGGTCAAAGAGTCCAGAGGGAAAGCAGACAGAGGGAAAGGGGATGAGAGGAGGGTTTCAAAGAAACGAAAGACATTAGTGAAAGTGTATACACATAACACAGAGAGATAGAGGGCAGGATAGTAAATCATAGAGGGAAAGGGAATGAGGTGGGGGGAGGGGGTAACAGGGGTATCAAGGAGAACATGGGGTGGTGAGGGAGAAAGATATATTCGGTGGAACATTTGTAACTATGTAAAAAAAAAACAAATTAAAATCAACCAAAAAAATTAAAAAAAGAATAGATGACTAAGCTTGCATATATGGTGGATATATTTATGGTCTTCAATATACTAAATATTGCTCTTCACTGGTTTAACACAAACATGTTTACATTAAGAAATAAAATGAATAAATTCAGAAAGAAACTTGTTTTTAGAGAAAGTTGCATCCAGAAAGATATAGAAATGTTTCTACTTTCTGAAGACTTTTTGATTGCTGCAGACATCAAGCAGAAATTCATATCTAATGTAATAAGTCTACATTTAAGAACATTAGTTCAAAACTTTTGGCCATTATTACCCTGAAAATGAGGATACCTGTAATGGTAATTTCTGGATCAGTAACCCATTCATGGAAGATGAGTTCTCCCTTAAGCATCATGAAAATGAAAAACTGATAGGTTTATCATCTGTTGTCATTCTGGTGTCCAAACATAAAATGCAATCATGGTCATAATTTTGGATATCACTGAAAGAAGAATATCCGTCTCTTAGTTACAAAGCTATTACATTTTAAATAATATTTTCTACCACCTACTTGTGAGAGAACACTTTTTTGGTCCTGTCACTAAAGAAACCAAACGGAGAAACTGAGTGGGTGTCAATGCAGCACTATGTCTTTTGAAAACAAAACTGCAGCCTTGGTTATCAAGGTTCTTACAAAAAGCAATAGCAGGTGTGCACTAGATTTACTTCAATTAAATATTGCTTTCTAGAAATTTCAGTTGTATTCTATTAAAAATATATATATATTTATATATATATATATAAAATATATATATATGTTTTACTGTTCATCTTGTGTTTTAGAGAATTATATGTTATAGTAGTATAACTCAAAGACAATGTACAAAATATTAAAAATTATTTTCATTTCTGCCTTAGCAGTCCCAAAACAATTCTATTTCACTGATCCCCAAATGTAGAAAGGTTGAAAACACTGGTATAGGCCTC
The DNA here is from genome assembly GCF_036850995.1 of Saccopteryx leptura. Lineage (NCBI taxonomy): Eukaryota > Metazoa > Chordata > Mammalia > Chiroptera > Emballonuridae > Saccopteryx > Saccopteryx leptura. Next base: position 293,963,588 of record NC_089504.1, read on the forward strand.
TATGCTTCACCTGAAAATCTTTGAATTGTCGTCTAGATTATGAATATCAACACAATTTTCTTCAAGCCTATAGTAGAAAAAATGTATATGGTGTTGATATTGCCTGAAGCAAAGGAGCACAGATACCTACTAGTGTACTGCAGTTCCAGGAATTCTTTTGTGGGCTTTTCCTAAGTCATCGTGCTCATGGCATAAAAAGTGTACCAATCCATATAAACTCAAGTTATTTGCAAGTGAAAAATACTTTTGGGTTATTTACTCATAGGAAGCTAAAAAATTTTTTTGATAAAATGTCTTCTAATAAAGAAATAAACTAATCAGAGTTATAGAAATAGTTGATAGTTGAAAATTTCACCTAGTAAGATAAATGTAACATTTATGTTCATGCTTCGTTTCACAAGCATGAATTTCTCCAGGATGAACATAAGTTTTGCCTTATAGAAATTGTATTGTAGAGTCATAAAAATTCCCATACAAATACAGATTTTTAAAATAAAAATGAGAGATTAAATGGATTATTTTTCTGGTCACAACTGGTAAGAAGCAGAAAACCAGATTTCTCCAAGAAACTTTTAAAACAAAATTTGAGGGTTGGAGAGAAACAATTATTCTTCAAAATAGCCACATTCTTTGTGAGGTTGAATGAAAAAAAGGAATAAGAAAAAAAAGGAAATTGTTCTTAAGGCTCATAATTGGTATATCTTTATTCGTAATCATCATGGCCAGGTGACTAACTTTCAAATTCAAAAGAAAACTTTTATTTTGCAAGTTTTACAAAATTCTGAAAGCCATGGAATTATCATTTAAGTACATTACTTCTAAATTTATGCTTTTTATTTTCAACAATGAAGAACTGTATCAGAGTGTAAGAGAAGTGATGCATGTAATCTAATTATACAATGAGGCCCATTTTTACTATTAAAGTAAAAATATTAGGTACAAGTTGCTGAAATATTGAAGAGTAATATAATGGGAAGTTGTTTATTTTAATTTATTTAAAATACTTTAATGAATTCAATTTTATTTCAAAAAGTTTCTTGTAATAAAGGAAGTATTTACAGTTGATGAAATATCATGAAATAGACAATGCACATCCAGAATTTATATAACATAGAAGCACAATCTACAAAATAATAATACAATTAAACTTGTGTAGTCATGTCTTACAAAAGTGAAGCATGGACTTCCAGTTTCCATTTTCTCATGTGGAAAGCTTAGAAGTTTTAACTCCATCTTAAGAGCAAGTAAAAAAGCCAAACAAACTGAAAAATCAACAACTCTTCTCTTCTTAGATCCATAAGAGAAATGAGATTACAGAGCAAACAAAGGACTACAAAGTTAAAGGGACAGGCAGACAAAGAGAAACACAGTATTTTAGAAAGAAAAAAAAAAAATCAGACATTTAGAAGCTGAAACTTCCATGCAAACCAGTGCAGGGTAGGATGTTCACAGTGGACAGCTCTCAGAGTTACAAACTTTGGGTGGATCCACATACTTTTGTGAGTTCTACATCCAGGAGTTTGACCATCTTTCACAATAAGTATCAGGGAAAATTATTTTATGCTTTCATCAGGGGAGGAAAACAGCAATGCCTTGATATACAACCAGAGCACTCTGTTCTTTACAAGGTTTGCTCACGTGAACCAATTTATCTGAAGCCCAACAGGCTTGGATATTAACCAAGCCTACCTGACCTGGGGGAAGGATTATATACAACTCTAGCTCTGTAGCTTTTCATGAGGAGAAGGGAAATAACTACAGCTTCTCCAGCCATCCTATTCTATCTAAGGAGGGAGGAAAATTATCTTAAAAAACACTTGTTTAGTTCATGTACAGAGACATAGGCTCACTGAAAGGCCTTGAATAACCAACATAGCACTGAAGGGAAAGGACAAACATGGAGGGCTGATACTATTAGACTTTAATACATACTACAAGCTATAGTAATCAAGACAGTGCAGTACTGGTGAACGAATAGACAATAGATCAATGGAACAGAATAGAGTGCTTAGAAATACACCCACAAAAATGTAGTTTACTGATCTTTTACAAAGAAGAAAAGGCAATGCAATGGAGCAAAGACAGTCTTTTTAATAAATGGTGTAGGATCAAGTGGACAACCACATGAAAAACAGGTGAATCTAGACACAGACCTTACACCCTTAACAAAAGTTAACTCAAAATGGAGTACAGACCTATATGTAAAGTTCAAAACTATAAAATGTTAGAAGATAACAACAACAACAACAATGAAAAGCTCAATGACCTATGGTTTGGTGATGACTTTTTTGATAAAAGACAAAGACATATTTATTAGATTAAATACTTAGCATGACCAGGCAATGGTGCAGTGGATAGAGTGTTGGATTGGCACGAGGATCCAGGTTTGAAATGCCAAGGTCGCTGGCTTGGGTGCAGGCTCACCAGCTTGAGTGCAGGGTTGCTGGCTTGAATGTGGGATCATAGACATGAACTCATGGTTAATGGCTTGAGCCCAAGGTCCCTGGCTTGAGCAAGGAGTCACTCACTGTGCTGTAGTCCCCTGGTCAAGGCACATATGATAAAACAATCAGTGAAGAACAAAGGAGCTTCAATGAATAATTGATGCTTCTCATTTCTCTCCTTTCTTATCTGTCCCTATCTATTCCTTTCTCTTTGTTTCTGTCTCTCTTTCTGTCTCTGTCACAACAACAACAACAAAAAGACTTAAGTATTAGACTCAAAACTATAAAATTTCTAAAAGGAAACATAGGCCATACAATCTTGGCAATTTCTTGTAGCAATTTATTTTGATATATCTCTTCTGGCAGCAATAAACAAAATAAAAAATAAAAAAAGCACTGCATTGGGCCCGGGCCGGTTGGCTCAGCGGTAGAGCGTCGGCCTGGCGTGCGGGGGACCCGGGTTCGATTCCCGGCCAGGGCACATAGGAGAAGCGCCCATTTGCTTCTCTACCCCCCCCTTCCTCTCTGTCTCTCTCTTCCCCTCCCGCAGCCAAGGCTCCATTGGAGCAAAGATGGCCTGGGCGCTGGGGATGGCTCCTTGGCCGCTGCCCCAGGCGCTAGAGTGTCTCTGGTCGAGGCAGAGTGATGCCTTGGAGGGGCAGAGCGTCGCCCCCTGGTGGGCGTGCCGGGTGGATCCCAGTTGGGCGCATGCGTGAGTCTGTCTGACTGTCTCTCCCCGTTTCCAGCTTCAGAAAAATACAAAAAAAAAAAAAAAAAAAAAAAAAAGAAAGCACTGCATCGAACTAAAAACTCTTTGCACAATAAGGAAAACCATCAACCAAATTAAAAGAAAACCTACTGAATTAGAGAATATATTACCAATGATATATCTAATAAAAGGTTAACATCTAAAATTAATAAAGAACATCTAAAACTCAACAACCAAAAACCCAAACAATCCAATTTAAAAAAAAAATGGGACAAGGACCTGAATAGACACTTCTCCAAAGAGAATATGTGTATGGTTAATAAACATATGAAAAGATGCTCAACATCACAAATAATCAGAGGCATGCAAATTAAAACCACAATGAGATATCACCTCACACCTGCCAGAATGGTTATCATCAATATATCAACAAACAAGTGCTGGCGAGGATGTGGAAAAGGGAAACATTGTTGGTGAGAATGCTGACTGGTGTCTCCACTATATAAAGCTTTATGGTGTTAACTCAAAAAATTAAAAATGCAGCTTCTTTATGACCCAATAAGAAACTCAAAACACTAATTTTAAAGAATATGTGCACCCTTATGCTAATTACAATAACCAAGATTTGGAAGCAGTCCAAGTGCCCATTAGTAGATGAGTGGATAAGAAAGCTGTGGCACATGTACACAATAGAATATTACTTGACCATAGAAAAAAGAATTATCACCTTTTATGACATCAGTGATGAACCTGGAGAACATTATCCTAAGCAAAATAAGCCAGTCAGAGAACGACAAGGATCAAATAATCTCACTCATGTGGAATCTAATAAATAAAATAAACCAATGAACAAAACAGAAATAGACTCATTACTGGTGAACAGACTGACAGTTGTAAGAGGGAAGGATGTTTGGGGGTAGGTGAAAAAGATGAAGGAATTAAGAAAAAAAAATAATTCACAGACACAAACAATAGCATGGTGATTACCAGAATGAAAATGTGTTTAAGGATGAAATCAATGATAATGGAAGGAGACTTGACTTAAGTTAGAGAACACACAACACAATATATAGATGATGTATTATAAAATCACCTGAAACCTATATAATTTTATTAACCAATGTCACACCAATAAATTTAATAAAAAGGAAAAAATAGACTAACTAAATAAATAAATCTGTATGGGCTTGCCTCTTAAAATTGTTGGTGACAGTGGAAAACAGAAAAACCCTATTGAAAGTGAGTTAGAATACATATGCATTTACATATCGATTCAGCAATTCCTGTACTAGAAATTTATTCTTACAATCTACTTTCATAAATCACAATGACATATGAACAAGTTTATTTGTATAGTAGAAGCAATGTAAATCTAAACAATAGGAGACTTAATTGAATAAAATATGCTGCACATGTTGACACACCATTACAGCCATCTGTGTTGCTATGTGAACATAATTCATTGTTTCTAACTGCTGCACCATGTTCAACTACATTTATCTATTCCCACATTCAATTATAGATATCTGGATTACACCCAGCTCTCTATACCTCTAATAATATAATTGGCCATGGTGTTAAAATAATTGCTATGGTTTGTCAGTGTTTTTGTTCAATCACAATAGTCACCGGTCTTTTATTTATTTATTCATTTTTAAAGAGAGACAGAAAGAAAGAAAGAGAGGAAGGGAGAGTGAAAGAGAAACACCAGTTCATTGCTCCAGTTAGTGAGCTTCTCCTACATGCCTTCAGGGGGATTGGACCAGCAACCTGGAGCTCCAGTTGAGCCAGTGACCCCTTGCTCAAGCTGGTGACTTTGGGATTGTGTTAACAACCCTATGCTCAAGCAGGTGACCTTGAGTTACAGACTGGTGAAATCAGTGTTTCAGGTCAATGCTTTATTCATGGTTTTAGCACTGGTGCAACGTTCCTAGAAACCCCTACTGGCTAAGTTCACCAAACAATATAAGTGTATTTTAATATTTTAACAAGGAACATCCTTGTGCACAAACCCTATGTGAGAATTTGAGATTTAGAACCTGAGTAGGATTTCTGGGTTATTCTTCGTAATGTGCTCCCTGCCCTGGAAGTTCTGTCCCAGTGGCGGGTTGTGTTCAGTGGTGGGATTCAGCCAGGTTGTACTGGTAAGACAGAACTGATACCTAGTTTTTTGTTGAGTTCAGCGACCAGTTGTTAAAATGGCACTTATAATCAGGGTTCTTGCTAAGGTGAGTGCCTGCCTATTCAGCCACCTGATGTGGAAATTACAAATTTACTTTCCTTACTCTTTTTTAATGTTCATCTGTGCAACAGCGTATTCTAAGTGCCTGTAGTCATGTTCATATCATCCATAGGTAAAAAAAAAAATTGCTAGTGAGGACGCCAATCAAGAAACAATATGGAAATATCTTAAATAACAGTTTTATTGTTTTTTGTCATATTATTTTATATTTTTACTAATATATATTTTAAAATTGTTTTTATAACATAATCTAGTTTTATGTACCACTTTTATTGTTCTTATTTAAGTATTAAATGCATGAAATAAACTACCATTCGGTATATCTTTTTTATAATTAAAATGGTCAATAGGGCAGAGAACTGGTTGTTGAAGTATTTGAATCCCACCACGAGCTGTGTTATGTCTCCCACAGTCCTTTCAGTACTGATTAATCTAGAATGAGTTAAAGCTTATCTCTTGGTTTTAATTCACATGTATCTAATTTCTAGTAATTTTGAAAAGTTTTTGGATTATAACTTCAGCAAACTGTTCCCTCTTTTGGCTAATTTTTCTCTTAAAATTTTTGTTAATTATTAGAGATTCCTTATAAATTGGATATTAATACTTTGTTTATATATTTTTATCTAAAATTACCATTTACATTCAATATTATTCTATATTAGTTTCGGATATACAGCATAATGATTAGAATATTATGTACTTGACAGTGGTCTCCCTGATGTTTCAAGTACCTACCTGTTCTCATACATAGTTATTGTTATATCAAAGTTTGTTGGTTTTGATATGGCAAACACCATATTTTTTACTATACCCTTCACTTAAGAGAATTATTTAATATTTATATATTCAAATAAATAATTATTTTAGCCCCACTATTTGTAGTTTTATTTAAGTCGTTCCATGTATTCAGTACACAAAGTAATTGCTTAGATTTTCTTCTAGGTCTTGAGAAATATGGAATGAGATACTTTATTCTACTTTTAAAAATATCTACTTTGGAACACAGTGAAAAACCCAAAAAAGGTCTCAAAAATGCTTGGCTTACTTGATGGTCATAATTTGCTTCCAACATTTTATTATGAAAAGCTTAAAATATACTGTCAGTGAAAAAATATTACAATGATTATTTTCATAGTCATGTTCAATAATTTTAAACACTTTTGTCATGTTTGCATTAATTATAGCTACATTTTTATTATTGAGTAAACTTGAAGATATCCTAGAATCTTCTTTTGTTTTTAGAATATATCTCACTAAGGATATAAAGTCAGAAAATTCTGTTTAGATGAGACTTCAGAGAACTTTTTCTCTTTGTAGTCATGTTGAAGTTTGATATACAATTAAGTTTATTTGTTTCACCTTGATTTCAATTTTTAGGTTTTTGTATTGTTTAAAAATCAAAACAGTAAAAAACAATAAACTAATGAAATCTGCAGTCATCTCTTCTTTAATCTGTTAACTGCCTTTTCTATAACTAATCATTTTTATTACTTTCTGTTTTATAATTCAATAGTTTATTACAAAAATCAAATACTTTTTATAGTAATATTTTCATTTTTACTTATAAAGTGACATGAAATATTTATAGCTCTGTACTTTGGGTTTTCTATTAATAATACAAGATATCATTGCATTATCAGTTCATATCATCCCATATCATTCCATATCAGTGCCCATGGACCCCAGTTTATTTAACCAAATAACAATTCATGGGCATTTGTATTATTTAATTTTTTGTTTTATATTGGTAGAAGTATATAGTCAGGGCAGATTTCCAATGGGTAAAATTTTCTGATCTATTTAACTATTTAAGATATTGCCAAATTCACAAGAGGATCCAAGATGGCTGCAAAGTAGGTGAAAACTACACATACATCCTCCTGGTGCCAAACCATATTTACAGCTAAATTATAGACCGATTCATCTAAATGACCAACTGAAGGACAGTTGCACAGGAGTAGTATATCCAAAGATTTATGTAAGAAGCTACATAGAGACTGGTACAAGGTGTGGGCATGAAAGAAGGCTTGCTGCTGCACTCAGGCGCAGTGGCTGAGAAGCTGAAGGGATATGACAGCTGCAAAAGTGTCTCCTGAAAAGTGTGGGGTCTCAACCTCACCTTGGGATGCCCAAAACAGGGTACCAGGGTAGAGAGAAGAACCTGCATAGCATCTAACAGCAAAAATCAGCAGGAATGCTGTCCATTGGGAAGAGGTCTGCTGTAATTCGAAGTGTTTTTCTACCTTTAGGGCTATCACACAGATGCTTTCTTTCTGGCACTCATGTGGGGCTCTGGTAGAGAGAAGGCAACTCAGGGCATACAGAAGCCATTGAGGGAAGATTTGGGTGGCATGGCTCTAAAGATTCCGGTCCAGAATCATAATTCTATAGCACCCTCAGGTGCCATTTCCCAGGCTCAGGCATTTCTCTTCTTACAACACCAGCTGAAGGAGTACATTAACCCAGTCATCCAAATACTGGTGTCACCACAGTGCCAAGCTCAAGTTATGCAGAAATGACTATTGGTTGCACTCAACAGGGACCTGTGGTGCACTTTTCTCTGGAGAAACTATAAAAAGACAGTCATTGAACTGTGTGGATTTTGAATGAGGGCCAATATTTTCCCCCTTCTGAGGGTTTGGAAGTTACCACTAGAATGGAAACTCCTTTGTCAGATTTCTGGTAACATTACTGTGAAGCCAAAGGGAGGTGTGCAGTTTTCTCCCTTCCCATAGTCAGTACCACACCCAATTGAAGACTGCCTTGCACTGGTTTTACAAGCCCAGCTGGCTCTGTTTTTCTGGGCTCAGTTCTGCAGAAGGAAAGGATCACAGCTCAGAGCAGGAACTTACAAATGCAGCTTCAAAGGGGTTTCTGATGGCAAGGCTGTGGAACTAGGGGCGGGCAAACAGCTAACCACCTTCCCATTGCCTACGAGTGAGACTTCTAAAAGAAGTCTTTCTTGGTAGTTTGCCAAAATCCTGGTATCCCCACCCTACTGACCTTGCCAATGCATTGGGACAGCAGTCTGCACCCAACCTGAACCTATAGTGTACTCCTCCTGGGGTGCTAGAGTGGTATGGTTCTGAAGCAGGAGCCACAGTCTCTTCATTGAGTGCTAGACAATGCTGCCATCAAATAGGGACCACACTAGCCCTGTTCTCTTAGGCAGCTGCCCCATCCACCCAAGCTTGAGCCAAGTGGGAGGGTCAGTGGGACATAGCCGGTGTGGGTCCACTCTATGGTCTTTCTTCATAAGACTCTAGAGTAGTGGTTTTCAACTGCTGATCTGTAGTCTGGTGCTGGTCTTCCAGAGGTTTTGTGTCAGTCTACAAAAGAGTTAGTCACCCTGATGTTATATGAAGAATAGAAAGTCTAGAATCATTGGGTCTATAATCTTTCATACAACATCAGGGTGATTAACTCTTTTGAGGACTGGCATAAAATTTCTGGTGAACTAGAAGTGGCTCATGGATCAACAAATAAAAACCACTACTCTAAAGACCATGGCCAGATAGCTCAGTTGGCCAGAGCACCATCCTGAAGCATAGAGGGTGCCAGCTCAATCCCTAGTCAGGGCATTTACAGGAACAGACTGGTGTTTCTGTCTCTCTCTTTCCCTTTTGTTATCTCTAAAAATCAGTAAATAAATAATTAAAAAAACAAGCAAACAAACAAATAAACAAAGAGAAACACTGCTCTAGCCTGACCAGGAGGTGGTACAGTGGATGGAGCGTCGAACTGGGACGCAGAGAAACCCAAGTTAGAGACCCCAAGGTCGCCAGCTTGAGCGCGGGCTCATCTGGTTTGAGCAGGGCTCACCAGCTTGGACCCAAGGTTGCTGGCTCAAGCAAGGATTACTCAGTCTGCTGAAGGCCCACGGTCAAGGCACATATGAGAAAGCAATCAATGAACAACTAAGGTGTCGTAACGAAAAACTGATGATTGATGTTTCTCATCTCTCTCCATTCCTGTCTGTCTGTCCCTATCTATCCCTCTCTCTGACTCTTTCTCTGTCTCTGAAATAAATAAATAAATAAATAAATAAATAAATAAATAAATAAATAAATAAATAAATAAAATGTTAAAAAAAAAAGAAACACTGCTCTAGTAAAAGTCTAGCCAACCTTAGAAGAAAAATGCGGTAGCTGATAGGTGGATGCTAACTTCAGGGAATCTTGAAATTCTGTCCAATCCCAGCTGCCAAAAGAACACAACTAATGGTGAGCTTCAAACCACCCCAGAGCTCATACAACTAGGTCACATAAATGGCAAGCCAAAGCGCGACTGCAGCAGGCACAAGACCTTATTAGCAATACCTCTGCGTAGGGGGTAGCCCCTGAACAGTGGCTCATACACATGAACAAGCTCTATCTTTATAGTCAGCTAGCCTAAGGATTAATTCTAACTATGAATGAGATAACAGCATTCAAGACTTAGTTACAACAGGAAGGGACACATAACCTACACAAGAAGCATTTACAAAACATGTAGCTTAGGTACTAGAAGACTATACCACTGGAACCCATGAGTCACCTATATCAAAAAACCACTGTAACAAACTTGAGAATCATAGCAGATCTATCTAATACACAGAGATAAATACAACCCCCCCAAAAAAACAAACAATATAGGAAAATAGAATAAAATTCCCCAAATGAAAGAATAAAAGAAATCCCCCTCCCCCAAAAAATAAATTAAGTGAAAACAACAGAGATACTAGGTACAGAATTTGAAACAGTGGTTATAAGGATACTCAAGGAGCTTATGGAAAGAATGGATGATCCCAGTAAAAATTAAAGAAAGAGATATAAGCATTAACAAGTATATAGAAACCATAAAAATGAGTTCAGAAACAAGGAATACAAGATCTGAAATGAAGAATACACTAGAAGGAATCAACAAGGTAGATGAAGCACAGGTTAAAATCAGACAGTTAGAGGACAAGATAACAATAAGCAACCAAGAAAAGCAACAAAAAGAGAAATTAAAAAATAAAGATAGTTTAACAGTTCTCTGTGTCAACATCAAGTGTAACACATTTGTATCTTAGGAAAATCAGGAGCAAAGAAAAAGCAAGGGATAGAGAACCTGTGTAAAAATTAATGGATGAAAACCTTCCTAAACTGGTAAAGAAAAGTGTCAAAGAAGTTCAGGAAACACAGGGAGTACCAATTTTTTTTTTTATGATTTTAATTTATTGTGTTTACATAGATTCAAGTGTCCCACTGACTATATCTATCCCTACCCAAGTGTTCCCTTGCCCCCCTTTTGCCCTCTTCCCCCAATAACTTCCCCCTTTCCCTTCAGGATTTGCTGTCCTGTTCTCTATAATGCTGTGTTATATATATATAATTTCACTAATATCTTTCCCTTCTCTGATCCCATCTTCTCTTCCACTTTCCCTCTGACCACTTTTCTTCTGGTCCCTTTGATCCCGCCTCTGCCTCTGTTCCATTCCTCAGTTCACATTGTTCATTCTTCAAATGAATGAGGTTAGATTCTTCAAATGAATGAGATCATATGATATTTTTCTTTCTCTGCCTGGCTTATTTCACTTAGCATGATAGTTTCAGGTCAATCCATGTTGTCATGAAAGGTAAGATTTCTTTCTTCCTCACAGCCACGTAGTATTCTATTGTGTATATGTACCACAGCTTTTTAATCCACTCATCCACTGACGGACACCTGAGCTGTTTCCAGATCTTGGTTATTGTAAACAATACTGCCATATACATGGGAGTATATTTCTTCTTTTGAATCAGTGATTTGGTATTTATAGCATATATTCCTAAAAGTGGAATAGCTGTGTCGAAAGGTAGTTCTATTTTTAATTTTTTGCGGAATCTCCATACTGTTATCCACAGTGGCTTCACCAGTTTGCATTCCCACCAGCAGTGCAGGAGGGTTCCTTTTTCTCCACATCCTCGCCAGCACCTATCATGTGTTGTTTTGTTAATGAGCTCCATTCTGACAGGTGTCAGGAGGTATCTCATTGTGATTTTAATTTGCATTTCTCTAATGATTAGTGATGTTGAACAATTTTTCATATGCCTATTGGCAATTTGTATGTCCTCTTTGGAGAAGTGTCTATTCATTCTTTTTGCCCATTTTTTGATGGATTGTTTACCTTCCTGATGTTGAGTTTTACCAGTTCTTTATAAATTTTGGTTATTAATACTTATTCAGATGTATTGGTGAATATATTCTTCCATTGTGTAGGTTGTCTTTTTATTTTGTTCATGGTGTCTTTCACTGTGCAAAAGCTTTTTAGTTTGATATGGTCCCATTTGTTCATCCTGTATTTTATTTTACTTGCCCGTGAAAATAAATCAGCAAAAATATTGCTACGAGAGATATTGGAGAGTTTACTGCCTATGTTTTCTTCCAAGATGTTTATAGTTTCATGACTTACATTTAAATATTTTATCCATTTTGAGTTGCTTTTTGTGAATGGTGTAAGTTGGTGATCCAGTTTCATTTTTTTGCAAGTACCTGTCCAATTTTACCAACACCATTAGTTAAAGAGACTGTCTTCACTCCATTGTATGCTCTTACCTCCTTTGTCAAATATCAATAGTCCATATAGGTGTGGGTTTATTTCTGGTTTCTCTGTTATGTTCCATTGATCTGTATGCCTGTTCTTATGCCAGTACCAAGCTGTTCTAAGTATGATGGCCTTGTATTATAACTTGATATCATGAATTGTGATACCTCCCATTTTATTCTTCTTTTTTAAGATTGCTGAGGCTGTTAGTGTTCTTTTTTGGTTCCATATAAATTTTTGGAATATTTGTTCTATATCTTTGAAGTATGTCATTGGTATTTTAGTAGGAATTGCATTGAATTTATAGATTGCTTTCGGTAATATAGATATTTTAATAATGCTTATTTTTCCTATCCATGAACACGGTATATGCTTCCACTTGTTTGTATCTTCCTTGATTTTCTTTATCAATGTTTTATAATTATCCAAGTACAAGTGTTTAGCCTCTTCGGTTAAATTTACTTCTAGGTACTTTAATTTTTTTATTGCATTAGTGAAGGGGATTGTTTTCTTAATTTCTCTTCCAGACAGTTCATTGTTAGTGTATAAAAATGCCACTGATTTCTGAATATTGACTTTATATCCTGCCACCTTGCTGAATTTATTTATCAGGTCCAGTAGTTTTTTGATTGAGACTTTAAGGTTTTCTATGTACAGTGTCCTATCATCAACAAATATTGATAGTTTTATTACTTCTTTTCTGATTTGGATGCCTTTTATCTCTTTTTCTTGTCTGATTGCTGTGGCTAGGACTTACTGAACCATGTTGAATAAGATTAGTGAAAGGGGGCACCCCTGCCTTGTTCCTGATCTTAAGGGAATTGCTTTTAATTTTTGCCCATTGAGTGTGATGTTGGCTGTGGGTTTGTCATAGATGCCTTTATCATATTGAGGTATGACGCCTGTATTCCCACTTTGCTGAGAGTTTTGATTATGAATGGGTGCTGGATTTTATTTAATGCTTTTTCTGCATCTATTGATATTATCATATGAATTTTATTTTTTCTTTTGTTTATATGTTGAATAACATTGATTGATTTGTGAATATGGTACCACCTTTCTCTACCCACAATAAATCCCACCTGATCATGATGTATGATTTTTTTCATGTATTGTTGCACACGGTTTGCTAATATTTTGTTGAGAATTTTAGCATCTAAGTTCATCACGGATATAGGTCTATAGTTTTCTTTCTTTGTAGTGTCTTTGCCTGGTTTTGGAATCAGAATTATACTTGCCTCATAAAAGTAGTTTGGAAGTCTTCCCTCCTCTTGAATTTTTTGAAATAGCTTGAGAAGGATTGGAGTTAGTGCTTCTTTGAATATTTGGTGAAATTTGCCTGTAATGCCATCTGGCCAAGGACTTTTTTTTGTTGTTGGGAGTTTTTTGATAACTGTTTTAATTTCATTTGATGAAATTGGTCTGTTTAGGTTTTCTGATTCTTCTATATTAATTTTTGAAAGATTATATGTTTTGAGGAATTTGTTCATTTTGCCTAAGTTGTCTAATTTTATGGCATACTGTTCTTCATAGTATTTTCTTACAAAATTTTGTATTACTGCTGTGTGGGTTGTTAGTGCTCTCTTATTTCTAATTTTATTTATTAGAGTTCTCTCTTTTTTTCTTGGTGAGTCTTGTTAAAGGTTCATCAATCTTATTTACCTTTTCAAAGAACCAGCTTTTGGTATCATTAATCTTCTGTATTTTTTTTTAGCTTCTATGTCATTTACTTCCATTCTGATTTTTATTATTTCCTTCCTTCTACTTCCTCTGGGCTTTACTTGTTTTGTTTTGTTTTGTTTTTGTTTTTAGTTCTTTTAGGTGCAGGGTTAAATTTTTTATTTGAGCTTTTTCTAGCTCCTTAAGGTTTGCTTGTAGTGCTATGAACTTCCCACTCAGGACTGGTTTTGGTGTGTCCCATAAATTTTGAGTTGTTTATGTTCATTTTTATTTGTTTCAAGGAAATTTTTGATTTGTAGCTTGATCTCATTGTAGAACCATTTGTTATTTAATAACATGCTATTTAGCCTTCAAGTGCTGGAATGTTTTTCAGTTTTTTTATTGTAGTTGTTTTCTAGTTTTATTCCATTTTGATCCAAGAAGATGATTGATATGATTTCAATGTTCTTAAATTTATTGAGACTCATTTGTGCCCTAAAATGTGGTCTATCCTAGAGAATGTTCCATGAGCACTTGAAAAGAATGTATATTCTACTGCTTTATGGTAAAAGCTTCTGAAGATATCTATTAAATCCAGTTTATATATTGTGTCCTTAAAGTCTGCTGTTTCTTTTTTAATTTTCTTTCTTGAGGATTTATCCAGTGCTGTTAGTGGGGTATTGAAATTCCTACTATTATAGTGTTGCTGTTGATCTAGCCCTTTATGTCCATCAAAATTTGCTTTATATATTTAGGTGCTCCTATATTTGATGCATAGATATTTTTGATAGTTATATCTTCCTGTTGGATTGCTCCATTTTCTGTTATATAGTGACCTTCTTTATCTCTTACTATAGCCTTTGTTTTTAAGTCTATTTTGTCAGATATAAGTATTGCTCCCCCAGCTTTTTTTAATTTCCATTTGCATGAAATATTTTTCAATCCCTTTACTTTCAGTTTATGTGTATTTTTTTGTTTTGAGGTTGGTCTCTTATAGACAGCATATGTACGGGTCCTATTTTCTTATCCATACATCTACCATATCTCTTTTGATGAAATATTTAATCTATTTATATTAAGGTTATTATTAATATGTAGTTGTTTATTACCATTTTATTCTTTAATTCTACATTCCTCTTTTACTACATTTTTCCTTCCTTTATTCTGTTTACAGCAGGCCCCTTACATTTCTTTTTGCATTGGTTTGGTTATAATAAATTCCTTGAGTTTTGGTTTGTTTCTTTTTCTTTTTTTTTCTTCTTTTTTTTTTCTTGTCTGGGAAGCTTTTTATTTCTCCTTTAATTTTAAATGATATCCTTGCTGGATAGAGAAGTCTTGGTTGTAGGATTTTGTTTTGCATTACTTTGAACATATCTTGCCATTCCTTTCTGGCCTCTAATGTTTCTGTTGAGAAGTCAGATGTCATACTTATGGGGAATCCTCTTTAGGTAATTGATTGCTTTTCTCTTGCACCTTTAGTATTCTTTCTTTATCTCTTAATTTTTGTATTTTAATTATGATGTGTCTTGGTGTAGGCCTCTTTGTGTTCATCCTTAATGAGACTCTTTGCGCTTCTTGAACTTGTATGACTTTTTCCTTTATTAATTTAGGAAAGATTTTAGCTATGATTTCTTCAATAAGGTTCTCTACGCCCTGTTCTTTCTCTTCTCTTTCAGGATCCCCTATGAAACAGATGTTGTTTCTCTTTATGTTGTCACAGATGTCTCTTAGAGTTCCTCAGAATTTTTGAGCCTCTTTTCTTTTTGCTGCTCTGCTTCCTGGCTTTCATTTATCTTCTCCTCTAAACTGCTGATTCAATCCTCAGATTCATCCATCCTGCTTTTAATTTCTTCTAGTGTGGTCTTCATTTGTGATATTGTATTTTTCATTTCTGACTGTTTTTTTTTATGATCTCAATGTCCTTTTTGATGCTTACTATCTCTTTATTTAGGTGCTCATTATGTCCACCCATTGTTGCTCTAAGATCTTTGAACATCCTAACAATCATTATTTTAAACTCTGCATCTGGTAATTTGGTTATTTCCATCTCATTCAGATCTTTTTCTGAGGATTTCTCTTGTTGATTCATTTGGGTTGCATTTCTCTGCCTTTCTATTTTATCTGTGTATAAGCTCCTCCTTTGGATGAATTGTTTGTGTAGCTCGCTGAGTCTAGGGTTGGTATTGTCTGCCTCCAGTTTCCGGTTGTGTTGTTTCTAGAACTTATTTGGTTGGCATCAGCTGCTGTTTGTAAATTGCTGTGGGCTATTAGTCTGTCATTGTTCTTTTTGCTATTTGTATTGGTGTCTTCTATATCTTAACTGGATCATGTGTGAGGAGCCCTTCCTTAAGATATCACTCTAACAAGGGTTGTTAGGTCCTGAACTGATGCTCTCTATATCTGGCCTCTGGATGTACCCTCCCTGGACCTTCTTGGCTGGAGCTTGGTGCAGACCAGTCTGTGTCACTGCTATGATTGGCCCTTATCTAGCTTTTTGGAGCAACAGGTGATCCAGATCCTGTGGTTGCCTCTGCTGAACCCAGGTGCATTGTTAATATCAACTTAGGCTGGCTTTTATTTACTTTTTTCCTGGAGGATTTTCATTTAAATGTTCAGCCTCACCTGAGATCCACTTTCTACTCTCTCTTATTGGTGGCTACATGTTGGGCTCAGTACTATAAATCAGGGGTTAGGTAAGATATTGGATGTGACTTGCCCCTTAGCCTCATGTGTCATTCTATCCATCCTTCTTTTTTTTACTTTATTTTATATTTTCCTTCCTTTATAGCCCTCAAAAGGGTGTGGCCACAGGAGTTCAATGGATGTGGCTTCTGTGTTCCCAAGGTGTGGTCTCTTCACAGGCTCAGCACCACCACTGTGGCTGCCTCTGGTGTTTGGGCACAGGCATTGCTGGAGTCGGCCTGCCACTACAGTTGCTGTGGCTTCTGCTTCCCCTCCATGGGTGGGGCTGCCAGCGTGTGTCCTGCATAAACCTCAGCTGGTTTTTCCAGCCTCTGCCTTGCCCCCATGGGTGGGAATGCAGGCGGGATGACTTTCAAACACCCCATCTGCAGCTGTGATCGCCCTTGGCTTTTGCTCCTGTTGGTGAGACTTTGCACACCTGGGTCACAGTCCAGGTCAGCCCCCAGCTTCTGCCTCTGCAGACAGGACTACATTCCCACATCCTGCTGCTGTCTGCCCTCCAGTGAGCACTCAGTAGTGTGAAAGTAATGATGCAGCTCAGACCTCAGCACTCAACAATGTATCCCTGATGACTTCCTGCTTCTAAGTGACTCTTTGTTCTGACTGCAGCAGGAGAGCTTCTGTTTGGCTGGTGACCTGCTTCCCTTTGCTGGTATTGCTGGTTCTAGGGAAAATATTCACTTCAGATTTGGTGAGTGACTCAGACCAGGGGTTAAGGTGGCTGTTCCTCAAAGTGTTTCTCCCTGTACCTCCTAGATTACACTCTTTTTGCTACTCCAGTCCTCTCAGTTCTTCCCATCCCCCAGAACTCCAGGTGAGTGGTTGTAAGAGAGGTTTTCTGTGCAGTCCCTTTAAGACAAACCCTGAGTCTGAGAAATCTGTCTTTTTCTTGCAAACAGTATCCTGGCTTGTTTCACAGCTAAATACTGTCCATATGCCCCTTTTAGGCTCCAACGCTGCAGGCTAAGGCTTCGTTCCTGGGGCCCAGAACCGTCCCTTCTCCGGGAACCCCCTCCCCCCCACCACACAAGTCTTTCTAGGCCACCACTTGCTCTCAGGAGCTGGGCAGCCTTCTCCGCATTTCTGCTTTTCCTACCAGTCTCAGTGTGGCTTCTTCGCTGATCTTTAGTTATAGATCCCTCTTGGTTTAGCCCAAAGTTGGTTTTTCCAGATGATTGTTCTTAAAATTAGGTCATAATCAACTTTGGTTCTGGGAAGTGGAAGTTGGAACGTTCGCCTACTCCTTCACTATCTTGCTGCTCTCTAGTCATGGACAGGAAGTAGAGAGCTGTCCACAATCTGAGCAACACTGCAAAAGGTCACTCCAGTTCATAGGACCAAAGAGATGCATTTAAGGAAGAATGGTCACTGCAACACTGTGTAGTCCCAGGTCAGGGTCTATCATGAGGTTACAGTTAAGCTATTAGCTGGTGCTACAGTCATTTCAAGGCTTGGCTAGGGCTGAAGGACTGACTTTCAAGATTACTCACTCACACAGCTATTGGCAAAAGATTTCAGTTCACTGCTGTCTGTTGTCAGAAATCCTCAATTTCTTGTCATGTGAATGTCTCCTTTGTGCTGCTCAAAATAGCTGCTTTGCCAGTTCATTTTTACATTTGGGCTCCTGATGGGGCACATCCACACCTATGAGACCCTTGCAAGCTCTCTCATGTCTATGCTTTTGTAGCATGGAGATTTCTTTTAACTATGTATATAAACAATAACTGCTGAAGATGGATGTGCTCTCAGGTTACACAGCCTACAAGGGCACAGCAGGGCTGGGCCGCCATGCGGGGCTCACACTCGGGGGTTTCCGTGAATGGCGAGCACACAGCAGCCGAGAAAACAGTAGCCAGGGTGGTGGAGACCCCTCGCCTAGAGAGTACCAATTTAAAAAAATATATAAAAAGGCACACACCAAGACACATTATAATTAAGATGCTAAAGGTTAAGGGCCTTGGCTGGTTGGCTCAGTGGTAGAGCGTCGAACTGGCGTGCAGGAGTCCCGGGTTCAATTCCCGGCCAGGGCACACAGGAGAAACACCCATCTACTTCTCCACCCCTCCCCCTCTCCTTCCTCTCTGCTCCATTGGAGCAAAGTTGGCCTGGGCGCTAAGGATGGCTCTGTGGCCTCTGCCTCAGGCACTAGAATGGCTCTGGTTGCAACAGAGTGAAGCCCCAGATGGGCAGAGCATCGACCTCTGGTGGGCATGCCGGGTGGATCCAGGTCGGGCACATGCAGGAGTCTGTCTGAGGGCCTCCCCATTTCCAACTTCAGAAAAATACAAAAAAAAAAAAAAAGATGCTAAAGGTTAAAGACAACAAGAAATCTTATAAGGAGCAAGAAGGAAACAGTTCTTTATATACAAGGGAGTTCCCATAAGGCTTTTAGTTTATTTCTCTCTCTCTCTCTTTCTCTCTTTTTATTATTAAGTGAGAGGCAGGGAAGCAGAGACAGCCTCCCACATGCACCATGACTGAGATCCATCTGGCAAGCCCCCTACCAGGCCATGGTCTGTGCATCTGGGCCACTGCTCCATTGCTCAGCAACAAAGCTATTTTAGATCCTGTGGTGAGGCCATGGAGCCATCCCCAATGTTGAGGGTCAACTTTGCTCGAGGGGTGGAGAAGCAGATGGTCAATTCTCCTGTGTGCCCTGACTGGCCCTACAATGAAGACTACTCAATCTAGGAAAGTTTTCATTTAAGATTGAAGTTGGCCTGACCAGGTGGTGGCGCAGTGGATAGAACGTCAGACTGGGATGCCAAGGACCCAGGTTCGAGACTCTGAGGTCACCAGCTTGAGCGCGGGCTCATCTGGTTTCAGCAAAAGCTCACCAGCTTGGACCCAATGTCGCTGGCTCGAGCAAGGGGTTTCTCAGTCTGCTGAAGATCCACGGTCAAAGCACATATGAGAAAGCAATCAATGAACAACTAAAGTGTCACAATGGGCAACGAAAAACAAATGATTGATGCTTCTCATCTCTCCATTTCTGTCTGTCTGTCCCTGACTCTCTCTCTTTGTCTTTGAAAAAAAAAAAAAAAGATTGAAGCTGAAATAAAGAGTTTCCCAGACAAAAATAAAATAAAATAAAAAGTAATAAGATAAAATAAAATGAAATGTCAAAGGAGTTTGTAACAATCAAACCAAATGGTTTTTCTTTAAAAGGGCCTGCTTTTAAAGAAAAAAAAATTTTTAATAGTGAGATGAACATAGGTATAAAGAATAAAATTACAATAAATAAATACCTATAAATAATAACCATAAATATAAATGGACTAAATGCTTTGATTAAAAGACTTAGGGTAGTTTTATGGATTAAAGAAATGACCCATATACATGCTGTCAAAAGAAACCCACCTCAGAAAACAAAAAAAGATACATACAGACTGAAAGTAAACAGATGGGAAAAAAATATCCCATGCAAATGGAAACCAAAATAACGCTGTTGTAGCAATAATTACAGCAGACAAAATAGACTTGAAAACAAAGGCTATAGCAAGAGACAAAGAAGGACATTGTATAATGATAAAAGGAGTAATCCAAAAAAAGATAAAATCTTGAAAACATTTACAACCCCAACATAGAAGAACCTAAATATATAAAGCAAATCCTGATGGACACAATGGAAGAGATTAACAGATATACAGTCACAATAAGGTATGTTAACACCCATTGACATCAATGAATAGATTCTCCAGAGAGAAAAACAACAAGAAAACAGAAATCTTAAATGACACACTAGAGAAGATGGATTTAATTGATAGCTTTAGAGTATTTCTTCTCAAAGCACTTGTGGAATATACATTCTTTTCAAGTGCACATGGTACATTTTCTAAGATGGACCACATGTTAGAACACAAAATATGTCTCAATAAATTTAGGAAGATTAATATCATATCAAGCATCTTCTCTGACAATGTTATGAAACTAGAAATAACTTACAAGAAAAAAGAAAACTAAGGAACACTCAAACACAAGTAAACTTTATAATATGTCATTAAAAATAAATGGGTTAACAATGAGATCAAGGAAGAAATAAAAAACTACCTGGAATAAGTAAAAATGAACACACAACCTAAACTCTTAGGGACAAACAAAAAAAGCAGTCTTAAAAAATTGATAGCATTAAAAACCTACCTAAAGATGCAAAAAAAATTTTTTTTTCAAATAAGCCATCTAACTCTACATCTAAAAACAAAACAAAACTAGAAAAAGAAAACAAACTAAAGCCTAGAGAAGGAAATAATAAAGATTATGCGGGGGAATGGCATAGAGACTAAAAACACAACACATAAAATCAATAAAACCAAGAGATGGATTTTGAAAAAATAAACAGATGGACAAAACTTTAACTAGATTCATCAAGCAAAGAAAAGAGAGGACCCAAATAATAAAATCAGAAATGAAAGAGGAAAAGTGACACCACAGATATATAAAGAATTGTAAGAGAATACTAAAAACAATTATATGCAAATAAATAGAACAACCTGGATGAAATGGATAAGCTTCTAGAACCATAAAATTTCTATAACTAAATCATGAAGAATCACAAAATATAACATATTAATTACAATTACAGAATCAAAGCAGTAATTTAGAAAGTCTCAGAAAACAAAATTCCTGAACCAGATGGTTTCATCAGCAAATTTTAACAAACATTCAAAGAAGAACTAACACCTATTCTTCTCAAAATATTTCAAAAAAGTCTAGAGAAGAAAAGATTTCCCATATTTTTATGAGGTCATCATTATCTTAATTCCAAAACCAAATAAAGACATAACAAAGAGAAAATTATAAACCAATATTCCTAATAAACATACATGCTAAAATTCTCTAGAAAATAGTAGCAAACTGGATTTAGCGATACATTAAGAACTTTATACATCATGATCACTTGAGATTTATTTTTGGGTTGAAAGATTGGTACAATATTTGCAAGTAAATAAAGTTGATATATCACATAAACAAAATGTAGAAAAAAATCACATAATTATACTAATAGATGTAGAAATAGCATTGGATAAAATTCAGCACACATTTATGACAAAAACTGTGAGAAAAATAGGAACAGAGGGGGTAGTACAGTGATCTGGGTGGTTCACTGAACCAGGGAACCTGGACTTAGGGAAAAACAAGGGCCAATATCCAGCCCCAACTTCTCAACTGCAGTCCTGTGTGAACATGAGAGCGCACCAGCCTGCAGTAAAGGTAAAAAAGGGGGCCTGGGTCACAATTCCACAAAGATCCTAAATGAGAAAATGGATCTCTGTTTTAAAAGGCTACATTAAAGAGTACAGTAATTCTAAGATGGTGACAGAGTAGGTGGACATTCCAACTGCCAGCTCCCAGAACCAAATTAGATTACAACTTAAGAACAATCATCCTGAAAAACCAATTTTGGACTAAACAAAGAAGAGTCTATAACCAAGGATCACAGAAGAAGCCTCAGTGAAACTGGTATGAAGGGCAGAGACATGGAAAGGGCTGCTCTGCTCTCAGGAGAGAGGAGCAGCTGAGGATCCAGAAGGACTCTCATATGGGGAGGGTCACCCTGAGAGGGGAGGGTCCTCAGTCCCAGGCTCAGAATCCCAGCCTAGAGCCCCAGAACCTAGAAAAAATGCCCACACAGCATTTGGAGATGAAAAGAGCTGGGTTTTTGTCTGTGAGATAGAGACAGAACTCTCAGAGACACAGGTTCCATCCTAAAGGGCCTGCACAGAAAACCTCATTCACAGCCACTTACTCAGGGCTCTGTTGAAGGGAGGCTGAGAGGATTAGAGTTGCATTAGGAGAGTGTGAAGTTGAAGGCCCAGGGAGAGATACCTTGGAGGACGGCCACCAGAACCATTGCGCTGAGTCATTTTCCAATACTGCAGTAGCCAAATTTCTTGGGTGGAGCCCTACCCTCTGAAGGGCATCAGCCTGGAGAAAAGCAACTGTGCCACCCTCAGAAATTGCTCTTTCCCCACCTTATAGAGATCGGGCAGTCCCAAGAAGCCAGCCAGGAAGCAGGGGACATTTCAGAGACTCAGTTCCCTGACGCTAAGGCTGGAGTTTTCCCCGCATGCTACCAAGTCTATGACAGGTGCTTCTGCCTCACAGGAGACTCAGTAGAAACTGTCCAGACCGTAGGCAGATTAATCTCTGGGTGTCAGAGGCCACACTCACTGGACTCATGGGGCCACTTCCTACTGAGGTCTGTGAAGAAAGTCTGGACAGACTGACACCTGGGACTAAAGGGCAGTCATACCCACCACCATTCCTAATTGCTAAATTGTTCCAGGTTCTAGATTCTATCAGATTTTTTTCAGTGACCAAGTCCAACAAGCAGCCAGCCAGCAAATAGAGGCAGTAAAAAGTGGGGTTCAGGGAAACTTGGCCTTTTGCAAACATTTCCACAGGCCCACTGTGGGTGAAAGCCAGCCTAGGTGTGCAGCTTGGTATGTCCATATGCACCTGGGCCCAGAAGAGGCAGCCACAAACTCTGGATTGCTTGTAGCTCCAAGAAGTTTGCTGAGGTCCAGGCAGTGTTCCCCACTGGTCTGTGCCAAATTCCCATCAGGGAGGACCAGGGCCAGCACATCCGGTGGCCAGCTTCAAAGAGCATTGGTTTGGAACCTAACAACCTTTCTGGCAGCATGTGCTAAAAAGGCCTAATCAAACACCGGGCTCAGCTGAGGCGAGTTTCACTATTCGTGGTCAACAACTGGCCCAAAGGCTCATGTGTATTGGAAAGGTGGGAGCTTCACAGTCAGCCAGCCTGGGAGCTGGATATTCTGTCCCACTGAGCGAGGTTCCACAGGTGGAAGGGAGAGAGGCTTGGAGTATGGAAATTAAAAGTGTGTGTTTCCATGAGCCTATTGTTGGGTCCAGTTGAGGGGTTTAGCCACTTTATGAGAGTTATAGTCAGACCCAGGGGAGAACTCTTTCAGTCTTTATCCCAAAGACCAGGGGCTCACCAGATGAAAGAATGTCTGTAGAGGGGACTGTCAGCACCACTAGATCATAACCTGCTGCTCACCTCACAGGAGAGAAATAGAAATCAAGTATCCAGCAGCTCAAATAAACAACCTAACCTTGCACCTAAAAGAACTAGAAAAAGAACAACAAATAAAGCCCAGAGGAGATAGAAGGAAAAAAATAATAAAGTTCAGAGAAGAAATAAATAATTTGGAGGCTAAAGAAACAATACAAAAGATCAATAAAACCAAGAGCTGTTTCTTTGAAAATATAAATAAGATTGACAAACCTTTAACAAGACTCATCAAGAAAAAAAGAGAGAGGACTCAAATGAATAAAATTAGAAATGAAAGTGAAGAAATAATAACTGACACTAAGGAATGTAAGAAATACCAAAGAATGTAAGAAAAAACTATGAATATCTACATGCCAGAAAAAGATTGTACAACCTAGAAAAAAAGATAAATTTCTAGGAACATGTAATCTTCCAAAACTCAATCTCAAAGAATCAGAAAACCTAAACAGACTGATTACAACAAATGAAATTGAATAAGTTATCAAAACACTTGCAGACAAAAAAGTCCTGGACGAGATGGCTACACAGTTTAATTTTACCAAACATTCAAAGAAGAACTAACACATATTCTTCTCAAGCTATTACAAAAAATTAAGAGGAGAGAAGACTTCCAAACTCATTTTATGAGGCAAGCATTATCCTCCTTCTAAAACCAGGTAAAGACACTACAAAGAAAAAAAGCTATGGCCAATATCCCTGATGAACACAGATGCTAAAATTTTCAACAAAATATTTGCAAACCGGATCCAGCAATACATGAAAAAAATCATACATCATGATCAAGTAGGATTTATTCTGGAGAGGCAAGGCTGGTACAATATTTGCAAATCAAGCAATGTGATTCATCACATAAACAAAAGGAAGGACAAAAACTATATGATAATATCAATAGATGCAGAAAAAGCATTTGATAAAATTCAGCACCTGTTTATGATCAAAATACTCAGCAAAGTGGAATTATAGGGAACATTCCTCAACATGATAAAGGCCATCTATGACAAACCCACAGCCAACATCATAGTCAATGGTCAAAAATTAAAAGCAATCCCCTTAAGAACAGGAATAAGACAGGGGTGCCCCCTTTCACCACTCTTATTCAACATAGTTCTTTAAGTCCTAGCCACAGCAATCAGGCAAGAAGAAGAAATAAAAGGCATCCAAATTGGAAAAGAAGAATTAAAACTATCATTATTTGCTGAGGACACGATACTGTACATAGAAAACCCTAATGTCTCAATCAAAAAAAAAAGTACTAGGCCTGATATATAAATTTGGCAAGGTGGCAGAATATAAAATTAATATTCAGAAATTAGTTGTATATTTATATACCAACAATAAAGTAAAAAACAGAAATTAGGAAACAATTCCCTTCACTAGTGCAACAACCAAAAATAAAGTACCTAGGTATAAATTTAACCAAGGAGGTAAAAGAAACTTGTATTCAGAAATTATAAGACATTGAAAAAAGAAATCAAGGAAACATATACTGTGTTCATGGATAGGAAGTATAAACATCATTAAAATGTCTATACTACCCACCCCTGGCTGGTTGGCTCAGTGGTAGAGCGTCGGCCTGGTGTGCAGAAGTCCTGGGTTTGATTCCCAGCCAGGGCACACAGGAGAAGCACCCATCTGCTTCTCCACCCCTCCCCCTCTCCTTCCTCTCTGTCTCTCTCTTCCCCTCCCACAGCTGAGGCTCCATCGGAGCAAAGATGGCCCGGGTTCTGGGGATGGCTCCTTGGCCTCGGCCCCAGGTGCTAGAGTGGCTCTGGTCACGGCAGAGTGACGCCCCGGAGGGGCAGAGCATCGCCCCCTGGTGGGCAGAGCGTCGCCCCCTGGTGGATGTGCCGGGTGGATCCCGGTCGGGCGCATGCGGGAGTCTGTCTGACTGTCTCTCCCCGTTTCCAGCTTCAGAAAAATACACACACAAAAAAAAATGTCTATACTACCCAAAGCAATCTATAAATTCAGTGAAATTCCTATTAAAATACCAATGGCATACTTCACAGATCTAGAGTAAATATTACAAAAATTTATATGGAACTAAAAAAGAACCTGAATAACTTCAGCAATCTTGAAGAAGAAGAACAAAGTGGGAAGTATCACACTTCTTGATATCAAGTTAAAGGAAAAATAAACAAAGGGAACTATATCAAACTAAAATACTTTTACACAACAAAAGATACCTTTAACAAAATACAGAGACAACCCACACAATGGGAGAACATATTTGCTGATACATCTGATAAGGGGTTAATAACCAAAATTTATAAAGAACTTCTAAAACTCAAGACCAGATAGGCAAATGATCCAATTAAAAAATGAGCAAAGAACCTGAATAGACCTTTTTCCAAAGAGGACATACAGATGGCCAGTAAGCACATGAAAAAATGTTCAACATCACTAATCATCAGAGAAATGCAAATTAAGACCACAATGAGATACCACTTACACCTGTCAGAATGGCACTCTTTAACAAGTCAACAAACTAACTACTAGCGAGGAAGTGGAGAAAAGTGAACCATCCTGCACTGCTGGTGGGAATGCAGACTGGTGCTGCCACTGTGGAAAACAGTATGGTATTTCCTCCAAAAATTATAAATAGAACTGCCTTTTGACCCAGCTCTCCCTCTTTTAGGAATATATCCTAAGAACACCAAAACAATGATTCCGAAGCAGATGTGCACCTCCATGTTTATTGCAGCATTGTTTACAATTGCCAAGATCTGGAAACAGCCTGTGTCCATTAGTGGATGAGTGGATTAAAAAAACTTTGGTACATTTACACAATGGAATACTATGTGGCCATGATAAACAAGGAAATCTTACTTTTGCGATGGCATGGATAGACCTTAAGATTATTATACTGAGTGAAATTAGCCAGACAGAGAAAGACACATATTGTATTTTCTCACTTATATGTGGAATCTAATGGACATGGTAAACTGAGGAATGGAATAGAGGCAGAGGTGGGGTCACAGAAAGCAGAGGGACAGGAGTCAAAGGGAAGGGGGATGAGAGGATGGGATCAGAGAAGGTGAAGGGATTAGTGACTTTATATATGCATAACATAGAAACAGATAATAGGACAGCATATCCTAGAGGGAAGGGGGGAGAGGGAGTGAGGAGGCAAAGGGGGTATAAGGGGGGCATATTATTGGGGGTGAGTGTGTTATATTGAGTGGGACACTTGAATCTATGTTAACATAATAAATTTTATAAAAAATAATTAAAAATTAATTTTAAAAGAAGGGGGAACAGAGGGAACATGCCTCAATATAATAAAAGCCATATATGCCAAACCCACAGCCAACATCATATTTAACGGGCAAAAACTAAAAGTCTTTGTCCTAAGAGAAGGAGCAAGACAGTAAGGGGTGTCTTCTTTCACCACTTTTATCCAACATATTACTGGAAACCATAGTACATAGCATAGGAAACCACAAAAGACCCTTAATAGTCTCAACAATCTTGAGAAATAAAAAAAAAATGTGGGAAGAATCACACTTCCTGATAACAAGCTACTAACTACAAGGCCATTGTAATCAAAGCAACCTGGTACTGGCATAAGAACAGGCATACATATATATCAATAAAACAGCGCAGAGTCCAGAAATAAACTCATGTCTTTATAGTCAATTTATATTTGACGAAGGAGGCAAGAACATATAATGGAATAAAGACAGTTTCTTCAATAGTTTCTGTTGAGAAAATTGCACAGTTACATGCAAAAAAATATTAAACTAGACCACGAAACTATACCATACACAAGAGTAAACTCAAAATGAATTAAAGACTTAAATGTAAGTTGTAAACTCATAAATATCCTAAGAAAACATAAACAGTAAAATCTCAGACATTTCTTGTAGCAATATCTTTTCTGATATATCTACTTGGGCAAAGGAAACAAAGGAAAATAAATGAGACTAAATCAAATTAAAAAGTTTTTGCAGTCCTGGCTGGTTGCTCAATGGTAGCCTGGTGTATAGATGTCTTGGGTTCAATTCCCAGTCAGGGCACACAAGAGAAGTGACCATCTCATTCTCTCCCCCACCCTTTCCCCCTTCTCTCTATCTTCCCTTCCCACAGCCAGTAGACTCTTTGAAATATTAGCCTGGGTGCTAAGGATAGCTTGGTTGGTTGGAGTATGTCATCCTCATGTGCTAAAATTAACTCCATTGATTTGAGCATTGGCTCCAGACAGGGGTTGTCAGGTGGATCCGAGTCAGAACATGCAGGAGTCTGTCTCAGTGTCTCCCCTCTTCTCTCTTAAAAAAAGAAAAGCTTTTGTTGTGCAAAAGTAACTATCAACAAATTAAAATGACAACTCACTGCATAGAAGAACATATTTGGCAATGATACATCTGATAAGGGATTCATTTCCAAAATATATAAAGAACTTGTACATTTCAACACTAAGAAAACAAATAACCCAAGTAAAATGGGCAAATATCTGAGTATACACTTGAAAGAGGACATACAAATAGCCAATAGACATATGAAAGAATGCTCATATCACTAATCATTAGAGAGATGCAAATTAAAATCACAATGAGATACCACCTTATGCTTATCAGAATGGCTATAATCAACAAATCAGCAAACAACAAGTATTGTCAAGGATGTGAAGAAAAGAGAAACCTCTGCACTGTTGGTGGGAATGCAGACTACTTCCAACCCCTTTCCCTCTGGCTATTACCACTCTATTATGTATGTCTATGTGTTAGGTATATATGTTTTTTGAAGACTTTGTTTGTGTGTCTGTGTGTGGGGGGGAAGCGGTGTGTAAATGGTATTACATTGATTTGTACCCTTGAAACTGTATGGTTTGGCAAACCATGTTAACTAAATAAATTATAAAATAAAAAGAAAACTTTAAACATAAAAATACATACAAATTATTTAGTTTTTACAAAATTTTTAAAAGTTTCTTAAACATTCTGCATAGTCACATTTCTAAATATAGAGTATCTATCTTTATGCTTCCAAAACAAATCTTGCAAGAAAAAAAAATGTATTTAGTAAGTTTGGCTTTCTTAGTTTAGCTTTCTTAGAAACATTTTAATGTGCCTAGTTCTGAACTCAAGCTGTCTTGCATCTAAAAAAAATCTACATGTAAATAATTTCTTTGCTTTCCTTTCTTGTTTAAAGATAGCAAACATTTTTTTTTCCCTGAACATAAAAAAAAACAAACCCAAAAGAATAGTACTTTTACTTTGGGAGCTTACGGTCTAGTTCTGTATACAACCATAGAAATACTACAAAATGTCATGAAAATAGAGGTGGTAAGAATATAAGCCGGCCTGAGAGGTACATAGTAGATGCCTTGGTAGAGAAGATGGTAAAAAAGAAAAAGACGGAGAATGATAAGGGTAGTGGAGAATACTTTAGGCAAAAGGAGATGAGTGAGAACTTGGGGCATGATTAGCTGGGCCATAATTCTACAACATTGCAACGTGAAATGAAAGGGAGAGAGGACCAGTAAAAGATGAAGCAGAAGACAGAATATCAGATCACAAAAGACCTTGTATACTAAGCAATGCTGAATTTATCATAATAGATTTTAGGACAAGGGATGGTATGCTGATTAGAGCCCTGTGACAGGTTATGTGAAAAGTTGATTCAGGGTGAGACTCCAAGGGTTTGTAGTATTTCTTTATAATTTTATTATACCATTGTAAATGATTGATAATCTGTGTAAGATAATTAAAATTTGTTATTTTTATTAAGCATGTTGATTATAAATGCATCCATCTCTTTTTAGACAGATTTCTCTGAAAGAAACTGTCTTATTCATCTTTATAAGTGGCAATAACTACTGTCAACTGCTGGTCATTGTTGCCAATTCAATACCAACAGAAATCCCTGACATAAGGTGCACTGAAGAAAGAAACTTTATTCAATGCAAAACAGCTCAATTGTCATACAGCATGTGAGGCAGCCTTGGGGCTAGGCCTCTCTCCAGGTACGGCTCTGGGCTGGTCTGCTTCTTTCTGTGCCAGTCTGCTCTGGTCTGCACTGGTTGCTCCGCTGTGCTCTAGAGAGACATCTTCTGTGATTCAGCTTCAGCCTGGGGAACACAATCTATAATGGAAAGAAAAAGCAGTCTCAAAGCCAGACTTATATAGAAAGAAGTCCTCGCCCCTGGTCCCTAAGAGGCCCGTCCTCATGACGCCAAATCCTTGCAGTTTGGTCCAAAAGGCATTGTCCCGACTGCTCAGACGGAGCTGCTCTGATTGGTCAGTGAAGAAGCAGATTTATAGCTGTGCAGCTTGGATTGGATGAGGAAAGCCTCAGTCCTATTGGTTGAACAGGTCTCTAGAAACTCCTTTAAAGAATGGCTGCTCCATGGCAGAAACACAGTGCAGACAGGCAGTCCCGTTCAGAACCAAGAAACTCAGTGCAGATTTTTGCCGAAGTGCGGTTTGCATGAGAGACACCTGTGTATAAATGGCTGCTAGGCTCTGTTTTATTTGTTGTTTGTTTGTTTTTTGGTTTGTTTTTAATTTGAGCCCAGTTAACCACTTTTTTAGTAGGCATCATTTTTCTCATGGTCCGCACTACCAATTAAATAACTGTGTTCTATTTTGCGACAATGTGCTAAAGGACTTTAAAAATGTCATCTCAGTGAATCCTTGTAATAACGTTAAAAGATTAGTAGGTATGCTTTTGTCCGTTTTTTTTTTTCAATGAGGAAATTGAGTTTCATAAAAATTAAGAGATTTTGTACCAGTGTCCTGGCAGGAAAAAGATATCATGTTCAAACTAGGTAACTGAGAAGAGTTAAATAAACGGCTTACAAAGAAGTCAGCAGGGTTAATTGAACATGGAAGAATGGAGAAGTACTCTGAGTTTGGTGATCCGGGTGCGAGCTGGCATACCAGTCCTCAGGCTGTGAAGGGCCGTGGTGTTTGCAGACCTGAAGTGTGGGGCTGTGGTTGTAGGAGACTACTGCCTACAAGAGCTGAGGCTTTCAGTAGAGAAAGGCAGGCAGCCAATAAGAATACATACTCTGAACTCATTCTTTGTTCTATTAGCCTTCAGCCAGTGGTATCTGTTTACCCAAATTAATTGCATGCTAGAAGAGAGGGCAAGTGTGTCCACTGACCTACAAGGCAAGGGACTCTCCTGAAGGAGTTCTCGATAGTTGTGTTCTGTTGTAAAGTACTGCAGTCCGCGGGTTCCATGGAGACACCAGGCAGGTTACAGAAGAAATTTGAGGAGTTTTATTAATTAGCTGGCTAGCTACACGGGGCATGTTCCCAAATCATGTAGGCCCTCTTACCGTTCCAGACCTTCTTTAATTTTATTATTATTATTATTTTTTTTACAGAGACAGAGAGAGTCAGAGAGAGGGATAAACAGGGACAGACAGACAGGAACGAAGAGATGAGAAGCATCAATCATTAGTTTTTCGTTGCGCATTGCAACCCCTGAGTTGTTCATTGATTGCTTTCTCATATGTGTTTTGACCGCGGGCCTTCAGCAGACTGAGTAACCCCTTGCTTGAGCCAGCGATCTTGGGCTCAAGCTGGTGGGCTTTTGCTCAAGCCAGATGAGCCCACGCTCAAGCTGGCGACCTCGGGGTCTTGAACCTGGGTCTTCCGCATCCCAGTCCGCCGCTGTATCCACTGCGCCACCGCCTGGTCAGGTTCCAGACCTTCTTTTAATAAAATCAAGTACTGGCTGGAGTGGGTAAGGAGGGAGCATGGTACAATAGTCAAGTACTAACAAGCTTACAACATCTATCTATAGGATCTATGAAAAGGAAAAAACATTCTTACACTACAAGATAACACAGTAGTGATCATTGTTTTACATACCTGGCAAAGACATTCCCAAATCTTCTAGTGTCTACCACCCATCCCTGTCGCCACAAGGAAATGGTTAGCTTAGGATAAGGAGAGAAGCTAAATGAAACTACCTTTGCTAAAAGTGTTGGGGCTAGCTTATTAAGAAGCCTAGTAAGCTAGTCCCTGCTTGTTTAGTTTACAAGTTTTTATGCATATAAAGGATTTCAAAAGGGATGATTATTAGAAAGCATATAAAATATTACAGAATGCAGGTTTTTCAAGCAAGGGGAGTGGTCTCGTGATCCCTTTGTCTAGAGGTATAGTCATTCTCAGGACTCCAGGAGGGGAGGGTGAGTCAGAGTGTAGGAATTCTTAATTAAGGTACATAAACATTCTTTTTAAAAGGCTTTTAAAAGAGATAAAAGGATTCTTAGATAAGTGTCATCTTCCTTGCTCTGTAGTTAAATTATGACTTACCTGGCCCAGTTGTTTTTGCAAGACAGGAAGCTCCTGAATTCCTCTCCCTCCATTCTCCACAGAAAGGAGGGGGCAAGAGGCCTGGCCTTTCCTCTTTAAAATAACATTGCCATTACTAAGTTTTACAGTTCTTTGGCACCTTATCACAGTTCCAAGAGCACAGAGCAGAATACGGAAGATGGAGAAGGAGTCTGCAAGAGAAGTGAAAACATGCGCAGCACAAACTAAAACCCAACACAGCACTCTTGCCCTAAAGCCCACACCCTTCCGTGGATTCCCAACACCAAGACAAGTGTCTGAGGAGTGCCTGAATTAAGACAACAAGAAGGATCTGCAGCCATGGTTTGCTTCCTCACCTCTTTCAGTTCTTTATTCAAGTGCCATCATGTCAGTGAAAACTTGTCCTGACCTGTAAGAAGTATTGCAACCTCACCTGTATTCTAGAATTCTTTTCCTGTTCATATTTTTCCATACACCTTATTTTCTAAAACATATGTCACTAATTGATGCTTTTAGTGTATGTCACTCACTCTTTTCACAACTATAATGTAACCCCTAAGAGAGCAGAAAGTTTTCTCTGTTTTGTTTATTGCTTTATCTTCAGTGGCTAGAACAGTGCCTGGTACATAGTAAGCAGCGAATGTGGTGTGGTGCTGGCTGGGGAGTGAGGAGGTGGAGGAGGGTGTAGCGGGGATAAATGGTGATGGACAAGGGGTACACACACAGTGCAGTGTACAGAGATTGTGTTGTGGAATTCGGCACCTGAAACCTATATTATTATCTTAACCAGCTCACCCCAACAAATTCAATATAAAAGATAATGAATTAGCATTAATGGAACACAACTCACTACCCCTTGAAAAGGTGTTTTTTGATGGTTAGGATTGCAAAAAGGTTTCCTGAGCCAGTCATCTTGCTCTCCTTTCAGAATCTAACTTCTACTGCTTCCTCTGGGTGATAGTTCCATTTAATTTTTTTTAAAAATTATTTCTATTGATGTATAACATACATACTGTTAAGTAAAAAAAAAATCTTGAGGCAGTCTAAAAGGAAACACAATAATAGAAACAACATCTATATAGAGATGTGAACAGTATTAGCACTGCAGAAACATTACTTCACTCCATCCCACCTGAGAGTCCACATGAGGGTGTTTTGACTGATGGCCACCATGACCACTGACATGAGAGTGAAGACAGTCTAATCCCTGGCTCTTAGGTCACTCTCAGATCTTCTTCTGGTTGGAAACCATAGGCACTCTGGAGCAGAGAAAATCCATTCCTTCCACGACTGTTCAAATTCCAGACCCAGTATACCATGAGACTAATAAAATGAATGTTTTATAATAATACATTTTGAAGTGGTTTGTTATACAGCAATAGTAACACACAAAGGAAATTTCTCTAATGTCTTGCACTTACAAGTATTGAGGAAGAATCTATCCATATAGTGTGGTTACCAAATTTGACTAATTTTTAGAAACATGTTATTTTATTTCTGTATTTCTAGCTACTCTTCTCTCTCACTCATACAAGTGGCAAGTTTCTCACAGAAGATGTTTACCTGCGGTGTTGTTTTCCATTAAATCAGTTAAGGCCAGGGAAGTGGCATCTTATCTGAGAGGCCACTTTTCCTCACAACAGGAATGGAGGAATACTTATGTGACAGCTAAACTTTAATGGATAGTCCAGTACAAAAAAAAAACAAAAAAAACCCACATACCTTTATTAATTAAAAAATAAAAATTTGTTAGATAATTTTAAAATAAAATTTAGTACTATAGGTTCTAAGTAGGCTAACTCCTGTCACTAGTAGACTCCAAATATATGGATTAATGGTAGACAACCTGTTGTAACAAGTTGAAGCCAAAATACATGCTGGTGAAAAAAGGATAGAAGTCTACCAAAGGTCATGTAACTATTATGGTAGTAAATTAGTCAAAGGATTGGTTCTCTACCCCACAGTCACATATGGGCTCAGACTCTCAGAGGCTTTACAATTTTCCATGCAGGACTCTCAAACTTGAAGCTCAGGAGATTATAGGAAATAACTCCAAAAGAGTATATAATGGGCCAGGCATGGGTCTGAAAGTAACACATATTATTTCAGATCACACTCCATTGACTAGAACTCGAAACTGCAAACTTATTTAACTGCAAGAGAAACTATAATAAAGTTGCTACCCAGAAAGAAGCAAAGAACTCAGATTTGGGGTGGCCAGAAATAGTCTCTGTAATAAACACATATTAACTTCTGTATATTTACATATGATTGCTTAGAAAATTAAAAGATAATTTAAGTGCCATAAAGTAAATCTCTGGTGTTTTTCTTCTTATATTTCCTCTGTAATAACCTTTGTTAAAGTCTGAAATGATTTCTTCTTCTAACCAAACCCTTTTCAGGCTGTAAAACAGAATATTTCTTTCATTAGTTTCTCATAGTATAGAAAGATAATTCAAAATGTGATTGCAATAAAGAAAGACATAGGTACACTGAACTGGAGTGACCATTCTCTGGTTGACTTAGTCAGCAAAGGGATTACACTGACAGGACACTTTATCTTTTTCTCTATTGCATTTTTTTTTTGTTAGAGATTAGAAAAAATGTCTCTACATATTTCTCTTCTGTGCTATAATCAAACTCTTTACCATGGAGACACTTTGAGCTGAGTGCCTATGAGACTACAGACCAGCACAAGGCATATCTGAATTGGATTTTTAAAAAAAGGGGGCAGATGGACAGAAGTTAAATAATCTACAGCAAAGTAAAACAATCTTGCAACTTTTTTGTGACAGAGACAGAGAGACACAGAAAGAGAGAGAGAGAGACAGATAGGGATAGACAGACAAGAAGGGAGAGATGAGAAGCATCAATTCTTCGATGAGGCACCTTAGTTGTTCATTGATTGCTTTCTCATCTTTGCCTTGAGGAGGGGGCTACAGTAAAGTGACTGACTCCTTGCTCAAGCCAGTGACCTTTGGGCTCAAGCCAGAGACCATAGGGTCATGTCTATGATCCCACACTAAAGCCAGTGGCCCTATGCTCAAGTTGGTGAGTGCATGTTCAAGCAGGTGACCTTGGGGTTTCAAACCTGGGTCCTCTGCATCTCAATCTGATGCTCTATCCATTGCACTACCACCTGGTCAGGCTGGCAACTTCTTTTTATAGTTATATTATTTCAGTTTTTGTATTAAGGATAAACTGTATAAATTTAAACTATATGTATTTGAAAATGTATTCCAAACATGGCAAATAAAGAGTTATAGATGTTGGGCTGACTTGTGGTAGTGCAGTGGATGAAGTGTCGACCTGGAATGCTGAGATCACCAGTTTGAAACCTTGAGCTTGCCCAGTCAAGGCACATGTGGGAGTTGATGCATCCTGCTCCTTCCTCCTTCTCTCTCTCTCTCTCTCTCTCTCCCTCTAAAATAAATAATTTTTATTTAAAATAAAATATCTTTAAAAATGTATAGATGTTATATCTTCCCAATGTTTTGAAATATTGTTGTCTAAAAGCCAAACTTTACAAACTAGTAGCATATAAAAAGCAAATTACCAAAAGGACCTGTCCAAGGGCAAGCTCAGATCTTTGCTTCACTTTTGGCATTATTCATTTAGCATTCTGTTGAGTTCAATACCTGGGTTTTGGAGTCCAAATTTTAAGAGTTCTAGTGAAATATTGATGTTTAATAAGAGTAACACAAAATCACATTGGTAATTAAAAATGCAAAACTTTATAGCTGCTACTGTTTTTCAGAAAGGTAAATACAGCAGTATTTGTAGTAACTCTGAAATTTAAGCAGAATTTTAAAATATCTATAGTTTTCAAACACTTTCTTATTTTGAATGGGATTATCTCTTAACTTGATGTCAAGAATATCTATTAATGTCGGAGATTTTAGAAGATTCCTTTTTGGTTTGACAATATTTAAAGTACTTTTACCATTGAACAAAATAACTGCATTTTGAATGAAAATCACATTTAAATGTCTGAATGATGCTAATTCTTTGTAGCGAAATTCAAATCTGAAGCAACTATATAAATTACCTTTAGTTTAAAAGTTCAATTCAGAGCCTCAGATGCATATTTTAATAATACAATATTGCAACTTAACAAGGACTGCATTTGTCTTTAAGTCCATATGATAGTGAAAGCATAATATTTAAAAAAAAGAAAAAACTTTTGTCTAGCAAAAGTGATTTGAAGATGTTTTACTCCAAGCATGTGAACTCAGCAGGTGATTCTTGCCTATCTTTGATGTCAAACAGCACAAAACTTCAGTGAGTAGTAGCTTCAGAAATGTAATAGACATAGCTGAGTCTTCATATGAAGCTTATGCTTGAACTACATCAGAAGAACTGACATCTATTATGGTGAGCAAAGACAAGTGTTTGAAAAGAGATTCAAACAGAAGTGTCAGAATTTACAGTGCATAGTTTTATATAAGTTGATTTTAACCAAGCATATCTCTATGAACTCCACAGGATAGAAAGGAAATTTCAAAAGGCAGAGAAATTGTTGTCATCTAAGGGCATGGAATGTTTTAATAGCTTAAGGAAGAACATTTCTGAAAGGTTTAGTGGTGATCCATTTACTTTGACTGAGTAATAAGGCTTGTCGTGATAGTGCAGTTTTTAACCCTTAAAACAATAGAAATGCATGTGAACCAGAGAGCAGAAAGGAACACTTAAAACTCAGAAAAAACTTGTGGTTTACTTTAAAGTTTAAGTCTTTATGTGCAGAGACTTCCTATAAATTTTCTGAACATCATCTAGCCACTAAGGAGTAAGCAAACAAGAAGCAACACTTATACAAAAATATTTTTTTTTAGGTAGTCAGGGTGTTGACCTTAACAAAAATAAGGAAGAGAAAAATTCAATGTTGTTTCTAAATCAGTGCTTTTCAAAAGAAAACAAACATTAGCACTGTTTGTTATGTTTCTTCATGTGCTTACTTTTATTCCCAACAACGCAGATTGTGTGCACATCATTAAAAAGAAACAACATTTGTATTTGTGAGTATGAGTAAATGTGTGTGGTGTTGTAAGACTGGGAGGGGATAAGTGTTAGAAAGGTTTGTTTGAAATTACATCCTAAGGGCTTAATCACAGCAGTCCTCTAAACCTCTCCCTAAGGGATCTAGTGTCAGAAACTAACTTAATTGTTTTTCTAGCAATGATTCTCCACCCTGCACCCAAACATTTAAATAAAAGTGGAATTCTTTGGCTAAAGCACAGAAAGGCAATTCCTACACAGCAATTTCCAGCTGTAATCAACATTTAGATGTGTGAGATCTACCTCTTCTTAACCTACAATTAGCACAATTAATGCATCACAGGCTAAATCACTTGTTTGTTATTATATTGCAATGTTTGCTTTTAACAACAAATTTCTCTCCCTAGATTAGCTGTTGAAGCCTCTTTCAAAGACAATCTGGCTAGTCAAATTCAAATTTGTCACTGCCTTAAGCACCACATCTCAGTTCTTTTAGATTTAATTAAGAATTTGTTACATTGCATTGAGCAATTTCTCCTTCTAATGTAGTCCAGACCTTCAGAAGGGAAAGAGTAGTTTATTATAGCGTATGTTGTGGGCTGGGCCAGCCTGGTGTGGACATACCACATAGCTCACGGCCCTTTCTCTCTAGTTACTAGAAGACATACCTAATGCAAGTTAAGCAATGAGAAAGCAAATTTAACAATTGTTCATTAAGAGTGTACTTTTTCCAAAGCATGAGTGTAGTATTGTGGGGAACAAAAAAAAAAAGATATAATTATAGCGAGATAACAACCATTCATTGAACTGTTACTGAATTAGCTCCTTCAATCCAGTTAGTACTTGTTTATTTTCTTATAGTGTTTATAAAATCTAGAGTAATTTTTCTTATTTCTCTACTTGTTTAGTGTCTTTCACCCCTCTCTCACAAATTCTAAAAATGGTGGGGATCTTACAAGTCCTCATAGCTTCTCTAATATCTAGCAGAATGCCTGATGCATAGTGGATGGTCACTAACTTTTTGTAAAATGTATTAATAAATTTGCTAAGCATTTTAAATGTATTACCTAATTTAATTTTCACAGTAAGTCTATATTACTATTGTGATTTTATAGATGTAGAAACTGAACCTTAGATAAGTAAGATTTTTGGAAGTATAATTCTAACACATATCTCTCACTCCAGGGCTCATCCCATCCTAGGTTTTATTGTTGGAAGATAGTCTTGAATAAAAGAAACCAGAAATTTGCAATCAGAGATAGAGTTAATTAATAAATTATAGAAAATAGGCCACAAATTGCCATAATAAACATACAATTGTTATTCTATTATGAGGAGGAGTTTAATTTTAAGTAAAAAATAGAAATCTAGGTAAGATTTCTGGAATCTTATTTGGTGCTTTAAAAAATAACTTCTGTATATTACAGAGTTTCTTTCTGTTTTAACTCATTATAGACTTATTTTTTTATGTTCTGGAAAATTATTGTGACAGCTGATTTAAAATCCTATCTGATAATTTCAATATATGAGTTATTTCAGGCTCACTCTTCATAGAAAGCATTTTAAGAATGGGACATATTTTCTTGATCTAGATGTTCAAGCAATTTGGGGTTATATCCTAGCCACTGAAGATTATGTTTTAGAGACTCTGAATTAAATAATACTCTCCTGAAGAATATTGATATATTTGTGTAGACAATTAACCTGGTTGGACTCAAACTATAAACATAGTCTCTTTGGGAAGCAGCTCAAATCTCAGTTCTATTTCTTTAGATTTAGCTGGAATGTTTAATTCTGTCCAGTGACTAGATGCGTTCAGGTTCAGCAGAAGTCTGGGCAGAGTTTACACAGAGAATTTGGGAACTCCTCTTCTGATTCTCTTCTTCTTGGATTCCTCCTCACTTTTCTGTAGTAGTGATTGCCCTAACTTCTGCATTCTGGTTTCTTAAATCATAGCAGTTAAATATCTATCAGAAGTTAGCACCTGCGGACACACATAGAGTCTAGCCTCCGGCTGGAAGCTGTAACAACAGAAAGCCACTCACTGGGCGCTGTTCCCTTCCTAGGTGTCGGTCCTTCAGACCCCTCTGCTTGTTGCTCTTCACTGCCTTCAGCTAGTTAGCTCTCTGTGTGTGCACATATGTTAGTCTAAAGTTTAGTTGTTATCTGCAAGGTGGTTAGTTTGAGAGCCTGCTTGGTGTTCAGTGAACACGGAACACCCCTGAGGAGTAAGATTTAAATGACCTTGATATGTTTGTCACGGACAGAAAAGGGGCCAGGGAAGGGATAAAAAGGGAACTTCTATACAAAAGAAAATTTTTGTCCAAAGGGAGTGAAACAATAAGGTTCAAAGCTTGTTGAGTGTGCAGCACTAAGAAGAAATCCAGGTAGGCGTTTAGTTAATTATGGAGCTGTGTGGGACAATCTGAGTATACAAGGTAGGTAGGCAGTTAGGTAGGAAAGGAAAGCTGAAAAAATTGTTTTGTACTTGTCAGGTGAAGGGTCTGAACTCTAATCTTCAGGTAGTGGGGAGTCATAAAAATATTTTGGACAGAAAAGAATATGGATAAAACATAAAGTGATTGTATGTGACTCAGACAATTGGTGGAAAGGATGGCTACAGTGCAGAGAAGGAAGATGATGGCATTGACTCCACAGCAAGGACACCTCCACCTCCTGGTTATTGCAGGAATGCCGAGAAAAGAGCAAAATCAAGACAGTTGCAACATATGTCTATCTGAATTTATCTAATTATGATAAAAGTTCAAAATACTTTTCTATACATATGCTCTATGTAGTTAAAAAAACATCAAAAATAAAATCTTGTGCATGTGGGAATCTAATTGTTAGACTATTTTGATTGATATTAAATTGGTTATAAAACATTTATGACTCATGATTTCAACTTGTAATTAAAAAAACACTAAACTCCTTTTCCATTTTACACACTGATGGACTTAATTGTTATCAATTGATCAGTGTTAGATTTGCTGAGGTGAGAGTAGAAATAAATTGACATTTATAAATTTCTTACTATATACGAGGCACATTATTGCCTTTGATATCTATTGGGATCCCTGAGAAGTAGCTATTTCTATTTCCATTTTACAGTTGTGGAAATTGAGAAACACAGATACTAAAGTAATTTTTCCAATGTCACACAGCTAGTAAGTAGAAAATATATTATTGGGCCCTGGCTGGTCATCTGAGTGGTAGAGCATCAACTGATGTGTGGATGTCCTGGGTTCAATTCCTGGTTAGGATGCATAGGAGAACATCTGCTTCTCTCCCTTCTTCTCTCTCAGTCTTCCCTTTCAGTAGCCACGGCTGATGGGTTGGGTTGGAGCAGGTTGACTCCAGGGGCTGAGGATAGTTGCATGAAGCCTCCACCTCAGGTGCTATAGATAGCTTGTTACTGAGCAATGGCCCCAGATGGGCAGAGCATCTCCTTGGTAGGGGGCTTGCCAAGTGGATCCTGGGTATATGCAGAAGTCTGTTGCTGTCTCCCCTCTTCTCACTTCAAAAGAAAACAAAATATATTATTGAATAGCAGGTCTACCTAATTCTAATGCTGATTCTATTTTCAGTATAACTCTACTATTAAAAGTAAGATAGTAAATGGAGAAGACAAGCTATAATTGTCTTTAGAAGCAACCTTCATACCTTCTCTTCTTCAATGTTCTCTGATGAGTTATAGAGCTATCATGTCAACAATATATATAAATTTCTTAAAAGTGCAACAAAAAGAGATGTTTCTTTGGAAATACTTGTTCAACTTTCTTCTGTGGAATAAAATTGTCAGCATGAATTCCCAAACGACTGTAATTTGAAGTGATAATCATCTTGGTTAGTAGTAAAAATACAAGACATAAAATAAGTAATTTTTATACAGGTAACATAGTTGTTTGATTTTTTTTTTAATGAACTGAGAGGGATAATTAGGGCTCTCTTGAAGAAAAGAAAATTTCTTTTTTAGAATGAGTGCTTTAATGTAGTATTTCTATATGGAGAAAACATAAAGTTACAAATCATTTAGTCAGTCCATCATAAAGCCTTCAAATACTATATACTTGAAGACATACACCAACTTTAACCTTATTCTTCTTTGTCATGATGTCACTACTTGGCTGCTCATTCTTTTCTCAGCTGACACTTTCCCAGACAACTGGCTATGTTCAAGGTGGCTGGGAGGCAGCAGAAGCAGCCCATGACTCTTCTGTAACAGGAGGTACTGGGATTGTGGGGAAGAAATGACACCTGCTTCTTCTTAGAGACCTGTAATAAAAGACTAAAAATTTTGACTTCCTCTAAATTATTTTTCCAATGAATCTTTAATGGAGACAAAAATTAGAAATATTCTAGGTATTTTCTTATGGCAATTCATTACAATTAACTTTATTATATGGAAAATAATCACACAAACTCACTCAGATTTAATTAGTTATTCCTAGCAGCAAAAAGAGTTTTCTATTTTTTTTTTTTTTTTAGTGTCTGCAAAATATTTTGGTGTCTCACATTCTTTTTAATTAAATTTATTAGGGTATCATTGGTTAATAAAATTATATAGGTTGCAATTGTACAATTCTATGATAAATCATCTGAATATTGCATTGTATGTTTCATACCCAAAGTCAAATCTTCTTTCATAGGCACATATTGGTGCCCCCACTCTCTCCCCTTTCTTCTGGTGACCATGGCACTGTTGTCTGTGTCGATGAGTATATCATGCTAAGCAAAACAAATCAGACAGAAAAAGTCAAGAATCATATAATTCCACTTACATGTAGAACATAAAACTGAAATCAATAAGTGAACAAACAAGAAAAACAAACAAACTCTATTCTTGAAAAATTAGTCTCAGGAGAATTAGAATGTGATGTAGGTAATGAGGTAGTGTAGGTAGTTGTAAAACTGCACATTGCATAGCTAGTTGAGAAGTAACTCTGAGTGTTAACTGAGATGTGGGACCTAGACACCAAAGAAGAGGATTGCTGGAATTGGGGAGATTGGTCAAGAACTGAGCACAACCTCTAGCTGATGATTTGTATTTTTATCCATAATCATTCTTGATTATCAGTAAGTGTTTCTGTGGGTAATTTTGTTTTGAAAACCAGTTACTGAACTCATACTTTTTTAAAAAAAGGAAGGTTTTACCTTTATAAATATAAATATGCTATCTTCACAGTTTCAATAAGCTCCTGGGAGTAAGACCATGACAGCATCCCTCCTGGTTTAATAACAGGCTTAATGCTTGGGACAAGTGCAGACACTTCTGTGCTCTCCTCTCACGTGCCCTAGTGTGACAACTCCTCTACATCATAATGCAGCATCACAACTACTAAACACGCCACACTGGCTTCACCCACTTAACACCCAGTTCATGCCAGGGCCACCAGAGAGTCATAAAGTATATTTAACCAGTTCAAGCTCACAAGAATGTTTTATTGTCCATTCCTCATGGGTTAGGAAACTAACACTTGGGGAAGCTGGATAAACTATCCAAAAGCACACAGCAGTAAGAAGACATATGTGTGTAATCGCATTGGCATGGCTCCTCTTTCTACCATGTGCCATCCCCCGTATACCACAGACTCCCTGAAAAATAGAATAAACATGTCTTTTATTTGTATAATCTGAGTATTGATGATAAATAAGTAAATACAGATACATTTTATATGTTTGTGTGTGTATGTATGTATGTGGGTTCTTAAATTTGAGACTCAGTATCGTCAGCTGAGAACACTCAAACTCACTGATTATGAGTTTTTAGGGATTCTGGGATACTAGACAGGAGACAGTAAGATATGTAACAACTCGCATAATCTCTAGGATGATTTTGTCAAAGAGCACCCCGGCTCCTTTCACAGTAACTTCATCGCAGTCGACGTGAACCAGGCCCTGTGGTATTAAAATGAAATAAATAATCTCTTTTCCCCTATGATGCAAATAATGTTCACTTTACTAGAAACAGATTTACTGACAGATTAATATAGTTTTCTCCCTTGAAATTGGAAGTTGGATGTGATCAATAACTGTGATTTCTTCTTTTTCAAAAACACCACCTACACTGAAACTTACCTATCTAGAAATTACAGAAAACTGTTTAGAGAACTTGTTTTTTTCAGAGGAAGCAAGAGAGTGAATTTGGACTCTAACAAACACTATAACTCTCTGGATTCCATAAAGCTCATGATTATGTTTACTAAACATCCTAAAATGAGAGATAAAGACATCTTTACCGAAATGAAAGATGACTTTATTATATGAAATGCATATTCATAACAAGCAATACACTTCTCCTCAAAGTTTTATGAAATGATGACTAAAAACATTCTCAAACAGAGTAATGATAGTTTGAAAACTTGATTTAGTTGCAGAGCCCCCCTCTTTTCTCCAAAGAAATATTAAACAGATATCCAATATATAAAACAGACGTGAATGGAGCTTCTGTGGTTGAAATGTGAAACACCTCCTTGGGACCTTAGGCAGATCGGAGACATCAGTGGAAAATCTTGAGATAGAACATATGAAGAATT
The DNA here is from genome assembly GCF_036850995.1 of Saccopteryx leptura. Taxonomy (NCBI): domain Eukaryota; kingdom Metazoa; phylum Chordata; class Mammalia; order Chiroptera; family Emballonuridae; genus Saccopteryx; species Saccopteryx leptura. Next base: position 294,006,732 of record NC_089504.1, read on the forward strand.
TCTGAACATTGCCAAATAAGTGTTTTTAATGATAGCGAGATGAAATTTTTTGAAAACAAAGCACAATAAAGGTTAAGTTAGAAATAAAATTGACCTGATAGTGGGTTAAAACTTATTTTAATTATTACTTTAAATTTTCTAACAGCAGTTTAACGTAAGTTTTTAATATATTCTTGGACAGTAACCACAGACTTTCTCTACTTAGGCTGCCCTTAACACCACAGTTAACTCTGCTCACGAAAATAGATAATATTCTTACATGTAAAGAGAATCAGTGCAATGCATTTGGTACTCAACCAGCTGGAAAGAGCCTTGATTTAAAAACTTGAAAGCCAAATGTGTTCTCTATCAAAATTACAAACTGCCGTTCTGAGATATTATTGGGTCATTTCACCAGCAGTGGACCGCAAATATAAGCTTTATTAAAAAATGGTGGCATGTTTTAAATGTCCATTAATGTATGTTTAATTATAATGGAATGTCTATAAAAGTCCATATGACATCTACACAAAGATCAAAATAATTAATTATAATCAGCATTTGCTAAATGGACATAGAATGAATTAGAAAAAAAGTGATGTTCAAAAGAAAAAATAATTCAGATAGAAAGCTTGAATGCAAGTAATAATGGTAGGTTTATCTTTAAAAGAACAAAGAGAATACTGTTTCTGTATACACTTGATTTAATTAGTAACTTTGTAAACATGTATATTTTTTATCAGTTGCTAAAGTTCCCAGCTCACTAAAATACATGAGAAGAGAATATACATTCATTCATTTGCTTATTTGTAACTCAGCCTTTTTGAGGTACCAGAATTTAAAATAGTAAAATATGCTACCTTGCTGCAAGTTGCTCATAGACTTAGTTCAGAGAGGTACATAAATTATGTAATTGTAATCTGTGCAATAAGTATTCTAACAAGAATTGTATACCCAAAGAAGAGAGTAGTCAGTTCTACAGGGCAGGAGGTAGGTTAGAGAAATTGTAGGAAATATAGGAACACTCTTCAAAGAAAGAAAATCCTTAATGAGTACCTTAAAGAGTGAGTGGTCACTTATAAAATGTAGAATTATTTTTTTTTCAGGAAGGAAGGAGAGCATTGTCATGGGTTACAAAAAACGTGTCTCTATAAAACACCTCGAGTGGACAGTAACGTTTGAGGAGATACTATGGGAGATGTGTTTAACCGGCAGCAGAAAGCAGAGGTCTATAAAGCCAAATTGAGTCATTTGAACTTCTGAGCCCAGAGAAGGAATGGCAGGGTTCAAAGCAGGTGAGCAATACAATCTGTTTTACATTTCTAAAAGACTATTCTGTTTACAGATGGAGCAAATATTAGTAAATATCAGAGAAGTTCAGATTTAAAGACAGAGAGACAGTGCACAGGAAGCTACAATAGCCCAGAAGACAGGGTCCTGAGCTGAGGTAGAAGCCGGGAGCCACAGAGACAGGTGCTGCTCCAGAATGAACAGGGACCTGAGGTTGGGGTGGGGAGCAAGACAGAGGAGCTCCATGATAAGATGACCCACTCATGGTTTTGACATGGCGATGTTAGATTGTGGTATCTTCTGCTAAAATGAGAGATATAAGGCAAAATGTCTGGCAGGAAATAATGAGTTCACTATGAAATGTTGAAATTGATGTGCCTCCATTATACATGAAAAGATCTCAGACATCAGTTGCATATGTAATTGTGGGGCCCAGAGGAAGAAGATGAATTCAGGATCTCACTAATTACATCATGCCCATGCTTTGAAATGCTTGATCATCGTGTATATGTGTATATGTATACATAAACATATAGACTGTAGTCTTGCGGATGTGTAAATTTTGCCACTATAGTCAAAGTTGAAAGGTGCATCTGTGGCATGTTTCCGAGGTATAAGAGAGAGCTACAAATATGACAACCAAAAGTTTTAAACAATATATACCAGCACTTAAGGGTATGGACAAGTGATTCTTTACCTAAGTGTTTACATATAAATCAATTAACATGTCTAAAGAATAAAAATAATATCAAATTAAAAATCTTCTTATGTGGTGATTCACACATCCATGCCTTTCCAGGAACTATTTTAGCTGCGGGGAAACGAGCAACAAGCGAACAAAGAAAATCCAGGCTTCATGGAGTTCATAGTAGCCAAAATTTACCATCAACACATACATAAATAAATAAATAACTTAATTTCAGATAGTAATAAACACAATGAAGGAAAATAAAACAGGATAAAGAAAAAGTGGAAGCATGGTAAAGGAAAAGTGTGGTCAGAGAGCCTTCCCTTTTTGTTGGGAAGAAAGAAGGGAGTCATGGAAAAATATAGGAGAAAAATATTGAAGTCAAAAGGATCAACAAGTTCAAATATTCTGAGATAAAAATCAGCTTCCTTTATTGAAAAAAATAAATGCAGCATAGACGAGAGCACAGTGAGAGAGGGAGAGAGGGTGAGACATGAATTTGGAAGATATGCCAAAGGTGGATATTATTGTGGTTTAGTGGACATAAAAGGCAGTGCGGGTAATATTCTAGTCTAAGGATAATCTCTATTTATTTACAGATTGAGAGTAGGATGTAAAAATATCTTGTTTCTGTTTTTAAAGAAAATAAGTCTGGCTGCAATGCAGAATTAGAACTGTAGTATTGTCAAGATTAGAAGCAAGACATCCATTAGGAGCCTAAAACAGTCCAGATGGTAATGATGGAGTTGATGAGCAACAGTCAGAATGAATAAGCATGTTGAAAATAGAGCAACGAGACTTGCTGATAGACTGGAAAGTATCAACCTCAATAAGCTATTGGTCAAAAATAACTTCTGAGATCATATGTCTAATAAAGTTTGACTATTAAAAATTAACACTTTTTTTTGGCTATAGAAACAGAGAGACAGAGAAAGGGACAGATAAGGTAAGACACACAGGAAGGGAGAGAAATGAGAAGCATCAATTCTTCGTGCCGCACCTTAGTTGTTCATTGACTGCTTTTTCATATGTGCTTTGATCTGGGGACTCCAGCTGAGCCAGTGACTCCTTGCTCAAGTCAGCGACCTTGGGCTCAAGCCATAGACCTTAGGGTTTTGAATCTGAGTCCTCTGCATCCCAGGCCGACATTCTATCTGCTGTGCCACCACCTAGTTAGGCAACAACAGTTTTGACTAAGTTTTTTTTTTTTTTTTTGGTCTGATTTTATTGAAATATTTTGATAAACCAACATATTTAAACTGATTCCTGAATGAATGCATCCTTTATATAGAATTATCCTTTCCTAATATATGCCTATGTTTGCTATGTTATAGGAGTGTGGTTATATTTTAAAAATAATGTGATTTTATAAAGAATTCCAACAGAGGACACAAAGGATAAGACATAGGGCTGATAACCATGCTTCCAAATATGTAAAAAAGATACACAGCTATATTTTTGGAGTTGGATAGGGAACTGTGATACCATGTATAGACACAGCCTAACCAATATTTTAGTCTTTAAATAGCTACATACAAGTGTCATTTGTAAAATGCTATACAACATGATGGATGTCTGTGAAGAAGATTCTCATATAGCTACAAAATAGATTTTATCAAACTTTTCATTTTTAGAATGAAGAAAGGTTTTGTTCACAAAAAAGAAACATATAGCAAAACATTAATTTAAGGACTAGTCAGTTCCCTTTTGTAGCTTAGACCAGATGAGTTTTACAAAAAGAAATTTTAAACTCATGAAAATGGAGTTTACTCATGAAATACAGCGAGCGCCTTAATGAAAGTGCCATGCATGCCCCTTCTGAAATTTAACACAAGGAATGAACCTTCCCACATCTGTTGCAAATGCAGACTTTGCTGCCTTAAGGGCTTGGCATTTTCAGATAAAAAAGAATCAATGTCATTATACAGTATTTCTCTAGAGCATCGTAATTATTCTGCATGCATACAATATTTATTTAAAACTTAAAATTAAACTTCAAGAGGTGGTCATTTGAAAGCTGGCAGTCAGTGAACAGATTCTGTATTCATGAAAAAGAGAATATTTCTTCTAAAATTTGAGAAATAGATCAAAACGATCTTTCCAGTAACTGGCACTTTAGTCATATAGATGCTTTTTATGTGTCAGATTTATTAATCAAGAAGGTCCATGGGAATGAGAGAAGGAAATCTTGAGAATGCGACTGCCAGTGTTTGATATGTCAGGTATAATTTTGTGCTGTGATTTCTGGATTGCAGTACACACAGCATTGTACTGATGTTTGTGTATCTCTTTATCCTCATCGTCTGTGATGACTGGAAAAGAAGATAAGGAGGAGATGTTTTGATACAGGATTGAAACTTGAAACTACAGTCCTTCAATTTGAACAGTATTTCTGTTTCATCTTTCTTTTCATGTTACCTTTTTAACTTTTGCCACTGATGTAAAAGGGTAAAAAAAAAGGGAAATTTGAAAAGATGTCAGGTGTAGGTTCTTATCTAGGTGAAGGATCACAGAAGTAGAGGATAAAATATAGTTTGTAGTTTGTCACAGCGACAGACTTATGAAGATCAAACACTTGTCAACAACTGTTTGTCCTCCCGTGGCCATCACAGTATTATTAAGACAGTGACATCTTTTCATAGTTGGTATATTTTGCCAAGATTGTAGTGTATGATGTTCCAATTAGTTTAACAGGGTGTATTCTGCTATGATGAATACAATCTTCCTTAATTGCTTTTGGCTGTTTTCTGAAATAAATGGGTATTATCATGTTGCAAACACATCAGTCACTGTGAAATTCAGAATGATACGCTCCTTTTTAAGTTATCAAAAATAACACAAACACAGAGATTTCCAGAAGCTGAAGGAAGGAATTTATTTTTATGATGTTTGAACTGAAAATACAACAAAACTCACTGAAAAATAAAAGAACTGTTCCAAGCTATTTGGGGGTTATTATTTTACCTACTTGTCAAATAACCATCTTGATGCTGTTCTCTATTGGTTTTCATAAAGCAACCGGGTGCTTGTGTGTTACTTAGATTTTTGTCCCGTATTATACAATTCCTGGTGAAAATATTTATCTTTGATCAAAGTTAACTGATTTTATTTTCCACAAAATTACTAAAATTTTTTTCTTTATAACTCCTGCAAACATCAGTCCATACCAAATGACTAACCATTTTAGCTCAGATTCTACTCAGATTATTTCTGGGAAGTTTAAAGCCAACAGTGCTTTTCGGACTTTGCAGTGACTGTGCTTGGCAGCCTTATTTTATTTTTTTGGCTTACAGAACAGAAATTAATTTTCTCACAGTTCTAGAGGCTTGAAGTAAAAAAGATCAAGCTATCAACAGGGTTCCTTTCTTTTGAGACCTCTCTCATTGGCTTGCCAGTTCTTGTCTTCACCCTGTGTCTTCACATATTTTCTTTTTTTATTATGTAATTTATGGGGGTGACTTGTTAACAAAATTATACAGGTTACAGCATTTCATGAAGCTCCTTAGAGATTAACGTTTTTTACCATAAATTGCCCACAATAGCTACATAAGGTCCTAAAAGAGCCTTGGATTCTGGGAAATTTAGTCACCATGTGGGCAGTAAGGAATAAGAATCAAAAACAAGAAGAAAAATTGAAGAAAAAGTTTTGGGTAGAGATGTGAAGCTATAAAATTTAAAGACATAAAATTTTAGATAAAAAAATATAACCTATAATACTTTCAGAAATTTTATATGGTTTTACTTTTTTGAGTGAGATTTGTATTTCTATATATGCCAAACAAAATCACTTGAGAAAAATATAATAAAATTTTGTGTATCTAAACTAATAAAATTACATTATAATTATAAAGAACATTCTACAAATTGTGATGTAATCCATGTATCAATTGTAACTGTAACTAAGGCTAAGTTTTTCCAGAGGAATTCTACTTAATGGCCAGTTCCTAGAAATAAAAAAATACTGATTTGTCAGAAGATAAAGAAAGGTCACTACCTAATCAGTTAGTTGGACTGATTTGGAAGGAACTCAGCATAATCATCTCAACCTACTCTCTATTAACATTTGTGAGTTTAATTATGTTCAAATTTCTGAAAATAATACATGCATGTACTTCTTAAAAGTCTTACAGCACATGCTAACAGTCTTTAATAGTCTTTACAACCCCTAATTACGCTTCTCTGTAAGGACAACCACTTTCAATGCTTTTAATGTTTTTCTTCTGGTATTTTTATATCTAAATAGATATAACCATACTAATGAAGATATTGATATATTCTAGTACTGATATATCTTTCCCATATATTCCTATACATCACATATGTTCATTTTTCTTTTTGTATTTTTCTGAAGTTGGAAATGGGGAGGCAGTCAGACAGACTCCCGCATGTGCCCAACTGGGATCCACCTGGCATGCCCACCAGGGGGCAATGCTCTGCCCATTTGGGGTGTTGCTCTGTTGTGACCAGAGCCATTCTAGCGCCTGAGGCAGAGGCCATGGAGCCATCCTCAGCACCCGGGCCAACTTTGCTCCAATGGAGCCCTGGCTGCGGGAGGGGAAGAGAGAGACAGAGAGGAAGGAGATGGGGAGGGGTGGAGAAGCAAATGGGCGCTTCTCCTGTGTGCCCTGGCCGGGAATCTAACCCAGGACTCCTACACGCCAGGCCGATGTTCTACTGCTAAGCCAACTGACATATGTTCATTTTTAATATAACAATTATAAACATTGACTGTTTTAGAAACATAGAATTTACTTCTTGTATGTTCTCTGTTTATTTTCTCTCTCTTGCTCTCTCAATATATTTAAATTATAATTTTCTGGTTAAGTTAATTATCAGTATTTTCATAAATTGTGTTATATAAAGAATTTTTATTTTGGAGCCTGAAATAAAATATGACAATTCTTTTTATTAAGTTTTTTTTTCCCCTGAATCAGTGTTGCCCCATTATTTCTTTGCCTGTTTTTCTATAACTATTTTTTAAATTTATAAAATCTACGGAGAATTTTTCAAAATAAATTTGTTAAAATATATACTCCAAAAATATGAAGAAAATCTATAGCGTTTTTCTAAATGTTGAAACACAGTTCTAAGCTGTCTCCACCTCTCCACCCCAAACACACACACTACCATCCCCAACACCATCCCTCCATCTGTTGTTCTAATCTGTATTCTCTCTAGGGGTTGCACAGGTTACACATTGGCCCTTACCACTGCTGGTTCCCTGTACCTGAACCCTTGATTTCTGCATCTTCTTTCTTGCTGTTGTTTTCTCTAGTATTTCTAAAACATATCTTCTAGTACCTTCCTAAGAAAAAGTGCACAAGAAATCCACCTATTTATTTTAGATAGTCAGTATCTGAAGATGTCTTTAGTCTACCCTCGTATATGATTGTTAACTTTGAAATCACTTTATAATAAAATTTTGTAGGCATTGAATCCCAGTCTTTTGAAACTCAGGATCACTATTGAAAATGAAATACAATTTCTCATTCTTAAGCATTTCTCCATGACTTGTTTCTATTCTCTATGAAGTTTTTAGAATCTTTTAAATCCCTAGTTCTTTATGAAAGTCACAACAATCTGCTTTGGTGAGGATTGTTCTTCATTTTGCTTTTCCCTAAATGGGTCCCTTCCATTTGGAGATGTATGAATTTTATTTCTGCAGAATGGTTCTGAATTAATATTTGATAATTTTTTCATCTATTTCTTGTTCTTTATTTATGAATTTTGTATCTCTTAAATTTATTTTTTATTTTTTGTTTCTTTTTTCTTTTCTCTGTTTTCTTTCTTCTTTCTTTCTTTCTTTCTTTCTTTCTTTCTTTCTTTCTTTCTTTCTTTCTTTCTTTCTTCTTTCTTTCTTTCCCTCTTTTCTTTTTTCTTTATTTGTCTTCTTCATTTTAGAACATATCCTTGACACCATCTTCCATACCTTCTGGGAATTTTACCCAGTAATCATATTTTAAATTTCAGTAGTTAGTCTTTGTTCTTATAAGGAATAGTAATTCCTTTATAAAACTTCACTCTTCCCAGGCTGGATAGCTCGGTTGGTTAGAGCATAATCCCAGTTCACAGAGGTTGCCGGTTTGATCCCCGGTCAGAACACATACAGGAAAAGATAACGTTCCTCTCTGTCTCTCCAACCCCTCTATGAAAAAATGAAATTATACTCTGTTTCTTTTAGGTGCAACATCTTCTCATACCAATCAGGATAATAATTATAGTTCATATAATATTTTTTAAAGTTTTCTCTTGTACCTTAGATTGTCTCCATTTTCTCTTAGTTTAATCCCTTTATTTATTTATTTATTTTTTTGTATTTTTCTGAAGCTGGAAACGGGGAGAGACAGTCAGACAGACTCCCGCATGCGCCTGACCGGGATCCACCCGGCACGCCCACCAGGGGCGATGCTCTTCCCACCAGGGGGCGATGCTCTGCCCCTCCAGGGCATCGCTCTGCCGCGACCAGAGCCACTCTAGCGCCTGGGGTAGAGGCCAAGGAGCCATCCCCAGCGCCCGGGCCATCTTTGCTCCAATGGAGCCTTCGCTGCAGGAGGGGAAGAGAGACACAGAGAGGAAGGAGGGGGTGGGGGTGGAGAATCAAACCCGGGTCACCCGCACGCCAGGCCAACGCTCTACCGCTGAGCCAACCGGCCAGGTCCTTAATCCCTTTATTTGTAGCACTCTATAATTCACATTGGAGACTTTCCCCAAATATTTCATATTCTCTGGCTGTTCATTCAAACTGAAAAGTGAGGCACACTTACAAAAAAAAAAAGACTGATGACATCTTTTTTGTGTGTGTTTTTATGACAGAGACAGACAAAGACAGAGAGAGGGACAGAAAGACAGGAAGGGAGAGAAATGAGAAGCATCAATTCTTTGTTGTGGCACCTTAGTTGTTCATTGATTGCTTTCTGATATGTACCTTGACCAGGGGGCTACAGCACAGCGAGTGACCCCTTGCTCAAGCCAGCGACCTTAGGCTCAAGCTGGTGAGCCTTGCTCAAACCAGGTGAGTCCGCACTCAGCTGGTGACCTTGGGGTTTTGAACCTGGGTAGTCCACGTCCCAGTCCAACTCTCTGTCCATGGCATCACCGTCTGGTCAGGCTGATAACATCTTGACATCTTTTCATATATGGGAAAGATTATCAACATAGATGTTTATGTGACAGGATTTTTGCATGTCAGGTACTATGGGTGTTTTCAGTAGAGGTTTTTGTTTTTTTCTAGAAAAGAATCCTCTGTATTTTCTGTGAGGGGTTGTTGGGTGGCACTGGCAGGTATAAGATTGGCTGCTGGCACGGCACTCTGCAGGTGCCAATGAGGCAGCTGGGGTGGTTCAGCCAGGATTGTGTACACCTCCCTATTATCTCTACCTCCAAACTCTCCGAAGTTTTGGAGTCTGTACCATTGCTGGTACTTCCGCCAAATCTGTCTTTGAGGGGAAAGCTAGAAGGGAGAAGAAGCCTGGAGGTCTGTAACAGGCATCCAGGTTGTTCTCTTACAACATTGGATAAGACCACTTTTCATATTTCCTTGCCTCATATTAGGCTTCACAAGCTTTGGTAGGCACTATGTTAGCCTTCAGTTGTCTCAAGAGTTAGACTTCTTTTTCATAAAATAATTTGAATTGCATTTTGAGGTAAGACTGTACTGAAAGCTTTATAGTTGACCAGGTACATTAAACTAAATACTTTTCTTTCATTTACTAATCTTGTAATTTTGTTAAAAAATAAAAAGGAGGACTTCAGTTTTTTGAGTGGCATTTTCTCCTTATAAAATCCCCTGCTGTTTATTGCTCTTGTTTCTATTGTAACATATAGACCGTGGGCTTTTTCACACCCCTGGGTGCCTCACAATGGCCTTGCCAAATTGTCATTATCACGGCAAATCTTTTTTTTCCTGACAAATAAACCTATATGTTTTATTTTATCCTATTTTCAGGAGTTTAGTCTAAGTTTTCAGAAGTAATCACCAGCCTTTTTGAATCCTTGGAATATATTTCTTTAGACCTTGTAACACACATAGTGTAAAACCATTTAAATTTACGTTCATTTTTTATTAGAAATGCTATTTCAAATAATTACAGAGAAAAAATGTGAAATGACTATTTATATCAACTGAGGACCTCCATCAGAGTTGTTAAAGGGTTGAGAAATAGGAGTTATAATGGAAAATTTAAGCAAAAGATCCTGGATTATTTAGCCAAGAGAAAGGTCTAATGGTATCAATAGTTCAAGAATAGCATAAGAAAGGAATGACCTGCTGTTTTCTACATCTAGATAAGACATAATAATAGGAACTAAGTTTAAAGTGAAATTCAGAAATTCTGAAACTTTGTAAGATTCTCTGACCCTGACTTTCACCCAGAGTCTATGTAGCTTTAAAAAAGTATAAACATATAAGTTAAGGCAAACAGGATACTTAGGATAAAAAGACATGAGTCTTGACAATACCTACAACTAATTTATTGTTAAGGATCCTAAGAATCCTTACCAAGAACACAAAAACTTATTTATTCAGAGATCAAATTCAGCATAAAGTGTGAAAAGGACCGACTCATTCAATTGGTTTGGTAAAAGTATTGAATTAACATTTATCTTTATTTTTAAATAATGCCCCCTCCAAAACATAGGGAAATAAATAAACAAGCTGTGTGTGTGTGTGTGTGTGTGTGTGAGTGTGTGTGTGTGTGTTGTGCCAACTGTGTGCAGGACCTTGCTGAAGATAAAACATAGATTATGTAGGGAAAGGGATCTTTCTCTATACCTGTCTTCCTGTTTAACCTAGTGACTTCTGAAAACATGAGGCTCATTACTCCAGTTTACACTCTAACTCCCATGCATGCTAGAAGGCTCCTTCAGTAAACCCTCTTCCAAATACACAGCTGATGGGTCCACCAGTAGAAATATACACCAGAGCAAAGGAAGAGGTGGCTTTCTCAGTATCCCTCAAATATATTTATACCTGAAATAAAATTTTGAGGCTTTAGAATTTTTAGGTAGCTTTTCTTCTTTCAACCTCCTTTTTATTCTTTTTCCAATCCAGTTACTTGTTTTGGATTTTGGGTACTATAGGTACTTAGGAGAACCTGGACATAGCCTGTGTGTGTATGTGTGTGTGTGTGTGTGTGTGTGTGTGTGTGTGTGTGTGTGTGTGTGTGTTCTGAGCTGCCCATTTATACATTAGAAGCTTACTCATGGATATTTGCATTTGTATTCACACCTGATGATCACCTTTCATTATTACTTAATCTAATAATAAGCAGGTGGATTTATTCTTTAGGGAGGGTTGCCAGAGGTTGCTTGAGAGCAATTATTTTATCTTTTAGGTTGTTGGTCTTTAAGAAGAAATGTAGGACCTTATGCCAAAGGCTGCATATTGCATGGAATTCTAGACTTCAGGCAGGATGCAGTTACTGGTGTGACCTGGGAACTGCATCCTACAGGAAGGAGCAGTATGTTCCATAAGAAGGGAGAAGGGCAGAAGCATTAGATAGATAGATAGATTATAGATAGATAGATGATAGATAGATAGATAGATAGATAGATAGATAGATAGATAGATAGATAGATAGATGATAGATAGATAGATAGATGATAGATAGATAGATAGATAGATAGATAGATAGATAGATAGATAGATGATAGATAGATAGATGGTAGATAGATAGATAGATGATAGATAGATAGATGATAGATAGATAGATAGATAGATAGATAGATAGATAGATAGATAGATAGATAGATAGATAGAAATGAATACATGTACATCGAATTGTCAAAGGGGTAAACTTGCAAATGCTGAATTGGAGAGCCAAAGCTATTAATCTCTCCCTTCCCTTTCTTCTTGTGGAACGTAGCTCGAAAGCTTAAATTCTAGGTTTCCTAGTTTCTTTTGCAGTAAGGAAAAGCCACATGTAGATATCTGTACAAGAAAAGGTAAATGGAAAATTCTGCAAAGCGCTTCCCTTCCTCATGCTTAGAGAGCAGAGCAGGGGCAAGGAGTAATGGAACAATCCATGAGACATCAATTCGACGACGAAGGCTCATGTGCTAAGATTAGTTGAGTAAAAGGTGGGAAGAGTCCTAGTGTCAACCTTGCTGAGCTACCGTGGCAGCCCCGGATCCCCTCTCCTTGGGCTTTTTGTTGTGTGAAATATTTATACCTCTTTCTAGCTAAGCCAGAAAAGGAGTTCAGGAAATCCTACTGTTTACAGTTTAGCACACACACCTGCTACAGCAGGTTAAGTAATAAAGTAATTCAGGGTTAAATAATTTCAAGACCTTAAATAAGAAAAGTTACACAGTTTAAATTTGTTTTTCCTAAGGCATGTATCTTACAATATTTATAAATGCTTTAAGATTGTATATAGTAGAAAAGATTCCTCACTGTGTTTGGCCATGTGCTTCCCACTCCTCCCACTTTCTTTTCCAGCAGCTTCATTGAGGTACAACTCATATGTCCATGATTCACCTATTTAATATGCACAGTCCAGTGGGTTTCAGCATGTTCACAAAGATGTACAACTGTCACCACAATCTACTTTTAGAACATTCTATTAGCCCCAAAAGAAACTCAATAATGTCCCTGTTTTCTAAGTATTCCAAAGAAAGAGTTTTCATAAGTACTTCATTTTCATGCCAAAGAATTATGTTTTTAGGAAGGTTTCTACTTTAAAAAATAAGTACTGTCTATCAAGTTGGCAATAGGATCTTGGAAAGAAAAATAATTAAGCCAGTATCTGAATTTATACCTTTGGAATTCTCACATCGATCACAAATTAGGAGCAAAACTAATTTAACTGCCACAGATTAGATAGAGCATTGTAGTAAAAAGACAAGACTATGATTTCTAAGCATTTGCCTTTTTGGATATAATTATATTAGTATTAAGTGGAGTCAAAGCACATTAAAAAAGAAATTCAGATAAGAGGATGAATGACCTCTTCTATTGAATATTTTTTCTCTTGTGTTTCTCCAAGAAGAATTGTGAGGTAAAAGCAAGTTCAGTTTTGTCTTTCCTCTTTCATGTCCTATCAGGATGGAGCTCTTATAACAAATACATCCAGAAATCCTGTGGCTGAGATTGGACAGTCCAGAGATGGCAGCTAATCCAAGGACTAGGTGGGATCATCCACTATTGCCTAGGGATATCATCGAAGCTGACTGTTACGGACTAAGCTATTTCTCACCCCAAATCCAAATATTGAAGCCCTGACCCCCAAAGTGACTGTATTTGAAGGTAGAGCCTATAAGGAGGTAACAAAGGTTAAACAAGGATGTAAGAACTGAGTCTAGTACACAGGACTAGTGTCCTGATAAAAGAAGAGACACCAGAGGTGTTTTTCTCTCCGTGTGTGGGGAGGAAGGGTCAGATGAGGACACATTGAGAAGACAGCCATCTTCAAGCGAGGAAGAGATACCTCACCGGAAATCAAACCGAGGGCACCTTGATCTTGGATGGGAGCCTCCGGAACTGTGAGAAATAGATACCTGCTGTCTCAGCCCAGGTGTGTGGTGCTCTCCTGTTGGCTGCGCCCAAGCACACCTGAGTTCCCAGGTGCGTGCCATCATTCTTTTTTATCTTTAAAGATTTTATTTATTGATTTTAGAGAGAAGAGAAAGAGAGGAGGCAGGAGGGAGGCGCGGGAATCGTAAACTGATAGTTGCTTCTTGTACGCACCTTAATCCGGCAAGCCCAGGATCTCAAACCCGCGACCTCAGAGATCCAGGTCCATGGCTAAACACTGCAACACCACAGACCAGGCGCCATCATTCTTGCACACAGGGAGGCGAACAGAGGGGCAGAGGAGAATAACCAGCTTCCTTTTAAGGTGATGATATAGAGATTGCAAATATTATGTTTACTTCTCATTGTCCCAAATTTAAACATGTGTTCATGTTTAACAATAAGGAAGGTAGGACGATATCTAGTGGATTGACATGGCTTCTGCTAAAAGTCAGTGTGTGTGTGTGTGTGTGTGTGTGAGAGAGAGAGAGAGAGAGAGAGAAAGAGAGAGAGAGAGATGATGATGACAGGGTAATGAAAAGGCAGAAGGGAAAATGTATACTGGGGACTTAGTAGTCTCTGAAACAAGTGATCTTCCTCTTAGTTTTAGCATCTCCTTGTAGGTGCCTCTCTTTTACTCAACAGCTTCCAAACAAATTACTCTGAAAATTTGGCCTGTTCAAAATGCCTCGTACTCTGAATTTGAATATTTGATGTAACTCTTTAATTTTTTTTTTTTGCAATACTGTTTTTTTCTCTCACCTCTATGCCCTTGGAAATATAATGAGTAATAAAGTAGTGGCTACTGAGAGATAATACTCCCAAATAACTTTTTAAAAAATTTTAATAGAGGTTTTTAGGAATTTCTACAGATTAACCTTAGTTGGTAAAATTCTAAAATATCAAAATTTCAGACTGTCATGCAGATAATCAGTCTGGTGCCAGTTCTCTTGTTATTCTCACTGAGATATTGCATAGATGATTGTCTATGCTTAGAATTTACTTTATGGTTAAAGATAAAACAATAAGTACCATTATCTTGATGTCTTATCATTGTTCCCTCCCCCTTTCATTATTTTTTTGAGAGGGGGCTTTTTTTTCTTGCATGTTTGTATCTATCTCACATTCTGAAAGACTCTGGATAATATCAACAAAAGGTCTAGAGACAACAAAGAATGACATGCTTTAAGGAGAAATCTCAGGGAACCCACTGCTATAGTGTTGCCTGCCTGGAATATCTTCCTTTTGTCAAGCCCAGATTGGCTGTGTGCTATACAGGGATGCTGGGACTTACATAGAACCACAAACATGACACACCTGTATCTTGCCCTCATGGTGCTTAGAGATCGGAAAGCCTCTAATAATTAGATAATTTGTGTCTCTGTATGCAAGCAGAGGATTAGCTCCTGCCTCTAGCAATTTGTGCTTTTGAGGGAAGAGAGAGGAAGGGAACTCAGCATTGCAATGGATATATGTGCCTTCTCTTTCCATGCCTATATTCCTTCCCTTTAAAGGCTGCTTTCTACATATTCTCAGTGACAGTACCAGGGTCTACAATTGGATAGCTAATATACTTGCCACATTGCCCTGGTCTCAGATGCCCTGTCACTGTGTTGGCTTCCTGACTGTCCATGCTTTGTGATTCTCTTGTAGTTACTGTACTAGTAGACAAGTAAAGACATCTAGCACATAGCAGATGTGAATGAAGAGCAGTCTTTAGAACTGGTCTTCTTTAATTAAAAGCATAACACTCTCTAGGTTTATGTCTCAGAACCACATAACACATAAAGTATTTGAATAACGAACGTCAGCTTGCACTATCAATAATGAGTCTTCTTGGATAGAAGCCAAATAGATTAAGTCGTACCAAATTTGATCATGTACCAGGAGGTATTTATCATTAAGCTTTAGTATATATAATTCAGCTTACACATTTCTACTAAATGTAAGGAGAGCCAAAATTGATTTAATTTTACGAGGGTCAAGGGACAATTGTAGCATGAGCGTGTGCAAGAGGCTCAGCATCAAATGTGTCATCAGTGATGACGCTCTAGCTCCCTAATCCAGGGTAGGAGGAGCAGCAGAGACTTGCATGGGAAGGAGTCGGTGAGGGCACAGAGCAACTGGGCTCTGCCTACACTCTTTCTAGTGATCTATATGACAACAATAGCCTCGTGTAGGGATCAGCAGGCATTTTTTTTTCTGTAAGTGGCCAGGTAGTAAATATTTTAGGTTTTATGGGTTGTAAGGTCCCTGTTTTTGTTGTGAGAAACAGAGAAAAAATATAAATTATTTAAAAAAAATAAATGAATAAATGTGGATGTGTACCAATAAAACTTTACATTTAGATGTGGATATTTGAATTTTATATAATTTTAGTATGTAAAATCATTCTTTCTTTGATTTTTCTTATCAACTGTTTACAAATGTAAAAACTATCTTTGCTCACTCGGCAAAGCCAACCCCTGGTCTGGTCTTTTTTTCATTCAACAAGTAATTATTAAATTCAATGTACTGGGCTCTCTTCTCAGTACTGGGCACCCCACAGTGAACAAACAGATAAAAATCTCTGCCCGTCCAGAGCATACAGTCTGGATCTGTCTGCTGTCCATGCTTCTTATCCAGAGACATCGCTATGATGATGACAGGTGCAGTGCCCTCCCTGTTACAGAGTTTCCCATCTCACACTCCTTGAGCCATAGGAAATGAAGTCAGCATTTAGCCAGTTTCATTGCAAGCGTGCCTTTTTGTACATACCTGCACTATAGTCTTCAGTTATATTGCATCTCACGTACTACTCATCCCCACCACAGTGCCTGGCCCAGAAGAAGCATTTGGTACCATATTTAATTA
Source organism: Saccopteryx leptura (assembly GCF_036850995.1). Lineage (NCBI taxonomy): Eukaryota > Metazoa > Chordata > Mammalia > Chiroptera > Emballonuridae > Saccopteryx > Saccopteryx leptura. The sequence goes on from NC_089504.1 coordinate 294,023,054, forward strand.
AATAAGTATATTTCATTAAAAAAGTTAATTAAAAGAAAAAATGATGGTGGGGCAGCTGTGTTAGGCTTGCTCGATGGTTTACCAGCTGCAAGCCCTTTGCCTGACTAGTGCGTGAGCACGTGGCAGCGCCGTGTGTGTGGCCTGTGTAAGGCTACCGGTGGTTGCGCTCAAGGGGGTTGTGGATACACGGGTTGCCTGCCCGCCACTATGAGGGGCCATTTTGCTGTTTGTTTGCCTGAGAGGTGGTTTCCTCTGCCTCTGTGCTTGTCTGCCTTTGTGAAACTCTACTTAAAGGAATGGCCCAACCCTTTCTGGCTCTGCAGTTTCGAATCTAATGTGAACCTGCCTGGCCTCGGCCACCAGCATTACAATGGTGTTAGCATTAGTTTATACAGTAGAGAACACAAAATGTTGCTAATTCACTCTCAGATGGTCATTGTAAGGTCGGTGGATAGAGGGATGGTCATGTGGGTAACTCAGACCCGCCCACTTTGGCTAGGACTGCCCACAATCAAGCCTGCCAAAGGAAACTTCCCAGGAACCATTTGGAAAGAAGCGATCATCTGCCAGCCAGTGAAATTTCACCACGTCATAGTAGCTCCACTTCCTTAGAGGGACCCTTTAAATATCTCCCACGCGGTTTAATCTGTGCAACTTCTCTGGCCTCCATCTTTCACCTCCATCTCTCTTTCTTTCCTCGGGGCCAGGGAACCTTGCCGGGCAGGATGTGTGCTCTGTACTCAATAAAGCCGTTTACTTATTCCACACTTTGCGGCTCCGAGCCCTCTTCCTTCCTTCTCAGTGGGGAAAAATACCTTACAGTCATTATTGTGAGAGGCATCCAATTTTCAGAGATATTGAAATGCGAAAGAAGAAAATATGAGACTGAGACCCCCATTCATTCTGAAGTGGATAATGCTAACTTCTAATAAAGCACAGAAAGAATCCAAATCATCACTAGGGCCTCTGTGAGCATGTCACGTGATAGTGTACCGCGCTGCACCCCTGCGACTGCTGCATCTGCGGCTGGAGGCACGCCCTCCCTCATCAAAGCCCTAGCTCGCTTTCTCGAGGTTCCCGGGGCTGCCTGGCATGCAGCCCTGCCTCCCTCTTGCCAGTCTGGTGGTGAGTGGTGCAGAAACATTTTAATTAATGGTGAACTTCTCAAAGTTCAAGTGCAAACAATTACAGCTCAATTTTACTTTAGGCTTCATTTTCATCATTTCCCTTCTCTCCTCCCTTCCCATTAGATGACACTGCTTCACAGTCTGTAAAGCTAGCTAATGACTCTGCCTGAGAAAGAGAGGGCATTGCTTCTCTCTCCTGCAATTAAAAGCTGCAGAGAGACGGAGACAAAACTCTCATGCTAAACTTCTCCAGTGGAGTCCTTCCAAAAGGTAGACATCGCATCTCTCCAGCTGGGGAGTGATTGTCCTTTTTCCAGTAAGGATCATGTCTTTCCCATGACAACTGTTTGCACACAGAACCCAAAGAGAGTTCACAGCACACGTCACAAGTACATCTGATATGTGAGTGAGGTGATCTGCAGCACTGCTAATTAGACCTAAAGTCTTGATTTACTATTTATAAAACAAAATTGATTATTACTTCATCAACAACATTTAAAGCATCATTAAGAGAGGTCTGCTCCAGCAGCCTCAGGTTAAATTTTTTAACAAGCACTTTAGTTGCTAATCTGTGTTATTGCCAACATATGTAAACTTCCTAATGCTAATTGCATTCAGCTGTGAATCAAACAATGTCTAATTCTCTTCAGGATTAATTATGCACATGTGCTGCCTGCATTTTTAAACATAGTTCTCATAAATAATAAGAGATATATCTAAGCAGATGGGATTTTTCCAACTAAATGATCTGTTTATCATGAATAAAACAAATGACACATACTAGACTTCAAATGCAGAGTCATTGCAACTTCACATATTTTTAGCATTAATAATTACCCCAACAATTGTTTGTGTGAATACATTTTTTGAACAATTGAGCATCAAACCATGCTTGTTCACATGTTATATTTATCTCTCACAACAATAAAAAAATATTTTTGAACTGAGAATTAGGAACAATGTAGTTTATTTCATACACCAACACCCACTGGGTAAAGATAGTTGTAGACTATAAAGATGTAAATTCTATAGGCCTAGAGAGTTATATTAAATAGACTTTGTAATTTAGCTGATAAAGTATATGGTCTTTTCATTTTATAAAACAGAATATGTTGGCCCTGGCCAGTTGGCTCAGCGGTAGAGCGTCGGCCTGGCGTGCGGGGGACCTGGGTTCGGTTCCTGGCCAGGGCACATAGGAGAAGCGCCCATTTGCTTCTCCACCCCCCCCCCTTCCTCTCTGTCTCTCTCTTCCCCTCCCACAGCCAAGGCTCCATTGGGGCAAAGATGGCCCGGGCGCTGGGGATGGCTCCTTGGCCTCTGCCCCAGGTGCTAGAGTGGCTCTGGTTGCGGCAGAGCGACGCCCCGGAGGGGCAGAGCATCCCCCCTGGTGGGCAGAGCATCGCCCCTGGTGGGCGTGCTGGGTGGATCCCGGTCGGGCGCATGTGGGAGTCTGTCTGTCTCTCCCCGTTTCCAGCTTCAGAAAAATACAAAACACACACACACACACACACACACACACACAAACCAAAAAAACAAAACAAAACAGAATATGTTGGTCAGTATCTCTCTTAGCATTGCCAGTCTAATATCATTTCAACAATTTTATTTCATTTTTTGTCTTACAACAGATTATTATCTTTTTTTTTTTTTAAGAAAATGTACTTGTGTAAAGCAAAGTAACATGGGAAAATGTATAGAATCATTAGTTAATATATTTGATTTCTACAGGTTTTTGCTCTTTTGTATATAATGTGGCTGTAGTACTTGCATAGTATTATGAACTGCAGAAAATTAGACTTTTCTTTATGGATGGAGATCACTAATGTAGGGAAAACAGCTGTGTTAGGCTTACTCAGTTGCACTTTGCACGATCAGTGTGTAAGCCCATGGCAGAACCCATGTGTATATATCGCCTATATAAGGCTACGGGTACCTTTGCTTGGTGTAGATCACTTGCCCACGACCGTGAGGAACCGTTTTCCTGTTTGCTTGTCTGCTGCCATGAGAAGAAGTTTTCCCCTGCCTGTTCGCTCTCCCGCCTCTGTGAGAGTCCAATAAACAGGAATGGCCCAACGCTTTCTGGCTCAACAGCTCCTCTACCATCTGCCTGAATCCAGTCTGAACCCGCCTGGCTTTGCCCACCAAGGTTACACATAACAACTTCTAAGAATATTTGCAAGTAGGCGTGTAACCCAAATATACTAGTCTATACCAGTAGTCTCTGCCTCAAAATAATGTCAGACCGAAGAAAGATCTACTATTGTGCTGTCCAAAATGGGACTCACTGGCCATTTGTAGCTATTGACCTCTTCAGATGTGGCTCTTCTGGACTGAGATAGATTTAAAAGAGTGAATCCAAAAATAAAAATAACAATAAACTGAATATAAAATATCTCATTAATAACTTTCATATAGAAAATATTTTGTGTATATTAGATTAAATAAAATTTTATTAAAATTAATTTAACCTGGTTAACCATTGTGGTGGCTAGCAAATTTAAAGCTGCATATGTAGCTTACATGTTTATATTGGACAGAAATAATCCAGAAGGTTCTGGATCATCCAGTAGCTCTCTAGAGTGGCGCCCAAAGAAATGTCTCTTTTGAGATTTCTTTGAGGAATCTGATGCATGTTCCAGTTGAATTCCATGCTCTAGAAGCTGAGGAGGGGTGATGGGCAGGAAATCATGGCTTTACAGTTGAGAGAGTCTGTACAGATCAAAACAGAAAAAAATTCTAAGATTTAGAGAGGTCACATAGCTTCTCTGAGGCGACCCAGGTAGTAAGGACTAGAGCCAGAGTTGGTAGTCTGTAACTCCGAAGTTCATGTTCTTTTGTCTGTTTATACTGGAAACATAGATGAGAAAGGGTAACAGACGTCCGAGCAGGACCAGGGACACAGTGTCATCAGGTTCAGGTAAAGAGTTGGGGGGGGGGGTGTATTTGAGTGCTATCTATTGGACAGGCTCGGTGCTACATGCTTTTACATATATTATCTTTGTTCACCTTTTACTTAGCTTACACCAATACACTTGGTTATGGTAAGTCATAGAAAAAACTCTTAATAGATGTCTATTTCCCACAAACTTCATTCATTTGCAGCTATTCCTTTTTCCTCCTTAAATTTAATACAATCTCACTGCTTTCTCTCTTCCTCTCTATTCTTTTTATTTAAAAGTGACTGAGATTTACCTGTCTTGTCCATGATCATTTTTATTGGATTTTGCTAGGTAGCTAAGCTAGTTGATAAATTATTAAGTTATGTCTCTAAAGATAATAGAAGAATACATAATCTTAGATTACAAAATTACCTAAGTTTAAATTCTGTCTCTACAACTTAGCAGTGTGAACTTAAAAGCTAACCTCACTGTGAAATTCACTTTCTTCACCTGTAAAATAGAAAAAGCAATACCCCCTTTCCAGGGTACTATGAGGATGTATACAGATTTTCACAATGTCTAGGCCTAGCTAGTAAAAAATGCTAAAAAACCATTCATTCTTTCCACTTCTTTTCCTTCCCCCACAAATGACTTACCATTTAGCATTCACATGCAGAGCTTTACAGAAAGGGGCTAAATGGACTTTCAGCCGAAGACAGAACGAGTAGGGGAGACTTTTCTGGTCCTCTCAATCTCACCAGAGTCAATTGTTCCCTACTTGGCATGCACAAAACCTACCTTGTCTTTAACTGTGCAATTCTTAGCTTAATCACAGTACACGCACTGTTCAAAAGCACAAACTCTGTAATTACACCAGCAAAATAATATAACCCTGCCATGGTTTTCACAGGAACACTTAACATTACCTATGTGATGTAGTAATAAATTAAAACATTGGATCGAATATTAATTTCAGCTGGAAAACCTAAGTTAGGTTATTTGACCTTGTGTCAATAATTATTTCAAACTCTTGCAATTATGCATTTTTGGCTAAGCAGTCAGCCGAAGCCCTCTTTGAAGGGTTTCTGAAGACATTTTAGGATTCGGAAGATCTGTGTCCCATACTGCTGGATAGGAGGCAATAGCGTGAATGTGATTAATGGCAGAAATAGAACGAAGAGGAAAGTATTCTTTGGCACAAATCCCTTTATCTTAAGCCTTTCACGAGGAAATATTTTCACCTCTTCAGTTTGCCTCACTGGCACTGCCATGGGGCTTCTACTCTCACCTCCTTCCTCCAGGGAGTGAGCCATCTTCCCACCCTCATTCGAAAGTTGGTTCATCTAGATTAGCTAGAAACTGATAGTCCTATTCTTCAAGTATCTAAAATGTTCTTTTCTCTTTTAATAAAAAATTTAGGCTGACAGTTCAATCAGATATACACTAAAATAATCGAAACTAAAAACAAAGCAAAAAATAAAACAAAAATCTAAGTTTTGTCCTGCCAATAACTTCCTTTGACTGCTGATACTTTTTAAGTGCAATTATCATTTGTATTTTAAAAACTGAGGTATTTATGATATTGAATCATAAAGTGCACTTATGTTCAATGGATGCATTACCCAAGTCAGGGAAGTAAATATTTTAGACACTTTTCCCCCAGGTTAAAATTAAAATAGTTAGTGAACTTCACCTTGCCTCAGTCTCCTCATTTGTAAAGTGGACATAAAATCAGTAATCATTTCATAAGATAATTTGGAGGTTTAAATAAAATAATAATTGTAAAATGTTTAGAACAGTGCCTAGCAATACAGACTTAAGAATTGTTTTTTTTTTCCTATTATCATTAATAACTTACAAATTCAGGCAACCAACCCAAACTTTTGACCTTAATATACTTTTCTTATAAATCATGGATTTGAGTTAATAATCTAAGAAGTAAATAATGCTTATGAATTTTTAAAAATTTAGCTGTCCTGAAAATTGAAAAGCACCCAAAATACAAAAGGAAGAAAAGGAATAAAACATCAGATTAATGAAAGAAATGTTGCTATTGGAGATTTTGGTGGCTGCACAATGTATCCGCCCCGGGCACTGAGCCCAAGGGCATTTTTATGTATTTCCCTTCACTTTTCTCTGGGCTCATGCCCACATGTAAATGCAAGCCGTGGTCCATTCTCCTCCCCATTAGTGTCTTTCCAGACATGATGAGGGTATTCATGCTGGTCCCTAGAGTTTAATAATTGCCAAAAGATGCATTAAATGATAACATTGATTGTGATGTGCTTTAAGTTACTGTATTCTCTTTTTAACAATTAATTTCATATCCTTCCAAAAACAATTTTAACTGCTTGGCACAGAACATATGGTACTTAATATTTTACTGACATTTAAACAAGTCTAAATTTGCTAGTTTCATTAAATAGCTTTACTAAATATCAATTAATTTCTGAAACGTTTGTTTGGCAACGAATGTGCTATGTTATGTAATGTGAAGGGTACATGGGTAGTAGGCTACAGTCCAAACATATTAGCTTGCTAATGGATGCTAGAGATGTTTCCCCTCTTCAATATCAGAATTATGAGTCTGGTGACTTGAAAGGAAAAATGAACTTAGATGAATAAACAAACTAACTTATATATGGTCTATTTGAAATATAAAAGGGAAAAACAAATAAAGTAGTCTCTACCCCTTTAGCTATAACTATTAAAAATATTCTCCAGTTGCTTATATATATTTCTAAATTTTTATGTGTGAAGTCCTAGCTTAAAAATAACAAGGCTAAAGTAAAACACACACACACACACACACACACACACACACACACACTTTAACTTCAAAAAATTATCAGCTTTGAGACATCAGAAAAATATGTTTTATTTTCATTATTGGGATATATCCTATGATTTCTAAAGTTTTTTCTAGTTTACAGTATTTATTATTGCTTGTTCTCAAATACCAATTTGGATATACATTTACTTTGGTTAATATTTTGAATAATACAATTAATATAACATGATGTTAGCATTAAAAATCAATGGGAGCCTGACCAGTTGGTGGCACAGTGGATAGAGCATTGCCCTGGAATGCTGAAGACCCAGGTTCAAAACTCTGAGGTCACTGGCTTTAGCTGGGCTCACCAGCTTGAGTGCAGGGTCACCGGCTTGAGTGTGAGATCATAGACATGACCCCATCGCCGCTGGCTTGAGCACAAAGGTCGCTGGCTTGAGTCCAAGATTGCTGGCTTGAGCAATGGGTCACTGGCTCAACTACAGACCACTGGTAAAGGTACATATGAGAAAGCAATCAATGAACAACTAAGATACTGCAAAGAAAAATTGAGGCTTCTCGTTTCTCTCCCTTCCTGTCTATCTGTCCCTGTCTGTTTCTTTGCTATAAAAAAAAATCAATGGGAAAACAGAAATAAACTAATTGATTAGATTTTGTGAAAATATAGGTTAGCTATAGTAATATATTTCATGATGCTTAAAAGTTAATGTAAAAAAGTAAGAAAATAATTAGATGACAAGTTAGAATAATATCCAGATAATATGAAAGATAATTTGCCAAGCTAGATTTCAAAGACAAAATAACTAAAATAAGATTGATTATATATCACTACACAAAAAATAAGTTTCTATGTATCAAGCACTATATATAACCTAGGGGAAAATATTTATTTGCAAAAGGTTGGCTTCTCTATTATAAAAACAATAAGACAAAGGCCTTGATAAAATAAGCAAATTATATGAACAAGTAATTAATAAGCAAAAAGAAAAATGGTTATACATATATGAAAAATATTCAGATTCACTTGTAATCTAAGAAATAAATATTGAAAAAAATAAATTGTGCTATTCAAATTAAAATATGGAAAATAAATTTAGTACTGTATTCAATATTATTAAGATATAAAAAATGGGCATTCTTATATGCTGTTTTCTTAGTAAAAGCAATATTATTTGGAGAGCTACTTGTTTATAAATATCAATAACCTTAAAAATATCCAAAACAAGAAGGAGGAACTGTTCTAGATTAAAAGAGACTAAAGAACATGAACTAGTGTGAATCCTGGCATTGAGGAACTCTAAGAACGTTGCTGGAGCAGTTGGTGACATTTAAAAATGGATTGTGTAATAGATAACAATAGTGTACCAGTGTTATTTTTCTGACTTTAGTGATTGTATTGTAGTTGTATAGCAGAATGTTCTTGCCCTTAAGAAAAGCCTGCTGAAATATATAATGGTGAAGGGGTAGAATCTTATCAATTTACTCATAAATGTGTGTGTGTGCGAGAGAGAGAGAGAGAGAGAGAGAGAGAGGGAAAGAGAGAGAATGCAGGGCACAAAGCAATGGAGCATAGGACAAAATGAATGACTATGGATAAAAAAATAGAGGAAGTTTTTGTATAATTCCTGATATTTTTCATTAAGTTGGAAATTATCAAAATTGAAAGTTAACAGTGACAAAACAAGTTTAAAATGTGTATACCGAATAAACCAATAATTTCACTCTTGAGGAAATAATCATGCATTTGCAGCAAGAATATTTATTTATCACAATACTATTTATAACAGAAATAATTGGAAATTAATTGAATCCTCAACAAATACATTAGAAGTTTTTATTTTATAGGCTGTAATTTCATACAGTGATTAATATCCTGTTTAGAGAAATGTTTATTGACATGGGAAAATATCTGCAAAATGATGTTAATTTTAAAGCAGAATATATTCATAAGTAAATACAATAGGCTTTTTTTTAATGAACACATTAAAATTGGTAGGTATACTAATTGTATACAAATAATTAATTTCTATTAAGCTAATTTTGGAGAGTTCATTTTTTTTTCTGAAAATTAGATCAATCATTTAATAATAGATAAAAGTGGAGATAGTAGCTTTTTAAATTCATTACAAGGCTTTACGATGTTTGTGAGCCGTAGGAACTTAAGCTTTCCTGGGCCCCTTTTTTCATAAAAACAATATGAAAATAATATTTTACATAAAGCTGAATATATTAAGATTATATATTAAAATTTAAAATTTTTATTTATATAAATGTTCATTTTTTATTTCTTATTTTAAGATAATTTAGTTGTTTCATGCATTAAAATATTGTGGGCTGTAGGTACAGTGTCTGTTGCATCTAATAAGTTGCATTTGCTAGCTCAGAAGGCATTGGGGGAGCTGTTTCTCAAATTTTAATGTGCATGAAAATAAAAGGAATTGTGTTATAATGCAGATTCTAGTTCAGTAAGTACGGGGTGGGTCATGAGAGTCTATGTTTCTGACAAGATCTCAGGTGATTCTAATGCTTCTGATCCGTGAACCACACGTAGAGTAGGAAGACGATAGAAAATAGCGATAATCAACATGTCCTGGAACTCCATCTGTACATATATTTTTCCTCGGCATCTATTCTTTCTTTAGCCACTGGCTTGTAAGCACTGGTCATATTTTTTCATGTGTGCAAAAATATTCTTTACTTCCTGCTTCACATACATCTATTTACCTAATGACCTGGACCCATGCACAGACCCATGCCTGTATCTAAATCTGTGTCTGGAAGAAGATATGTCAATATATTAGCAGAGATGACTTATTTGTGGTGGAAATCTGGATAATATTTAACATTGTGTAATTCACTTCTTACCAACTTCTCTTCGTTGATATATGTCAATTTTCTAAAGAAAACATTAATTTTATAAATAGTTAATCTATTTTATAAATACTTCCATGAAAATATAAATTGGTGAAGGTATAATAAACTAAGTGCCATTTCAGTGATTTTATTTAGAAAAGATGGGGAAAAATGAAACCTGTTTATTAAGGAAACAAAACAATATTTTAATGTAAAACTATTTATAATAGAAATCAAAGTTTTGTGTTTATTACTACAACAAAAACCAATGAAGTTTTAATAACATATTTCTTTAATAGGCTATGTGATTCTTAAGATTATATAAATTATATTTTCATCTTCTGTGACCAATATACTCTAAACACTTAGTATGTACTTGTTAAATTGTCTTTTTTAGTGAGTGGTAAATAAATACATAAAAAGACTACTTATTTTAATATTTTTGGCAATGACCAACATAATCAATATGGGCAAATACATTAAAACTTGACAGACACTAACTACCATGCTATTTATTCCTACCCTTAAATATTATTGGCACCTAAATTTAAAAAAAAATTGATTTGAGGAGCTACAACACTGCCACAAAGGTCAATTTTACAAATTTTAAAAGCTAAAACATTACTCACGATATATGTTCAGCTTATCTGGATAACATAAAATAATATTACTTCACTTTATCGTGAAATCTTACTGCATAGTTCTTTTAGATGATAAAATATTAGATGATAAATATATTAGAGTTATTTTTTTCTCCATAAACTCATATTTTAATTTATAGTATATGACTGTTTCTTATGTCTTTGTCTGATCATCCATCAGGCTTTGATAGTTATAAATGCTACCTGAAATGCAAATAATTTGGACAAGAAAATAAAAATCCATATTTCAGGTGGCACACATACCTTTGGCTTGGCAGTTGACATCTTGTATGACTAAAGAATCTGGCGGTTCAAGGCAACATAACAAATACTAGCCTGTATATATAAAATCTTTGAAGTTTTAATGTTCTCTTTGTGCTATAGCTTTTAAAATTTTACTTGTAACTAGTATATGACATATAAACAATGGAAAGCTTTCAAAGGTGGATTCATTATAGGTATTAAATGCACGCATGATTATATATACCTTTCTGCAATCACTTGAGGTGACCTGTTATTTGGCTCTTTTTGGATGGAAATATTCTTATTCAATTCATGGAATGTTTTCAACTATATTAGTGGCTAGTATTTAGGAACTGCCTTATCCAGACATATAATTCTTACAGAAATACTGGAAAGAAACTCCATGAAATTAATATTCTGTGTTTCCCCTGCAGACCCTTAGAAAGAGGAATTTTATATGATTTTTACAGAAACCTGATATAAGCCTGTATAACTTTAACATTTACGTTATTTCCCATAATTACTTAGCGCCAGGCCAACACCCTGTATACATTGTCATATATATCTTAGGTGAACTACAGTTTTAAGGCTTTATAACTTTTTTGCGCTTGACAGACATTACAACTATTCCTGTTATACAATATAGCCATTGAGACTTTGTCTTTGAATCATGTAAACATAATCTCTTATGAACTGTTTTAAACGTCAGAAAATAAATTACTTTATCCAATAATTAAATTTTAAAAAAATTTATAGCAATATCTATATGTACAATATTTATACATGTGAAAGATTCATACTTGCATATGTAAGACTGTCTGAATTAATTTATTCATTTATTTCCTCTGAAAGGCTTCTTGTGTGTGTGTGTGTGTGTATTGCTTTTTATTTCTTTTGCTTAATCCCTTCACCTTTTTCCACTAGCCCCTCAACCTCATTCTCCTTATGTCAGTGTGTTCTCTGTATCTATGAGTCTGTTCCTATTGTGTTGGTTTATTTTGCTCATTTGATTCCACATTTAAGTGAGATCATATAGTATTTGTCTTCCTCTGACCAGCTCATTTCACTTAGCATGTTCGTTCATGCTATCACAAAATGTAAGAACTACTTCTTTTTATGACTGAGTAGTATTCCATTGTGTAAATTCACCACAGCTTTTTTACTCACTTATCTATTGATGGGATGCTATCAAGTCTTGACTATTGTAAATAGCACTTCAAAGAACATAGGGGTGCATGTATTCTTTTGACTTAATGTTTTATGTTTCTTTAGATAAATTTACAGAAGTGCAATTGCTGGGTCATAAGGCACTTCCATTAATAATTTTTTAAGAAAACCCCATACTACTTTCTAAAGTGGCTGCACCAATCTGCATTCCTACCAACAGTGCATGAGGCTTCCCTTTTCTCCACATCCTCACCAATGCTTGCTTGTTGATTTATTGATCACAGCCATTCTAACAGGTGTGAGTTGATATCTCATTGTGGTTTAATTTGCATTTCTCTAATGATTAGTGACGTTAAGCATCTTTTCATATGTCTACTGGCCATCTGTATGTCCTCTTTAGGGAAGTATTTTATTCAGATCCTTTTCCCATTTTTTTAATTGCAATGCTTGTTTTATTTGGTGTTGAGCTTCATAAGTTCTTAATCAATTTTGGATATTAACCCCTTATCAGTTATACCATTGGCAAATAAGTTCTTCATTCAGTACATTGTCTTTTAGTTTTATCGATGGTTTCTTTTGCTGTAGAAAAACTTTTTGGTCTGATGTAGTCCCGTATGTTTATGATGCAGACATTGTTATTATATTTCATGTTGTCCCAAAGGTCCCTTGAACTATCCTCATCCATATTTTCTGCTACCTTGTCTTCCAAGTCACTGATTCATCTTACCTATCAATGATTCTTTATAGTTTATTTTTTATTTCAGATATTGTATTCTCATTTCTGACTGATTCTTTTTTATTGTCTCAATGTCCTCATTAATGCTGTTGTAATTCTCACTAAGTTTTTGAGCCTCCTTATAACCATTTTTTAACTCTACATCTAATAAATTGCTTGCCTGCATTTTCTTTATTTCTTTTTCTAAAGAGTTCTCCTGTTCTTTAATTTGGGGCATGTTTCCTGGTCTCCCCATTTTTGCTACATATTTATGTTTGTTTTTATGTATTAGGTAGATCTGCTATGACTACCTAGTCTTTGCACGGTGGCCTTCTGTCATAGATGTCTTGTGGGATTCAGTGGCACGGTTTCCTTGATCACCTGAACTGAGTACTCCAGGGATGTTTATTTTGTGGGATATGTGGGTCCTCTTGTTTTAATTAAGTTTTCATTAGTTTTGCTTGTTCATGCATGCAGTTGACTCTCAGGCTGTCTGATTGTGAGGCTCAACTCTGATCATGGTGTGTGTGCAAACCATTCTGTAGATACTGACCTCATGATGCAGAATTCGTCTCAGCAGGGTCTGGTGCCTGTGGAGATGTTTCTTTGGATATGCTGCTTAGTAAGCTTAGTGGATTTTGTTCTGATGTTGTCTGAAGTGGGTCACTGTTGGTGTTAGTTTTGGGGTTTCTTGGGAGAGACACTGGTGCAGGCCAGTGTTAGAATTGCCTGTGACTGGCTCTGGGTAACCTGTTTGAGGTATAAATATATCCACAGATTGTGGTCGCCTCTGCTAGGCCAGGGTGTGTGCAGAAATGGCTAAGCTGTGCAGCAAGGCTGACTTCTACCAGCAACAGGCCCCCGGGTATGTCAGCAAAAGTCCCAAGGCACCTTAAGAACAACCTCTTCTCGTCCCCACCTGCTGGCTGTCTGTTAAGCTCAGTCATGACAAAGTCTCTGGTGGTACTCGAGTTGCATGAGGTAGGTTCTCAGTGAGTTACCAGGTAGAGGCAAGTGGTGTTCACCATATTGATATAGATTCAAACTCAGTGTCAGTGCTGAGTCTAAGTCCACCCAGCAAATTCCCAAGGTAGACCAATTTTAGCTTCTACCAGTTGGGTGCTTGCTCACCTTTGTAGTGGGGTGGGGTCTCAGAGACTTCTCAGGGTGAGGCCAGCAGACTTTATCAGACCCCAGAAGACCAAGATTTGGCTTTGTGAAGGGAGGACTCTGTACTACTTGGTTGTCCAATGGAAAGAAGCCTCCATCTAGAGACACACAACTCAGTTTGTCCTGAGTTCTTCTCATACCTCAACATGGTGGAACCATCAGGAATTGGGAAGGTGGGTCCTTCAGGAACCTTAAGAATGGGACTAGTAGATCTTCTATCCTAAGGAGACCCTGGTCAGGTTCACAGGAGAGTGGGGAAATGACTTCTAATCCAAAGACACTCAACTCAGTCAATGATACTCCTAGGGCCTACCAGACCTTTATACACTGTCCCAGGTAGCTGACTTCTCAGCATTATACAAGCTCCGTGGAGTGAAGCAAGAGGGAGTCTGAAGGGTAGGGTTATTGCTTTCCCCCAGGCTGATACTATATGAAAGAAAGTGCTCTACCAAAGAAAAATGGCATTTGAGGTGAGGTAGAGTGGCCTATTTCAGACATCATGGAGGCTGTCCCTCCAGAGCCACAAAACCTAGACTGTCATCAAATGACTTTAGTCTGTTTCACCCTCCTCTGGCTGGAGCCCATGGTGAGTGTGTGTGAACAACATTTTTTGCATTGGCCTTTTAAGAAGGTGCCTGTGTCTCTATCAGAATTTTGTCTCTTCCTAACAGATGGAATCACTGATAATTTTCACAGGAAGATGTTCTGTGGGTGCCTCTTCCTGGCTCTAGTGATCTGGGCTGGTGGCCTGTGTAGGTGGAGCGCAGAGCACATTCCTAGCAGCTGTGGCTGATGCAATGCTGTGAGAATACTCCAGCTCCCAGAAGCCTCTTGGGCATACCCAGGAAGGAAGCTTGCCCACTCTAAGGAAGTGACTCAGCGCCAACCACGCAGCTCCCTGATCTTTTCAGCCACTGGCTATGAAAAATACACTGTAACATCCTATAGGCTGAACCCATGTGTATAAGCTAGCTTACTTCCTGAATAAAGTGGATCTGCATCACTGAACTTGTTCCCCAGAGTCGGATCTTTGTGTCTCCATCGTCCTCACCCCTGGCAGGACTTGTCCACAGGCCTGGTTTGAGGTTCAGATTCCATGCTCTTAACAGAGCATCTTTGCAGCTAATATATCCTTCTGGAACCTCAGCCACTATTTATGGGAGCAAGGCCAGCCTTGTTAGTGTCTCCACCCTTTTTATCAGTCTCAATGGGCTTTTTCTATAAATCTTTGTTTATAAGACTTCTGTTAAGCTATTTTTGAGTTGGTTATTTAGGTTGATTGTTCTATAATTTAGTTGTAATTTTAGTTTGGTCCTGGGAGGAAGAAAGTGAAACTTCTACTTACTCTGTTGCCATTTTGAGTCTGCCCTAAAAGGCTTCTTGACTTGTCTTTCAGCAGCAGTGAGAGACATGATGCCATGGAGACTCAACATCTAAGAAAAAAAACCACTTTAATAAAATAAAATTATTTAAGAATACAAAAATATTGTTAATCATGTAAAATTTGAAATATAAATTGACCAGGTGGTGGTGCAATGAAATATAAAAAGAAATATAAAGCATAATGTGAGTTATAAAACATAGTAAGAATATATCCCTATCATTCTCCAACTAACTTAAGAACTAGAACATTACTAGTAGTATTTAATCTACTTATGTGTTCCCATTTCCTTTTGTCTTTCAAAGGTATTCATTATTCTAAATTTTGTTTGTATCTTTCTAAATTTATCACAACAATAGTTTTGTCACAACAAAATTTTATTTACATTTGATTGTTTATGAGTTTTCAAAAAAGAATATATTCTATGACTATTGCTTTTTAATGTTATATGGGAGAGTTTGACAACCTATGGCTTGTGTGGCAAATCTGATCATGAGTCAAATGTTATATTTTATGTGAGGTTTAATCATTCCACAATTGAAAGAAGACTTGGAATAATATTTAGTATACCTCATTGTCTGGAACACAGACTCCAATAATTATTCAAGTTATCAGAAACAAGTAGTTTGAAAAGTATGCCATAAATCTTAAAAGACTAAGTTTCTTCTAAATTCTAAAGGACTAAAAACAGCTTGTTTCAAACTTAGTGTCTTAGCTTGGGCTGCCTTAACAAAATACAATAGTCTACTTTGCTTAAACAACGGATATTCAATATCTCATCATTCTAGATAATTAGAAGTACAACACCAAGGTGTCAGCATTGTCAATTTCTTATAAAAGTGCTTCTTTCTGGTTTGTAGATTACATCTTCTTGCTGGTCCTCATATAGTGGCGAGAGTTAGGGCTTCAACATATGAGTTGGGAGGAAAATGCAATTCAGTCGGTAGTGCTTATTTTTGAATATTTAATTTTAAATTCAATATGATTACATATATAATATATAATTAAATTTTCTATAATCACATACATATGTATATGTGTGATATTTAACAAAGCTATGCAATATATCTGAACTTTCTGTGGCTGTCCTTATCCCTTTGAACATTTGGAACACCAATTAAACATGCTGTATGTCATGAAGCACCATCTACAATATTTCAGTCATGGCTGATGCTGTCCTAAACCTTCAGATGCAATCTTAAAAATTTGTCTTTTATGTTAAATATTTTTATTTTATATAAAGTGAAACTAATTATTCCAGGGATCACATTTTTTTGTTCTGAGTAACCTAGCCTATTACCACTCACCCTTTTTTCACACTCCATTTCTCACTTTTTCTACTAAGTACTTATAATTTCCTAAAAAAATAAATCTTCAATGACATGCATTCTAAATAAATTCATGAATTATTTCCTGTATTAATTTATGTTCCTCTTACCAAGTCTTTCCCATCACAATATATACTCCAGAAACACTGAAAGTTACATGTTGTGCAAACACGTTTTTATTTGGAAATTTTGGCTATATATTCACCTTGTTATCTCTATCCAATGTGAGATGTATTGACTAATTGTTGAGCCTCACTCCCATAGCTTCTGATTCAGAAGATCTGAGCTAAAATCTAAGAATTTGTATTTTTAGCCTGATCAGGTGGTGACACAGTGGATAAAATGTTGGCCTGGGATGTTGAGGACCCAGGTTTGAAAGCCTGAGGTTATCAGATTGAGCACAAGCTTATCGGCTTGAGCGTGGGATCACAGGCATGACCCCACGGTCACTGGCTTGAGCCCAGAGGTCATTGGCTTGAAGCCCAAGCTCTCTGGCTTAAGCCCAAGGTTGCTGGCTTGAACAAGGGGTCACTAGCTGGGCTGGAGTCCCCCAGTCAAGGCATATATAAGAAAGCAATCAATGAACAACTAAGATGTTGCAACAAAGAATTGATGCTTCTCATCTCTCTCTCTTCCTATCTCTTGATAAAAAAGAAAGAAAGAAAGAGAGAGAGAGAGAGAGAGAGAGAAAGAAAGAAAGAAAAGAGAATTTGTATTTTTAGTATGTTTCAAGATAACACCGATGTTCTGATGACCACAATTCAAGAACCTTTAATTTACCAGTTTTAGCTCTTCTATAAGTTAAGTGATGTTTTTGGTATAAGTCAGGTCATGGAAAGCTAAACCATACAACTCTCATTTGCATGTGGGCTTAAGCCAGAAGGCCATATTAAACCATCTTTAAAATGTTATGGAGAACCTACCTTTAGACATAGTATAAGGATGTTGGTAGCACATGATATGCATTGATTGGCTACTTTTATGCCTTGGCTCATTGTTCACTATACACCATGGATTCTTTTTGTACATGAAAACCTAGGACAGAATGTCCATTGGGTTTCAAGGATGTATAACCTGTTTTCACTTTTTCAACTGTATATGAAGTAAGTTGAGTATATTTCCATCCTTGGATTGAATCCTAAGAAGCTCAGAGGCAAACTCATAGCCAATCTCTAATAGAGTTATGAGAAATTATATTAGGTATTTGTGCATTAATTTTCCACTTGGCTTCATCCTGATTTTTCCTACCATTCTACCAACTTCTTATTTTTTTTATATTTTCTTCTTTATATCTTAATAAAAATTACTTTTTTTGGAACAGAGTAGTGGTAAAGATTATTAAATAAGTTAATAAGTAAGTAAAGACATAACTGCATGACAACACTGATGATGTCAAAATTAGTAAAATGAGATTCAAATAAATTCATTTAGTAAAACACAGTTCATTTTGGATCTGCTATGTTTTTCCCTGAAGTATTACACTTATTTCTTGGTTATATTCCCAGTTTCCTTTAAAAGTTAAGTTTGTAGCATTTCATTGTTAGGTCCAGTTTACTATGAGTTTCACAGAACATAAGCTATGATTGTTTTAATATGAGGACATAGTCCACTAGGGCTGAGATTTTCTCTTTTGCAAGGAAACTTGGGAGAGTACTTCATAAATCTAAGTGGTTCTGTTTCCTGTTATACATCTGGAATGTTGTATTTATTATTGTACAAAAAGCTCAAAAAATGGTAGGAGCACTGTTCATGGTAGATTATTTTTACTTGTTCAAGTATACCATGTTTCATTAGCAAAGGAAAAAACTGTCAAAAATGAGAAGGGTGTTGTTTTCTGTTGTTCAAGGTCCTCTTGTTCACTGTAGTGTCAGTAAAATATTCCCCACATATTTCTGCAATCTTGTTGATTCTTTTAAACAAACATTGAGTTAAAAGAGGAAAATCATTTCCATATTTCATGCAGAAAATACATATGTTTTCTATCAGAAATTTGGGGACTTTTTTGTGTTTTAATTGAAGAGATTAATTTACTACCATGTTTAATGTTTCTCTACACTGTAATTTGTTTTTAATTACACATGAAAACCACATGTAGTTCATTGGCACTCTTTATTAATTCTTGAAAATAAATTTACTCACCACTCATGTCATTTGTATCATGGGGTGTATGTTCCTTGTTAAGTGAGTCCTTTCTAATTTCTAAGTAATTAGCTAATTAAGGGCATGATCCTAGAGTTCTAAGACAAGGATAACACCCACTGGCTTGAAGACAGCAGGTTTTGCTTTTATTGTGGATGACAATGTAGAGTGCCTTCATCATGTTGTTTTTCCTAATTACAGTTATATTTATATTTGCAAATGTTCACCTGTGAAAACAAACTTATAAAACAAGCTTGTGGATTTCTGTAAAGGCGGACTTTTTTTATTGCATTTCACTTTATTGTGCTGCACAGATGTGGTTTTTTTCCTCCTTTTTACAAATTAAAGGCAAGACCTTCCACCAAAACTTGCTTTTCTTTTGTGGTCTGGAACCAAAGTTGCATTATCTCTAAGGTGTGGGTATGTTCTAAAGGTGGTTAACTCACTGATAGGAGATGCTAGAGGATTTCATTGGATTCAAGTCCACTCCACTGATAAACAGTGATCATTGTACCCACAACTCTGAGCAGCCAACCTGCAAACATCTGTAGTTGACTATAGGAGCAACATTACATCAGATCAAACATCCCAGCACAGGGACATTATCCCCACTACCACTAGTAAAAATGATAATGTAAAAATAGTTTCTACTTTTCCAGCATTCACTAATGCCAGACACTGTTACATATACCATATATAATTTACATAATTATCACAAAAATTGTTGATTGATATATATCCTAACGATAGAGGGCTATTAAGGCCAATGTTTTACTTAAAAGATAGCACATTTTGTGCAAAAACCAGAAATATTTAAATGCACTAGAAATACCAATGTTGAAGACTGACATACCAAAGTATGTTTGATTCTGACCTGTTCTTTGACATGAAATTTAAAAATGGATTATGTGATTTCTTTATCTATCAAATTTATTGCATTAGTTGGTGAGTTTTTAGTAAGCTGGACACCTAATGCTGCATTGTGTAGAGGGAATCAGCTGTCAAGTATAAAGGAGAAACTCTCCTCTTATTCAACCGAGCTAATATAAAAGGTAAGATTCTCTGTGTTTGTTCCTTGTGTGCTCAAAGTAAGAAAGATCCACTGTGCACCTTAGCTTTCTATTCCATATTTTGTATTCACACATTAATTTCTTAAATTCAAGCCAGGGCTGCTTCTCCTTTAATTAATATATTAATATGTAAGCTAGTTTCCCTGTCTCTAGTCTTCTCTTTTTTTCCTGGTACTCTAAAAGAGGAATCTTTCAATAGCACTTCTATGAGCAAGTGACTTCTCTATAGGAAAACCACAGATAAGTCCAGATTCTCTAATTAAAGACCCAATGCATTTCCAGGCATTCCAACACCTTAACAGCTTGCATTTTAGTCAATTATATGACTTTTACTTTCCATTCCTTACTTTTCCCCTTTATCCTACTCTTACCATGGTGCCCTTCAAGTCATCTGCACCAGACTAGATAGAGTTCACTGAATATACCTTGGGCTATCACTTTCACTTTGCTTCTGTTCTTGCTTCTGTTGGGTGCTTCTGACCTTCCTCCCATCATTAAAAAGAGAAATGCTACACCTCCTTGTCTAAACATCATCACCTCTTCCATGAAGTTCTTCCTGAATACCAGCATTAGTAAAAATCTCTGTGCTCTATGCTTTCATCCCTCTCTACTCTGTGCTTTGATTTTCTTCTCCCAGTATTGTGACTCATGCTATGTTTATTTATTTACATAAATAATTCACTATTAGGTTAGGAATTCTTTAAAAAAATAAATTGTCATATGCACACACACATATGCTTGTGTTTGGCCTAGCAGCACTCTACTCCTAATGGAGACCTCAAGGTCATGTGTAGGTTGGTAGAGTTGTTGTATTCCATATGGATAGTACCTTTTAAATCTTTTTATATCTTTTATCTTTTAATTTCACTTTACTTACAAGTGATTCTTAAGTAGTTCATTAGTAGTAATGCATTACTCTGCTTTTAGATAAAAGCTATTCCTCAATAAAATGTAAACTTCTTAAACATAGTCTTTGTCTTTTTTATCATTTATTTATATTTTATACTCCACATGCCACAATGACTAAAGAGTGTCTCTGGAGCCAGACAGGCTTCAAACCTGAACTCTGCTTGTATCTAACTGTGTGGCCTTGGGCAAGTTATTTAACCTCTTTGGCCTCATATGAAATTGGTAAGATGAGTGAAACAACCATGATATACCTCACAGACTTGCTGTTAGGCTTACCAAACCAGATGTGTAAAATGGTTAGACTAATTTGCTTGACAGCAAATTCTTGATAAATGCTAGTTGTTCTTGTTGTCATAGTCATGATGACTTCTTCTCTCTCCTGCATGGGCTTCCTCACACACTTCGTGCCTGGACTAAAGGCCAGACTAGAAGCTCCCGGAAGAAATTTCTGATCAGTTTTTGATGAAATGTATCTTGTGTTAACTAGATCTCTGTGAGTGTTCCACCATGCCTTTTCTTATAATTATTTCTTAAACTACCCTACTTTATCCCATCTCACTATATTCTTTCTGTGTTACTCAGGTTTTAAACTCAAGAAAAGAGTGAGCAAACAGGTAGGCCTTTCAACTTGTACCCTGTATGCACAACTAAATCCAAAGCTAATGAAATTCATTCAGATTAAAAGCTCTTCCTATGTCTATGATGGCTCTTTATATAATGCAGTTAGAGGTAGAAAATTCATGGTATTTCATGCCTGCTTATATGCTTTTCATGTGAAAAGATACAGTATAATAAAAGTTGAGGATTACTCGTGTTAATTTATTATATTTTGCTGATAGAGTCACATCAAGGGCTTAAGAAACATACTTCAACAGAAGTACAAATGAAGGAAAGTTGGTTTAAAATATGGTGCATAATCACTTTTCTTTTTGCCTTTTTTAATGACACTTCATTTAGAAATACACCCTCTTTCAAATGAGTAGCACTCTACATTAGAGTTAGACTTCTTTAGGAAAAGAAACTATAAAATATATTGAGCTGTTTTGTAAAAGTGTTTAACAAAATTATTCTCATAAATATATTGAATTGTAACAAAGTAAAGGTAGATACCCCATAATTCTTGTGAATAATAACTTTTAATTTTTATTTATTGATTTTTGTAGAGACAGAGGAAGAGAGAGAGAGAGAAAGAAACATCCGTTTGTTGTTCCACTTACTTATGCATCATTGGTTGATTCTTGTGTGTTCCCTGACCTGGGATTTAACCCACAACCTTGGCATATTGGGACTACAGTCTGATGATCTACCTGGCCAAGCTTCATAAGTATTAACTTTTAGAAGAAGTCTATTTTACATATCAATTTAGTCTAACACATTTTATATAACATGTAAATAAGAAGAGCTTTATTCAATTTTAATTGGTTAGGATTAGTACCTTTGAAATTATAACTGGAGCAATTTATATTTAAATAAAACAATAATATCTGTCCTGTCTTTTCACTAAAAAGGGATCTTGGAAATACCATCTTTGATATGAATCAACAATACTTAGCACCATATACACAAACACTGTTAGGTTTGGGATAGGGGTTGGAACAGAACCAATACCCAGGACACTGGTAATCAAATTAGACATTTCATAAAGTTATATATGCATAGAAACCTAAATAACTCTACAAATCAATCTTTTCTTTTTTTGTGTGTGTATTTTTCTGAAGCTGGAAATGGAGAGAGACAGTCAGACAGACTCCCGCATGCGCCCGACTGGGATCCACCCGGCACGCCCACCAGGGGCGATGCTCTGCCCACCAGGGGGCAATGCTCTGCCCCTCTGGGGCGTCGCTCTGCCATGACCAGAGCCATTCTAGCGCCTGGGGCAGAGGCCAAGGAGCCATCCCCAGCGCCCGGGCCATCTTTGCTCCAATGGAGCCTTGGCTGCAGGAGGGGAAGAGAGAGACAGAGAGGAAGGAGGGGGCGAGGGTGGAGAAGCAAATGGGCGCTTCTCCTATGTGCCCTGGCCGGGAATCGAACCCAGGTCCCCCACACGCCAGGCCGACGCTCTACCACTGAGCCAACCTGCCAGGGCACAAATCAATCTTTAATGCAGAGTAAATTAGGAGTGAAGATAATAAAAAATACAAGAATTCAGTGGAGAAAAGTACTGCACTGGGCCAGTCTTCAAAAAGAAGGTACTATCTGAGCTGCAAGTCGGTGATATTTAATAAACAGTGGAAAGAAAAAGTACAGCCAACTAAAGGGCGCAATGAGCAAAGGCAGGTTTCCTGGAAAGCAAATGAACTATGAGGGGCATGGGCCCCTCTTGAAACTTGTACTCTATGTTGTATTTATAATTTTTCTCTCTTTCCTTTCCTCTCTTTCATCTTTCTTTTCTTCCTTTCTTCCTAAAGAACTCCTAAGATTCATAAGCTTTAGGCCCTACATAATCTCTATGTTTATCTGATAAAGAACCAAAGTGGAGGGGGGGAAGAGGATTTATTGTTAAGGTAATGAATGAACTAGTCTTCATTTAGCAGAAGGTGCACGTCAAAGTCATCCCCTTACCGGGGATTAAACCTGGGGAATGACTAGAATTACAGTGTTGTAGACCGACTTTAGTTCTGTCCCACCAAAATTCATAAATTGAAACCTAATCCCCAAAAGATAGCATTTAGAGGTAAATTTGAAAGATGATTAATTCATGAGGGTACAGCCTTCATGAATGGAAGTAGTGCCCTTATCAAAAGAGACTCCAGAGAGCTGCTTTGCTCTTTCACCATGTGAAGACCCTGCAAGAAATGACAATCTCTATATTAGGAAGTGGGCTCTCACCAAACATCAAATCAGCCTGTGCTTCAATCATGTTCTTTCAGCCTTCAGAACTGTGAGAAGTAAATTTTGTTATTTATAAATAATAATCTGTTATAACAACCTGAGTAACTAAGACAGGTAAGCTAGGATCAAATTGCATATATCATTTCTTTGCACACTAAACTATTAAATCACATGAAATTTTATCCAATGTGCAAGGGGAAACCACCAATGATTTTAACACAATGAATATTTATTAATTAAACTGTTACAGTATAGAGTCATGTGCTGTTTAACAATAAGAATACATTCTGAGAAAATTGTCGTTGAGCAATTTTGTTGTACAAACATTGTAGAGTGTACTCATATAAACTTAGATGGTATCTTCTACTACACACCTAGGTTAGAAGGTATAGGCAATGGCTCCTAGGCTACTAGCCTGCATAGTATGTTACTGCACAAACCAACATGATTAAATAAAGCAAAAAAAAAAAAAAAATGAAATCAAGAGACCTGATCAACACTTTGTAGCATAACATGGCATTGTTTTAGAGTAATTTTTTTATAAGTAGAGAGGGTACACTTTAATTATAATTAGTATAGTGTAATAAACACACAGTTTAATAAATACCAGTACCTTATGTGTTTATTATTGCAAAGATTTATGTATTGTAATTGTATATGCTATGTTTTTATATGACTGGCAGCACTGTATATTTGTTTACACCAGCATCTCCACAGCCACATGAGTAATGCATTGAGCTATGATGTGATGACAGTTCCAATGTCACTAGATGATAGGAATATTTTAGTTTCATTATGATGTCCAGTGTTGAACAAGTCATTATGTGGTACATGATTGCATCCCAAAGACAATCATCATGCGCCTTTTGTAACCTGTGTCCAAGGTCCAAGTAAGTCAATGGTGTCACTAGGACTCTTAAAACATTTTTCTGTTATATTTATGTAACATTGTCTTCCTATTCATGCAACAAAAGAGTGAGGAGGTGGATCTGTCCCTGAAGCCAAAATAAGGTGATAATAAGAAGAAGGAAGAGAGGAACATCAGGAGCACAGGAATAGCTACCCATAGAGAGGAATTTAAATAATTAGGTAATATGAAGCATTAAATCTTTCCTATTGTTCAAAAAACAATAAAACAGGCAAAAGAAACATGAGCTTTTAATAAAGCAATACTTTATTGCTATAAAAAGCCTTCTGTGTTAGGATCACCTAAATTACTGCAGTATTCAAAAAAAAAAAAAAGACCATAAAAGAGCAACAGCAATAAAAAATTTAAATCTAAGTTATGCTTAATATATTTACTTCTTGATTTTTAACTATAGAAAATGTGGTGGTATTTTTCTTATAATAGAATATTATAGTATCTCCAACTTTCTTTTAAACATTTTTTGAACTTTTTTTGTATTGTAATTACTTTTGAATGTGTTTTATTAGATTATAACTTCCTGAAGAATAGGGTCTATGACGGATATGTTTCAGCAGAACTGAATTCATTGCTTAACATGTAATTATTTATTTGTTAAAGAAATACACATACTTGCATGCACATGCCAATTTTTTTCATAGTCATTCTGATGTCTAATGAATGACTTTCATTATTTTACCTCATTTGTCAATATAAAGAAATTGAGGATAAAAAAAGAGTGTTTAGTATTAATCAACAATCAGGTCAAATGGTTTTATAGAAGACGAGAATGCAGGATGTGCTGAAGGGAAGCCAGTTGGCAGTCAGATGACACAGGGATGTCCAATGGGACCACTTTTGCTTTGGACAGTTTTATCAAAAAGACTAATTCATAATTTCTAAGTGATTTCTTTGGTCTCCAATTTCTCTTTCATTTTGTAAGAAGATTGATTGTTCTCATATGACTATATCACCTATTACCCCTCATTTGGTTATTATTTGTGAGTTCCCCACAACTTATATCCTAAGAAAGCAGTATAGTAATTAAATGTGAAGGTCTTGGAGTCACACAAAATTGGGTTAAAATCATAGCTCCATCCCTAACTGACCAGGGTAGGCAAGATTTTCCCTCTTTCTTTCTTCTTTCTTTCTTTCTTTCTTTTTTTCTTTCTTTCTTTCTTTCTTTCTTTCTTTCTTTCTTTCTTTCTTTCTTTCTTTCTTTCTTCTTTCTTTCTTTATTTCTTTCTCTCTCTCTCTCTTTTCTTTCTTTCTTTCTTTCTTTTATTTTGTATAACTGGTTTTGTCTATACTTACCTAATTTATACAGGTATAATAAGGAGTTAACTAGATAAACCATGAAATGTTATAGTACAGCTAATACTCACTATCCATTAGATTTTTATAAGTAATATTCTCCACATAAACAGACCAATAAAAATAAAGAAGATGAGAGGGACAGAGAGAGATATTTTTAAATATTTTTAATTGATTCATGGGATTATAGGGATTAGCAAATCCGAAATATACAGGGTAGACCAGCAAGCTGAATTTCAGGACAGAAATACAGTCAGAATTGCTATTACAGTCTTAAAGTAAAGTTCCCAGTGTGCCATCTTGTCAGGGAAACTTCAATTTTTGCTCTTAATGCCTTCAACTAATTGGAGAAGGCTTGCTCACATTATGAGGATAATCACATCTTCACACCTTCACAACAACATCCACCATAGAGTTTGGTCCAAAAATTAGGCAACATAGCCTAGCCAGGTTGACACTTAAAATTATTTGTGACAGTACTATTACTAAGAAAAAAAAAGCTGACTTCCTTATTATTCCTTGAAAACACACACACACGCTTTCTTATGCCTGTGTCTTCTTCACAGGCCACCTCTCTCTTTATCCTAGAACAATTTCTCCTTATTTCTCTGCATGGCAAATTTTTACTAATCCTTCAGGTCTCAGATAATTCCTTAGATTATTTATTAAACTTTCCTTACAACTCGGAAAGAATCTAGTGTGTTTCTCATACTCAAATTGTGCTTTGAGTCATCCTCTTGAATGCAGCACCATGTAAATATAAATTGTCCCTTTCTGTTTTTATGGTCTCAGTTCACAAAGTACAGAGTAAAAACTTGATTGTTTGAATGAACTTTTCAGTGAATATTTGAATAACAATGATGGAAAGTAAAAAAGAGGAAAAGAAGGAAGCAAAAAAATAAAATAAAATAAAGAAGAAGGAAGAAGAAAGAAGAAAGTAAATGTATATTAACTGTTTTCTACAGTCTGCTCTTGGATATCCTTAGTTGTCCACAATATTTTTCACCCTTCTCATTATTAACAAAGTGGTGAAACATGATAAACTATTTGCCTATCAGCCTCTGAAATTTGAGAGCGAGGCAATATGTGCAATATATATGTTTATATGCAACATAAGTATTGCATGTAAAACTGTCACAGAGGTGAAGATTTTTGTGGTGGAATTGAGACTAAGATAAAAACCGATTGAGTCTAGAATTTTTTAAACATTCTTTTGTTATTACTTTTCATAAAAAATTAGGTAACTATAAAATATTTTATTATATCCCATCACTTGTTACATGTCTTTATTATAGTTAATGTGAGAATCCAGTCTAGGCCAACATATCTATCTTCTTATCAATGCCTTCATGCAGATAAGTCCTGAATACCCTACAAGTAAAAGGTCATGAAAACCATTTTCTGGAATGATTTTATTCTGTCTCACATGAAAAGACATCCCATATGGGTAAATAATTCATGTTCTGTCTTCTGAATGTCTTACTGTCCTCAGCCACTTTACCTCATAGTCATCTCCTCTGCAATCATTTTAAGATGTGATTTGCTATTGGACCATTTGTAGTTGACTATGACATATGAGAGATCAACACTGTTTCATTTGTATTTCCAAAGGAGATGGCACGGCGTGCATAATGTGGGCTTTGCAGTAAGAAAGCTTAGAGCACCCTTGTTTTAGATTGTTAGCCCACACCTGAAGACAAATGATAGACAAAACACTTTAGGGCTCCATACACTATGATATAATTAAAGACACATGTTATATCTTAGAAAAGAGAAATAAAGAAGACTAATGACTAAGACAACAAGTAAGTAGAGTATTTTGTTGTTTATCTTTTAAACTTAAGTTTTAGCATTAATTTCATTGCAATTATATTCATAAAACAAGGAGTAATGCTTTCCTTTTAAATCTTTGTTAATATCTCTGAATTTTATTAAGGTAATTTAATAGAACTGTTACACAGTGCTGTGACACAGATAGATGCATCCTGACAATTCTTTAAGGACCTTGGATAACACACAATGGGATGGGGAGAGAAAAGGGGTGAGAAGGGAGGAGAGAGAGATTGTTATCTAACCAAACTGGGATTCGACCACTTGGCAGGTGTCAGCTGTCCCAGTAGAGCCCAAGTTCTACATCGATCAGGAATCTGTGATCTGACTTCTCCATGCAACAGGGCTGGTGGGCTCTTCAACACTACTCGAGGCAGCTATGAGGATTCTACGTGTTCTACCGAGCCCAATCGCCACCTGAGGAAAGACACGACTGAAACACAAGGTAGTTGCAAGAATCACACAGGCAGTTTATTAATCACAAATCCTATGGTGTGCCTGGGTACAGCTTAATGGCCTCATGTGCGTGCTCCTCTCAGTTGTTCTTGGTCAGAGCGGCTTGGAGACAGTCCACTTTCAACCTTGGAGTCTGGACGATTTACTGCAGCTGGGAGCCCCTTGTCTTTAGTACCCTCTCTGGCATAGGCCTTCTAACAGGTGTTAAACTATGGAATTATCACATCAAGCCACTTTTTGGGAGTTCCTGGCAGGGAGCTCTTTTTATCTATATAACTTCACACACACACTAACTGGGCCCTCCATAGAAAGCACAGTTTGTCTGTGATATCCCTACATACTAGATTAGCACCCACCCAGAGGGCATAGCCTTATTCATTTACCTTTTTTTTTTTTTTTTTTTCTGAAGCTGGAAACGGGGAGAGACAGTCAGACAGACTCCCGCATGCGCCAGACCGGGATACACCTGGCACGCCCACCAGGGGCAACGCTCTACCCACCAGGGGGGATGCTCTGCCCCTCCGGGGCGTCGCCCTGCCACGACCAGAGCCACTCTCCTTTGTGCCTTGGTGGGGGGTGGGTCCAGCTGAGTCAGTGACCCCTTGCTCAAGCCAATAACCTTGGGCTCAAGGAAGAGATCATGGGTTTCAAGCCATTGACTTTGGGGCTCAAGCCAGTGACCATCGGGTCATATTTATGATCCAAGCTCAAACCAGTGACCCCACTCTCAAGCTGGTGAGCCTATGCTCAAGCCAGTGTGACCTCAAGGTTTTTGAACCTGGGTCCTCAGCATCCCAGATCAATGTTCTATATACTGCACCACTGCCTGGTAATTTTCTTTCCTTATTTCCAACCCTATGTAGATTTTGAGTAGAAAGTTTGTAAGGTTCAGAAAACAAAGCAGTATTACAAAACCTCTGTGAATAGTTTTCCAAATATTCATGGTGCAGAATTATTACAAAGTAATGTGTCTTTATTCAGGTTACAAAAACAGTGGCAGTAACCATGAACAAAAGGATGTTCACAAAGCAGAGATAAATGGATGCTATTGAGACAATCATTTAGATAAATCTTTGCCAATGGTAACAATAGAATTGCAAGGACTCATTACATTAAGGTTTTTTGTTTTTGTTTTTATTTTTTTGTCCTCTGACATTTCATTTTTTAGTCGTCTGCTTCTAAATATGAACATTTGCTAGATGGCATGCTGGGCTGGGGCTATCATCTCTGATCAAGAATTTTAATAACAATCAATGACCTATTTAGGATTATTCTTCAGAATAAGTTAATCATAACTGATGGCACAGCTGTGTCAAAAGTGTCTGCATTGCAATCTTTTTATATGGAGCTCCCCTGCCAGACCTGTTGGAAAATATAGTAAATATTGTTATTATCACATGTTATAAAAAAGGAAAAACATTTGTGCATCCAGTCGATAGTGTGAACCAAAAGGACTTGGACTTCTTCTACTTGTTTAGTATATCAGAATTAATAGAAGTCAGAGTGTAATATGGGCTCAAGAGTCCCAAGGTAAATCGTCAAATATCAGAAGTCAAGAGTGTGTCTCCAGGGCCTGGGTTGGCAAGATGAATATCGTTTTCTTATAGAACAGAAGACAAAATTTTAAAAAGCAAGGTCATGGATGTAAGCACTAAATTAAGTCATCAAAGCAAATTCAAAGTTGAGAATCTAGGGATGTAAATAAAAATAGAAAAAACACTATATCATGTGTACACAAAAAGGACCAAGTAGTCATAAAGTAGTATAATAATGTTATTTAATAAACATTTTTATGTGTTGTCTACATGGGTGAGGTCACTGCTATTATTACCCTTATTTCACTAGGGTTGGACAAGTGAAGTGATTGCTCAGTCATAGCTAATGAATGGTGAAAGTGGAGTTTTAACATATAAACATATTTAAGAACCCATGCTATTAACAATTATGTATCACTGTGTCTCCTTGACACAACTCACGAAATAGATTAGCAGGAGAGGAAAGTGTGTTAAAGGCCTTATCACAGTTGATTCTATGTGGTAGTGTTTTTGTCACCCAACAAAACTTTGTAGATCAGCACTTTAATGCTGAGTTTACATATCCAGAAAGATAATAAACCTAAATTGATCCACCTTAATGATATGTTAGTCTGTAAGTATAATAAGTATCACTTTTGGAAAAATAAAATCACCGATAAGTTTTCATTACACAAAATTGCTATTTGATCACATTCTGTGAATTGAGGGCATTTCTATAGTAATATAGGCCAGTTGTATATAACATATACATGACATGCTATACAATATATAATAATAAAAGGACTGTATAAGCTCATAAAGATAATAAAAATATTCATCGTAAATTATTTACCCAACTACATCATGAAACAACTATACCCTATCCATTATACAATTATTTTAGGTATATAAAAGTATTAAATTATTTAGAGTATCTTTCTGTTATGAGTTTTCAATACCAAAGTGGATAAAACTCTTCACCAAATATGATTATGAGAATTTCTTTAAAATAGTTTGATTCTAGTTTCTGGTCAAGATGGCGGATGGCGACATAAGTGAATGCAGTATTTGCATCCTCCCACATTACTGAACTACAAAACAACCATCATTCAGACCCACCTGAAATCTGGCTAAACAGAAGTTATATATATTTAAAAGCACATTAAGACCGGTATGATGAGTGGGGAAGCAGAAGGGACTGTCCCACACCCATATCTGGTGGATAAAAATTGGGAGGAATAACTTGACTGCAGAGGTCCCCCCTCAGGAGCAGGAGGTTCCAGTGCCAGGAAGAAAAGTCCCCATAACTTCTGGCTGCAAAAGCGGTGGGGATAGTGGCCGAGTTAGACAAAGGGCTACTGGAGTCCCAGGTGCTACCTTTGAAGGGGAGCTTATTCAGACTCACTTGCTCTGAGCTCTAACACTGTGGCAGTAGCTCAAAAGGCACCAGGGACATCTAAAGGGGCAGTTTTCTTCCAGGCAAAAGTGCTGGCAGAGGCCATTGTGCCTTGCTCAGACTGCTCCTCCCTTAGTGAACAGAAAGGCAGATCCCATATCTGAGTCTCCATCAACCTGGCTTACACTGTTTGTCCTGCCCTGGAGATTCCCTGAGATCCCACCCCTCTCAACATGTAGGCCCAACCCAAGCTTTTTCCAGTGGCTTTTCCATAAGAACATTTTACCTTGGCTCATGATTCAGACTTTCCTAAAATCTCTCAAAGAAACATCTGGCCTCAATGTGTCATGTACTCCTTGCTACGTAGTCCCAGGTGGGTACTAGCCACAGCTGCCCTTCACTTGTAGCCTGGCGGCTACCTGGGCACAACCAAGCTCAGCACAAGTAGCAGCCATATTCATATCACTTTGTAGCTCATGCCGGCTGGCCCCAGTCAGGACATACATGGCAGTTGACTTCGTCCTGTACCTCCCAGGTGGCCCCAGAGTCAATGCACTCAGTGGACAACTTTAGACCAGTCAAGGCATCACTGCCCGATCACCTCCACAAGCAACGCACTCAAGGGGGAGACACAGACAAAATTAGAGCCTTGCTGAAGTCCTGCTCCTTAAGGTGAACTTCTTTTCTTTTTTTAAAGAATACAGATTTTTTTTTTTACTTTTTTTAAATAATTTTATTTTTTTAATGGGGCGACATCAATAAATCAGGATACATATATTCAAAGATAACAAGTCCAGGTTATCTTGTCATTCAATTATGTTGCATACCCATCACCCAAAGTCAGATTGTCCTCTGTCAACTTCTATCTAGTTTTCTTTGTGCCCCTCCCCCTCCCCCTTTCCCTCTCCCTCTCCCCCCTCCCCCCGTAACCACCACACTCTTATCAATGTCTCTTAGTTTCACTTTTATGTTCCACCTACATATGGAATAATGCAGTTCCTGTTTTTTTCTGATTTACTTATTTCGCTTCGTATCATGTTATCAAGATCCCACCATTTTGCTGTAAATGATCCGATGTCATCATTTCTTATGGCTGAGTAGTATTCCATAGTGTATATGTGCCACATCTTCTTTATCCAGTCATCTATTGACGGGCTTTTTGGTTGTTTCCATGTCCTGGCCACTGTGAACAATGCTGCAATGAACATGGGGCTGCATGTGTCTTTACGTATCAATGTTTCTGAGTTTTTGGAGTATATACCCAGTAGAGGGATTGCTGGGTCATAAGGTAGTTCTATTTTCAGTTTTTTGAGGAACCACCATACTTTCTTCCATAATGGTTGTACTACTTTACATTCCCACCAACAGTGTATGAGGGTTCCTTTTTCTCCACAGCCTCTCCAACATTTGCTATTACCTGTCTTGTTGATAATAGCTAATCTAACAGGTGTGAGGTGGTATCTCATTGCCGTTTTGATTTGCATTTCTCTAATAGCTAAAGAAGATGAGCATCTTTTCATATATCTGTTGGCCATTTGTATTTCTTCCTGGGAGTAGTGTCTGTTCATGTCCACTTCCCATTTTTTTATTGGATTGTTTATTTGTTTGTTGTTGAGTTTTATGAGTTCTTTGTATATTTTGGATATTAGGCCCTTATCTGAGCTGTTGTTTGAAAATGTCATTTCCCATTTAGTTGGCTTTCTGTTTATTTTGTTATTGGTTTCTCTTGCTGAGCAAAAACTTCTTAGTCTGATGTAGTCCCATTCATTAATTTTTGCCTTCACTTCTCTTGCCTTTGGAGTCAAATTCATAAAATTCTCTTTAAAACCCAGGTCCATGAGTTGAGTACCTATGTCTTAAAGAATGCAGATTTAATGAGACAGTGACTGCCACATTGTTCCAGCTGGGTGTCCCTCCCTACTCCTTGGTGAGGTGCTGGCCTTTGTTGGGACTATGACATGGTTGTCTTAAATATTGTCTTGAGTTGCTATAAGTAGACTCCCCTCTAAGGAGAGGAGTCTTTATAACACATGATAAAATTAAAATAAAATGAACACCCTCCATGAATATAAAACTCAGGAAGAGTATTGTTTAATCATTTTATAGTCACTTGGGTATGTGGTTGAAGAG
Source organism: Saccopteryx leptura (assembly GCF_036850995.1). Taxonomy (NCBI): domain Eukaryota; kingdom Metazoa; phylum Chordata; class Mammalia; order Chiroptera; family Emballonuridae; genus Saccopteryx; species Saccopteryx leptura. The sequence goes on from NC_089504.1 coordinate 294,055,843, forward strand.
CAAATGAGATCTTCATTTGCTTACATACTATATACTCTGTACAAACCAGCTATATAAAAATGTTTTAATAGAAAAATCATAATTTTAAAGACACATATCAATACAATTTTAATTAAGAAACAGATATTTTAATAATTATGTCTGGACTTATTCATCTGCAAATGAGAGGAAAAGGAAAAGTTGGACTATGAAACCATGGATGAGTTTCCCAATGCTAAGATCCTATGATACTAAAATATATTAAGATGTTGCTAAACACAAGCAAAAAGTTCTGAGAGCCTAATATAGTTAGCCTGTTCATTTTTTTCAATTATTATTTTTATTTTGGAACTGTTGAAATGAATTACTACGCAATAGCTTGTTATATTATGTAATAGCCAACTTTGTTAGACCCCACTTTATGGTTTCTGGTGAACGTTGGCCCATACTGTGAAGTCATCACATAATTTGGCACAGTAGATACCTCATATTTAGAATAAATTTAAGACTACAGCTATATTGCAGGTCATAACTAATATTTTTGGCAAAGAAATGTTTAAGTGTTTATTCTCAGTTTATTAAAAATCATATTATTTACAGTAGGCCACTCAGGTGCTGAGAGTATTATTTTTTTTTGTAACAAAGTCATCACACTATCGTATTTTTTCCAAACTAGAGCTCTATATTAAAAGACTGTGTTCAGGGCATAAATAAATATCTTAGTGGGTGATTTCAGATGCAAATACACATATTAGAAATTTTTTTATTTTCTATTAGGACAACACTCTCTTGTCTCAACCAAATATGGTTAAAAATTGTCCTAAATACCTCCACTGAAAATCAGGTCTTTATGCTATTAAGAAGGTAGTGATAGTATAATAAAAACCAAGCTATAATGGTAAAATAAAAAGGTTAAAATTATGCTGATATAAACATGAGAATGTTTATATGCCTAGAAAGAAAGTATAGCATTTTATTACTCACAAGTGTTAGTGCCAGTCGCTTAAAGATACATTCTAAAAAAGGAGGTATCTGTGGTTTTAGCTGCTTGATGCTCATTGAGGTCAATAAGTAGAACACAGTTAAAACACTGCACACCATTTTGAAAAATGATCCCGGAGGGGTCTCATATGGCCTTTTATGACCAACCCATGCAAATCCTTTTATTTTCCAATAGGTCTTCAGCGTTATCCTTTAAAAAATAAAGCTATCCTTTTGAGAATCTTTGAGACAGTTGATGGGATTCTCTTTTCTTAGATTCTTAAATATGAGTGAAGCAATTTTTAATATGGTTTAATGAAAACAACAAAGTTTCTTTCAATTGATGAGAGTAACTAAGATATTTTAGAAATGTGAATATTTATTCACTTAATTTCATTTTGCATATTCTTTCTGAGATTCTACCTTATTACAAAACTCTGTTTAAAGGAGTATTACTGTGAATAAAGAAAATTCTTGTTTTTCTAAGTAACTTATATTCTAGTGTTTGTGTGTGTCAGGGGAGAGTGAATGTAATAAATAAATTAAAGAGAAAAATATATATTGTTTGAATATTTCATTAGTTACAAAATCACAAATTTCTTACTGAAAAGAGATATACATACCATTTATTTAACAAAATATGTCCTCATTTTCATAGTCAATTCTTACTTAGCCAAAACTATTCTTATTTTACAGCAGAGCCACTAATGCCCAGAGTAGTTAAAATATTTTCTTAGAATCACAGACAGGGCCAGGGCTTATATTCACCTAATGTCATCTATGATAAAGCTAATCTTTCAAAAAAATTATAATGTGAAAGTTTAAGTAAAAATTTATAAAGCAAGAATTTAAAGCAGAAAATATTATGAATGATAAGATTAAAGACAAGGATGAGGGAAATATATATATATATATATCAATAATTCAGCATAAATATCTGAAAAGAAACAGAAAGAATTAGAATATGACAATGAAATAAACAAGTAATATTTTGAAGAATAAAGGATATTATTTAAATAAAAGTTTTTGATTCAGAAAAGTTTTCTTTCTCTTGTTATTTGTCCAGAAATTCCCTGCAGTGGTGGGACTTTCCACATTACTGCTGTGTTTGTTTATGTGTTTTGTAAAGTCATGTATTAAGAGGAATTTAGACAGGAGTTCTTGATTGATAATGCTTCACACTAGAAAAAAAATGGGAAGAAATCATTGTGGCAACAATTATAAGGGAAAGTATAAAAAAGACAGGAAGGTGACATTTCCCACAAATTTGATACATTCATATAGGTAGATGAAGATAAGTAATTGTTACAGAGAAAGACAGAGAGAGATTTTTGTTATGAATAAGGATCACAGTTATTAATGCAATTAACAATTGTTGTCTTTGGTTTCTGAATAAATCAAATAATAGGTTCAGGGTTTACCAAAATATTTTTTGCATTTACTTATCATTATTCTTCACAATTCAGTGAAAATTTCTGTAGATCTAAGAAGCTGTAGAGTATACCTCTATCACTTGTATTTTGTTTTTGAATACATTACCCATTTTTAAATGATTGATAAAAATTGTTAAATAAGGCAAATAGTATGGTACATGCTGCAGTGTAATGAGGCTTATCAGGATGGGGAAATACTGCTCATCATGATATTAAAATTAAATGTAGCATTTTTTAAATCTTTGACATAAATAAAGAAGTTATTTCTCTGGACCACTGCTTTTTCCATAAACTCAATGTTCTGTATAAGACATTGTCATAGGATATATTTTATTTTGAGGCAATCTAGTCTCCCCCCCCCATAAATAAGTACCAAATTAAGTATCATTTACTTAAAAATTATGTCTTGTAAGGTACATGATATGCCAAAGACATTAATTTAAGAGGGCAGACTGTAGTTCCAGTAATTTATACCTATCTTTTTAGATGACTCTCACTTTATTTCAGATATTCAGGTGAGGTCTTCAATTTAAAGGCTAGTTGGGATGGTATATGTTTATATTTACTTTTGGGAAAAACTCAGATATTATTGTTTGAAATTGAGGATTCTGGTTAAGGCTATCTAACATATTTCTTTGAAAATGTGTGACTATAAAAATGAATGAGAATGTTTCATAGTCAAGAAAAACAATAAATATGTAAAATACAGGAAAAACAGTTGTTCATGTTATTAATCAAATAAAATATTTTAAAATAATATCCTCTTGGGCATGATGATTTGACATTATATCCTACATTTTCTTTGAAAATAAATTATTTTACAGACAAATAAACACTATTAAAATATAAACCATTTAAGAATAGCTATCACTGTTTACCTTTTCTTCTTTCTCGTGAGTCTATCACATCCATAAAGTAAGGGAGAGATGAAGATATGTTACTCACACAGAGAAGCCTGAACTGTAAGATCTTGGTGGCTTGTCTAAGGAAATTCTCTTAATAAGTATGAGAGCAGAATTCAAATTTAATTCTAATAGTTCCCAGCCTAGTATTTTATTTAATCAGACTCTTGTTAGGAACCCATGTAACCAGAATATTTTATCATGCTTTAAGTTAAAACCCTCTAAATATTTAAAATAATACTTTAAAGAGTCATTTTTAAATTAGCATCACTTTCAATCCTGGCCAAGTAGTCAGCTGTTAAAGCATGATCTCTATATGCAAAGTTTACAGGCTTCATACCTGGGTAGGGCACATACAAGAATCAACCAATAAATGCATAAATCAGTGAAACATCAAATCAATGTTTCTGTCTCTCTCTTCCCCTCTCTCTAAAAATCAATAAAAATGGTTTAAATTACCATCATTTTTATAAAACAATTATTGAGTATATCCAGTGTGTATAAATGTGCTGAATCTCAGGTAAGAAAAACTGCAATTGCACATAATTTTGCTTTCCTGCCTTTACCAAACAAATAAAACTATATTTGTTTAGTTTATTTTGTTTACAATTACATTAAAATTTTACTTAAATTTAGAAAAAAATAAAAATACTAGAATAAATATATCATTAATGACCTTATGTTGTTCTCTTTTTTCTATGTACCCACATAATCATATTTTATTTTATTTTTAATTTTTTATTTTTTATTTTTTTTTGTATTTCTCTGAAGCTGGAAATGGGGAGAGACAGTCAGACAGACTGCCGCATGCGCCCGACCGGGATCCACCCGGCACACCCACCAGGGGCGACGTTCTGCCCACCAGGAGGCGATGCTCTGCCCCGACCAGAGCCACTCTAGCACCTGGGGCAGAGGCCAAGGAGCCATCCCCAGCGCTCGGGCCGTCTTTGCTCCAATGGAGCCTTGGCTGTGGGAGGGGAAGAGAGAGACAGAGAGGAAGGAGGGGGGTGGTGGAGAAGCAAATGGGCGCTTCTCCTATGTGCCCTGGCCGGAATCGAACCTGGGTCCCCCGCACGCCAGGCCGACGCTCTACTGCTGAGCCAACCGGCCAGGGCCCATAATCATATTTTAGTATTAGCAAATTATTCTTTTAATACAAGTAAAATAGAGCAGCATAAAAACTTTAATATAGTCAACTTTATCAATCTTTTCTTTAGTTATTTTCCCTTTTCTTTAGAAATATCATTCACAAACAAAAATAATTTTCTACATGTGTAGATGAGAATTAATAGTTTTAATATATCAAGAGTTTTTATAAGCCAATGAATAAAAGAATACAAAAAGAGAAAAAAATGAGTAAAGATTGCAGACAATTCACAAATTAATAGATACAAATTCTAATAATGATAGCAACAAATGATCAATATATTTAGTAAATGAAAATGCACATTAAAACAATGACAAGCAATAAAAGCAAGAACAAGAATGAAGGTAGGGAGAATAAAGGCAAAAGCAAAGCAGAGAGAAGAAAAAAGGCCTGGTGTTGCTGAAAGAGTGATGAAACGATTTCATATTTCTGGTAGGATTTGTGTGTGACCAGTGGCGTAGCACTGATGAATAGGAAGATAAGCTGGGAAGAAATTATACACCCAGTGATAGGATCAGAAACTGCTTTCAGGGTAGCAGCAGCAGCAACATTGGAAAGAAAAACAAGGTACTTAATTAAATTTATATTAAATAAATTTTATTTTATTGGGTGATTCTCCCCTTTAATAACTTATTTAAGCTGCATGAGGACCTTTAGAGGAAGTTTCATTCTACACTGTAAGAAATTCAGACTTGCAAATGTGATTTGCCTGATGCAGTACTGCTAGAATATGGCAAAGCCAGGACTGAACTCAATTTCTTTTCTATTTCAAAGTTTGTGTACTTCCAATTCTGCATTATTAGGTAGGATACAGGATATAATGACATGAAAATAAACTCTAAAGGCCAGGGTAAGCAATGCAATTTTTATTTATTTATTTTTCTTAAAAATTCTTCTGGCTATGAACACAAGTGTAGGATCCCCAAAGTCTGGAAGAATACTAGCTTGAGCAGAAATTGGAGTGTTAGTAGAGGATATATTTTGAATTCCGACTCTAAGTTAGAAAGAGATATAAAGTCTATTCTGGCTTCCTAGAGTTGACGATAAAGACAGGAGATATAATGTAAACAAGATTGAATAATATATCTTGCAGAAAGTTCGTATTTAAGAACAGTAATTTAAATAGGAACAATCCTTGCTAAATGACATAAGAAATCTCCATGGCTTCATTGTGATTTCTTCCTTCACCATCCAAATCTTGCCCATTTTTATGCCTTCCAAGGTCCAACCATCTGGATCATCTTCTATTTTTTGCCCTATTTTTCTCAGTTTTGTATTATTTTTATTTTTATGCTAACAGAATATTCTACTGAATTATCTCACATTTAATGCTATGGAAAATATAGAGTAGTTGTTCTCCAATGAGTAGGGGGGAGTTGCCCCACAGGGCATTTGTCAATGTCTGAAGACAGTCCTGTTGTACCAATTTTGAAGAGGGGTTGTCTACTATTAGCAGCTGGCAGATGGAAGCCAGGAATGTGGCTAAACATCCTATAGTGCACAAGACAGCTTCCCACAACAGAGATGTCTACCTCCCAGAATAGCAATAGTACCAAGGTTGAGAACCCCTTGTTCAGGTGTTCTTGCCAAATAACTCCTAGTTTGCATACTGTCCTTCTGAGAACAGAAAGCAATAATAGGTAAACAGGTGAGGAAAGGCTCAAGTAAAGACTTAGTTTCCAGTTTTAATAGAATAAGAGCTGGCTAGTGAGACCCATTTAACAAGTCCTTGTGAGCTGCAATGATGGCGATGATGATACATTGTTTCCTTGTGAAACCCGCTAGCCATGGATTTTCTTTTACTCCTCTTTTGTTTTACACATTTTTTAACCTAAGCAGGATTGACTTTGAAATAAAACCCAACATGTTTTCCAGTTGATTTTGATTTAAAGGAAACCTTTGGTAGAGTGCCTCAGGGTTTGCTGGCTACAGCTATTTATCTTTATCCTGGTAGTTTATATATTTTAAGAAAATGATGAATAGAAGCTTTAAAAAAACTCATTATGGTAATTGATTATTATAGAAAAACCTTGGGAACTTTACAAAAGAGAACTGTATTCTCTTGGTATCTTAGCTTTAAACCAGACGTGTAATTAGAAGAATCCATAAACATTTGTCACAGTAACAGAAGCCCGGTCACCAAGTTTAGAAGGAAACTCTGGAATCACTTTATTGTCTTGTATCAAGATGACATACAGTAGTGATTGTCATACATAACAGAAGGATAATATGCCCTGTGAAATAAAGACCACCCACATGGAACCAGTGTAAAAATTAGTAATAGCAAAGCTTGGTTCATTTCTTTACTACTGTTAAATATGATCTTTCTTTATAATATCTTAGCATTTGTGAATTGAGAAAAAAATTAGTTAAAATACCATTTACACAATTATTTTTATTTTTATCTTTTTTTTTATTTTCTTTAAAACCTTATAGGTACAATAAGAATATGAACTGAGAACAACATACAAATACATCCATTTCTACATGTTCTTCTCCATACACACATGCGCATGCACACACACACAAACACACATACACACTATTACAACTAAGAAAATAGCAATCCATGAGCCAACAGTATAGAGAGCTCAAGTGTTTATTTTTTCTTATACAGTTCAATATTGATCTCTTTAAATGATTAATAAATGACTCTAGAGAAAGACAAATTATTTCAACATTAGAAAAGAAAAAATGAAGTTGTGATGATTATGATAATGATATGTGATATTATAGTATTATGTAATTTTTACTCTTTAAAGCTTATAGCCTGTAAAGTGGGTTGAAGACCATGGCAACCCCGGCCCCTTATTTCTGCTCTCAGCTGCTGGAGGAAAATTCTTTTACAGGCACTGAAGGGCTTCTCAGTGTAAGACTCGAAGTCTCAGGGCTTCTCCTCACCACATACTGCTATAACTCCTGGGGAAGAGGCATATGGGATTTTGCAAATTTTATCACCAGCCATCAATATAGAAAGAATTTTTTGAATGTGCATTTTCTCTTAGATCTAAGAAGCATTTCAATTTATAGCAATTAGAACACTAGCACTCCTCGCAAACTCTAACCCCTTAGTTAGGTTTAGAGTCGAGGACTCTGGAATTCAAATAATCTCCCATGTTCAAAAGTCAGCAAGTATAAGAGATTCATACTCTATCATCCAAAGCCCTTGGCAAAAATCATGGACTGGGAAAACTGCGCTCAACAGTTCCCAGGAAATCTAGCAACACACCCTTTTGAGTGCTGAGAAGCCAGCCTGGAGGCTAAGATCATCAGGACACATATACAGTTTAGCTCTTTTAGTCCACCAGTTTCGAGGAAAGTCATCGCAGCCATACCACTGGAATCCATTATCTGCGTCTACTTCTCCAAGAAACAAGACCCATTAGGTAACTACCAGCTCACATACTGATAAAAATTCTTCCACAACTGCTCACAGCCCTAATTTTCTTCCTTCCTTTCACTACTGACCTCCTTTCAGCGACTATTTCCATGGACCTTTCTGAAATTTTAAGTTCATAAAAATGAAATTCCCCTATCTTCCATGTTGCTTCTTTCCATCCATGTTTTTTTTTTTCTTAAATTGAAAATTGGCTCTAAATCAAGGACAGTGCTTTTTCTGAAGCTTGAACATAAACTTAGCATTGCCTCAAAACCAATATTTTATAGGTAGTAAGGACAATCTCCAACCTTGGTGATACTCACCGAGCCTGTTGCTCTCAGGAATTTCCCCAAACCTTCACAGGTTGTGAATTTTGATCAATGCATATGATTTATATTTTCTGTTGTTGAATTTTTTGTTTACTTTTTAAATAACAATATTTATGAGACTTTTCAGAGTGATCAGGCATTTGAGGATAGAGCAGGTACAATGTTCACTTATTTGTATAACTAATATCTGTTCTTCAATGATAGTGTCTTATTTTTTTCTATGATTTTGAGTATTTTTGAGACTATGTTTACTGTAAACTCAAATTTTGTAGCCTTTTCCCAACAGTTCTATCAAGGTCTTGGTAGGTTAATTTGGCTGTGGGATATGTCTGCTGTTTTCTTCTCAGATGTCCTGTAATTTCAGACTGTGAGTATAATGGGGTCAATGGGATATTCATGATATAAAGTCATGCTTCTCCAGAAGAGGAGTTTGGTTGCTTCTGCTAGGTGCATCAGGGTCCATTTGGGCTCTGGTGGACTTTTAATGTGAAATTGTAAGCATAGGTGTTTGGAGACCATGCAGGTAATGCAAAATTTAACCCCAAAGTTATGAGAGGCATCATTCCAAGTACATAGTCTCAAATCAATATTTTGTCTCACTTAGAGCTGAAGTTGAAACTGAAAGAATTTTTATTGTATTTCTGTGTGGATAATTTTTTTTCAATTTATTATTTTATTAGGCATATAGATTTTTGTGGTTTAGTTTAAGGGGCTTTTCTTATTGTATTGACTTGTGCAGACCTTAGGTCCTACTGTCTAGTCTTTCCTGGGTATAAAGAACTCCAGACTTCCAGCTACCATGTGCAAGATACTCTCTAAACACAGCCACAGTGTCAGCTCTAGTTTTCTGCTCCCTCATGTTTGGTTCTTGGAAATTGTTCTTTTTTTACTTTTATTTTTCCAACCAAAATTTTTTTTTCTCAAGTTTAAGTAATAGCCTATCTGGTATTAACAGGTATATGATCACAAAAGTTTTTGCCTGGCATATGCAGTATTTCAAAAGTTTGAATTAAGTATTTACAGAAATCCTTGCATTTTCTCCATCTTCTCCAGTCACTATAAATGATTATTCACTATTTTACACATTCTGTCTGGTTTCAAAAGGCAGTGGAATTTGTGTCTTCCATTACCTGTTTCTCTGTCTTTACCATTCACCAAAATTAAAAAAACCTTATCTAGTTTTTCCTTCATTGTTTTTTTCTTTTTTGATCAAAGTATTGTTTTTTAATTTTATTTATTCATTTTTAGAGAGGAGGGAGAGACAGAGAGAGAGAAGGGGGGAGGAGCTAGAAGCATCAACTCCCATATGTGCCTTGACCAGGCAAGCCTAGGGCTTCAAACAGGTGATCTCAGCATTTCCAGGTTGACGCTTTATTCACTGTGCCACTACAGGTCAGGCCTGATCATAGTATTTATAAAAACAAAAGTAAACAATATTTTTGTTCTCTATTCAAAAAAACAAATGTCTTCAATTTTACTTCCTATGTTTATGATTATTTTTTCTTATTACATAGGTAATTAATCTACATTGCATAACTTTAGCCTGGCACATGAACTGGAATTTTGACAAATAGTCTTATTTTTCTTTGAGTCAAAATTAAAAGTGGTGTGAGTTCAAGATTTAATACATTTAGAATCTGAACTGTTTCATATATTATAGCTCAAATGTTTATCCTATAAGAGGACTTTTATGGTCTTTAGATTGAATTTTCTTCAGGGAAAGAATATAGGTTTTATTAGAGCTATTAATGAAATACGTAGACCATACTGGAACTCAAAACTAATTTACAGTTAAGCTAGTCTTTTTGCATAGAAATATAAACTCCTAGTCTTATTGGGCTTTGTGTTATGTACGGTTTCATATATACAGGCCTTCTTTCCCATCACAGCCAAAGACTATTTTCTCCCACTCCATTTTCCCTTTACTTGTTATATCAAACTATGTTATTTTACAAGTTTACATATTTGGGAGATTTTCTGTTCTGTCTTCCCTCAGAAAAACCTAAAAACTATAGTTGAAAACTATGAATAAAAAATATATATTGGAATTATGCTCAAACATGTGTTAAATCCTTATTATAATAGTGAGATATACTGGCAATTCTATATCTATTCGCATATGAATATAGCCCGTTCCCATATGCAATCTCACTTGCTCCTGACAAACAAGTGTGAGTTAAACTGGACAGGAATTCCCTCATTTCACTGAATATCTGATTCCCACGGGGAACAGGTAACTTGGAAAATCTCTGAGAACTTTTAAATAGCAGAGCTGATTAATGCTTAATTTACCATATCTAAGTTTCAGTGATTCTCTCTTTTTTTTTTTTTTTCAGTGTTGTCTCCTACTAGAAGCCACTGAGATTTATATACTGTGGGTAAGACAAAGAATTATTAGACTCTTTCTGTTCAAAGGTGGAGTTTATTGTCTTGTAATGGTTGGACTGATTAAGATTTAAGCAATAATACATGTACAATGTTACAAGACAGTATGAGTATCAAATCTGCAATATAGACAGTGAATGCTTGTTTATGCAAATAAGTTAAATCAAGGGATAATAAGAAAATGTATCATAGAGAATAAGACTAACTTTAGACACTGAGGATAAATAAATATGAGTACACATCTTGGAGGGAGGACAGCATAATAGAAGGATGGGAGAGACAAGTATGCAAAATCCAGAAGGAACAGGAATAGTTAAGAAAAAATGGACTTGGACAACTTCAGTAAACGGTGTCCTGGCAAATAATCCCTAATTACATGCCGTCAGGTCTGGCCCTTCACTTGCCCACACAATTCCTGTAGTCTGAGCACAATTAACTGGATGGCCTCCATGCTCACTGGATAGCTTATCTTGTAGAATCAAGATAATAATTGAACCCAGCGTTTAGAAATAACAGGAATAAATTCAGGGCAAAGTACCTTGTTTACTTAGAGAGAAAATAGGGAAGGTTACATGTTCATACCACATAGTAGCTGTGACATTGTTGATGTCTTTACACACTGAGAGAACCAGTGGTATTTAGTTCTCACTAAGAACAAAGGCGGCCTTTCACAAATCTGACGTCCAGATTATCCTGCTGGACAGCTCTCGAGGATCCTGAACACAATTAGCTGGTGATCACTTCCATTTTGGGGATGCTGGAGTTATAAAAAAATACACTTTTGCAAATACATTTGGAGTCATAATTAAACCCTGGTTGCCACAATAAACTACTATTTCATATTACATACACATGATTAATACAAAGAAATGAAAATTGTCAGCACAAGAGTCAAAACTCACACTTACAGCTTTTTGCTTTTCTGAGATGACATCTGAAAATGAGCAGTTTGGTAAAGAACTTTTCCATTAACATTGCTGATCAGCATGTGCTATCATTTCTCTATTGAATTCAATTATTAGCACTTGCTATGAATTTTCCATTAACTAATAATTGGCATTGGCTAAGAAATTTTAGTGCTTTCTATAGCCATTATTTCTTACATACTCTCTTTCTAATTTTTTGGCCATTCTTTGTTATGATTTTTACTATGGGTTCTATCTAATATTTTTTACTCTTACTTTTAATGGTTAGTTAAAAATCTTAAAAAAAATTTTTTTTGTATTTTCCTGAAGTGAGAAGCAGGAAGGCAGAGAGACAGACTCCTGCATGTGATCGACCACCCTGCAAGCCCACCAGGGGGCAATGCTTTGCTCATCTGAGGCATTCCAGTTGCAACCGGAGCCATTCTAGCACCTGAGGCAGAGGCCAAGGGGCCATCTTCAGTGCACTGACCAACTCTAATGAAGCTTTGTCTGCAGGAGGGGAAGAGAGAGATAGAAAAAAAGGAGAAGGGGAAGTGTGGAGAAGCAGATGGGTGCTTCTCCTGTGTGCCCTGGCCAGGAATAGAACCCAGGACTTCCACATGCCAGGCTGATGCTCTACTACTAAGTCAACTGACCAGGGCCAAATATCTAAATTCTGACCCTCGCCAGTTGGCTCAGTGACTAGAGTGTCAACTTGGCATGCAAATGTCCCCAGTTCAATCCCCAGTCAGTGGACACAGGAGAAGCAATCATCTGCTTCTCTTTCCCTCTCATGTCCCCTTCTTTCCCATTTGTCTTCTCTCAGTGGCTTAATTGGGTGGACTGTAGGCACTGGGTACTGAGGATAGCTTGATTGATCTGATCATCTGCCCCAGACAGGTTGCCAAGTGCATCTCAGTCAGCGCACATGAGGGAGACTGTCTCACTATCTCCCCTCCTCTAATAAATAAATAAATAAATAAATAAATAAATAAATAAATAAATAAATAAAATTCTTGCCAAAGACTGACATTTGCTACAGTCTTCAATTTTTTTTGTTTGTTTCTAGTGCATTTAATTTTAAGTTAAATGAATTGGAACATATAAAAAAATACTAACGTGTAATTGAAGACCTTTAAAAACTCATCATATTGAATCTACAGTATTTTTGATAACCAAAATTTTCTTTTTTTTTTTTTTTTTTCATAAACAGAGAGAGAGTCAGAGAGAGGGATAGATAAGGACAGACAGACAGGAACAGAGAGAGATGAGAAGCATCAATTATCAGTTTTTCATTGTGCCACCTTAGTTGTTCATTGATTGCCTTCTCATATGTGCCTTGACCGTGGGCCTTCAGCAGACCAAGTAACCCCTTGTTCAAGTCAGCGACCTTCGATCCAAGCTGGTGAGCTTTGCTCAAACCAAATGAACCCGCACTCAAACTGGCGACCTCGGGGTCTCGAACCTGGGTCCTCCACGTCCCAGTCTGATGCTGTATCCACTGTGCCACCACCTGGTCAGGCCAAAATTTTATTTTCTGACTCATTTGTTAACTATCAGCTACCAAGCAATCATATACGATCAGTGAGTTGTGAGAAAGACTGTTGTAAGTTATTCTACTATCTGTGTATTCTTTAGGATATCAGATTGAATTGAGATGGGTGTGAAAGGTGAATAATTTTTCCTTGGACTGGTTAGGCTTATATATATATAAGCCTAAATATATATATATATATATATATATATATATATATATATATATATATATATATATATATATTTCTACATCAATAATAAACTAAATATCCCAAGTGGACTATTTAGTGATTTCTTCCATGGATAATTTTCATAGGTTTTTGACCAAAATAATTAATCATAATAGATGAAAAATATTCCAATCCCTTTTATTTCGGTAGGAGAGATCACTTTAAACATAAGAATACTATTAAAAAACACTAGGAAAATTAACTTAAGGTTGTAATCACCATTCTTGACTCTTGAATCTCATCAGACTTGTTGTAAATGTCTTCCCCATCAGCACAGAGCATTTTTCTATTTCTACGGAGTTCTTAGTATGCACACACCAGCTACCTTGCAGACTCTTTTGCAGAAAGGCTAGCTATTCTGGATGGTTTGCAGTCCCTTCTCTTCCCTGTGCCACAGTGACTTTGTTGTTGCTGTTGCTTTAATGGTGGCATGTGATCTGATAGTTGTAAAAGGTATCAACTTGTTGATGTTCTGGGAGATACAATAAAAAAACTTTTTTGTTGTTATTATTTTGTTTTATGGTTCCAAATAGGTATTTATGGTACTTAACTATGATGACAAATTAATTTGGTTTTACATGATTTGGGGGTAAATAATTTCTTTCTTCTGCTGATTTGACTCTAATATCTCATGAAAAAGAGTAGGTTGTGAGGCCTAAGGAACATGGAGTGATATCATAAATGAATGTTGAGATTCAGGATGGCAGCAGAGTTAGTGAAGGTTATACTAACCTCCTGCTTGGACCATATCAAAATTACAACTAAATTATAAACCAACAAACAGGGATAATCATCTGAACACTAGCTGAGCAGAAGTCTTATAACTAAAGATTTACAGAAGAAGCCAGATCAAGACTGTTAAGAATGATTAAGACACAAAAGGGTTGGCCCTGCACCTACAGCCATCATAGGGCATCATCCTGGGGAGATGCACTAGCCCCACCCAACTCCCTGAGGCACCACACTGCCAAGTTCAAGGAAATCTGCTGGCTACAGCCAGCCTAGGCCTATGCTGTAGTCTTTCTTGAAAAAACCCTCAAGGAAATCCAAGCAAATACAGGGGTTACAAAAGAACACAGGGAGAGAATGAGTTAAGTGGCTTTGGAAGAAGGCAAATGTTTTTGCCCACCCACACCCCCACTGACACCACTATTCCTGTGCAGAGGCCTCCTTCCACATGGCCAAATCTTAACCTCCTTTAGCCTGATAAGCAATATTGGCCTCACTCTGATGACTCCCTGAGACCACAACCCCCGACAAAGGTCCGCAGTTCCAAAGCCAGTGGTGGTTGGACTTATTGCACATGGAGTCTTTGGCTGAGTAACCTCAGAACCAGCATTGAAACTAAGATTGAATCTATATTAACCTGATGAACACAACTCGCACATATATGATAATTCACTAAGCCCTGCTTTGTGTAAGTTGTACACTGCCAGCAGCTTTTTAAGTGCTGAGCTAGGAGGGCAACTGGAAAAGTGGAAATGGATCTTGCATCTCTTGCTGACCTGCACAGGCCTCGTACTATGGAATCCAGCTAAGTAAGCAGTTTGGCCCCTCTCACATGAACCCATGCCCAGCAGAAGCAGCTACAGCTACCAAGCATAGCTTGCTTTGTACCTTCTAATGAGTAGCCCAGTAAGAGTCACAAGAAACATCTAACATTGATCTGGATTGAAATCCCTCTATAGAGGCCCCAGAACCATCACACACAGCTATCAACAATATTAGAACATGAATTAATTATCTCCACAAGTGGCAACCCAAGGGAGATACTGGTAGTTATCAGACCTTGATGGGAAGAATTCTGCTTTTGAGAGTTATTCCCCATCCAGAAGTTTGTACATTGTGGTCAGAGTCAATCCTCCCAGTCCTGCAGCCTGAAGGTCAACTTTACCTGCAAATGTGCCAACAGCAATCAAGAATAAACTACAATAGGAGTACTCAAATAACCCACACAAGGGACATTCTTGGAGCACCCAACTCAGGTGATCAGGGTAACTGTATTACTGAGAACCAAAAGACACTTGGCACATAGGCCTCCATACCAAGACTGGGAAACATAGCAGCTCTTCCTACACACAGTAGCAGAGAGTCAGCCAAAATAGAGAGACAAAGAAGCATACTTCAAATGAAAGAACAGGAGAAACCATACAAAAAAGAACTAAATGAAATGAAAACAAGCAGTCTACAAAATACAAAGTCCAAAAAAATGGTTATAAGGATATTCAAGAAATTTAATGGGAAGAAGAGATGAACTTAGAGATATCTTCAATAAAGAAATAGTAAATGTAAAAGAAAAGACATAAAAAAACACAAAAAAAAACCAGGCAGAAATAAAGAATACAATATCTAAAATAAAGAATACACTAGAAGGATTCAACAGCAACTTAGATAAAGCAGAAGATTGAATCAGTGATTTAAAATAAGGTAGCTATAACAACTAATCACAGCAGAAAAAAAGAAAGAATTTTTAAAAACAGGGATAGTTTAAAGGACCTCTGGGACAACAGCAAGCATAACAACATTTACAACATAAAGGTATCAGGAGAAGAGAGAAATCAAGGGATTGAGAACATATATATATATATAATAATGACTGAAAACACCTTTATCACCACAAAAAACATGCAGGAAGCACAGAGAGTCCCAAACAAGATGTACCCAAATAAGCCCACACCAAGAAATATTATAATTAAATGAAAAAGGTTAAGGACAATGAGAGAATCTTAGAACAGCAAGAGAAAAGCAGTTAGTTACCTGCAAGGGAGCTTCTAAGGAACTGCCAGCTGATTTCTTATGAAAACATTTCCGGCCAGAAGGGATTGGCACAAAATACTAAAAGTGATAAAAAGCAAAGACCTACCACCAAGTTTACTCTATCCTGCAAGGCTATCATTTAAAATTAAAGGAGAAATAAAGAACTTTCCAGACAAACAAAAGAAAAAAGAATTCATCACCACAAAGTCAGTATTACAAGAAACTTAAAGGGGTCTCCTTTAAGAGGAAGAAAGAAAAAGAAAACCTAACTATGTAAAATGGCATAAAATATGTACCTATAAATAATCGCTTTAAATTTAAGTTACTTAAATGCTCCAATCCAAAGACCTAAGATAGCTGAATGGGTGAGAAAACAGAACTTTTATATATGCTGTCTACAAGAGATCCACATCAAAATGAAGGACACATACAGACTAAAAGTGAGGAGATCGAAAAGAATATTTCATGCAAGTGGAAATAAAAAACCTGGGGTAGCAATACTTAGATAAAATAGACTTGACAATAAAAACTCTAAGAGAGAAAGAAAGACATTACATAATGATAAAGGAGTCAATCCAGCAAAAGGATATCATCTTTGTAAACATTTATGTATCCAATATAGATCTCTTAAATATATAAAGCAAATATTGATGGACAGAAAAAAAAGAGATCAACAGCAATACAGGCACAGTAGGGGAGTGTAATACTCTGTTAATACCAATGGATAGATCTTTCAGATAGAAAATTAAAAAGAAAATAGCAGCTTAAAATGACACATTAAAGCACAGGGATTTATTTAATAGTTTCAGAGCATTTTACCAAAACAGCAAAATATACATTTTATTTAGTGTACACAGCACATTTTCTAGGGTAGACCACATGTTAGAACACAAAAAGTATCTCAATATATTTAACAAGATTAAAATCACTTGACCAGGTGGCTCAATGTATAGACCATCTGACTGGGATGCTAAGGACCCAAGTTAGAAACCCAAGGATTCTGCTTGAGCACAGGCTCTTTTGGCTTGAGTGCAGGCTCACCCGCTTGTTCAAGGGGTTGCTGGTTTGAGCATGGGATCATAGACATGACCTCATGGTTTCTGTCTTGAGCCCAAAGGTTGCTGGCTTGAGTAAGGGGTCACTGGCTCAGTTGGAGCCCCCTGGTCAAGGCACATGTGAGTGAGAAAGCAATCAATGAACAGCTATAGTGCCACAATGAAGAACTGATGCTTCTCATCTTTCTCTCCCCTCTTGTCTGCCTGACCCTGTCTGTCTGTCTCTAGCTAAAAAGAAAAAAAAAAAGATTAAAATCATATCAAGCATCTTCTCTGACCACAATGGTATGAAACTAGAAAGCAATTACAAAATAATCTGAATAATACACAAAGATATAGAGGGTAAATAACATTATTAACATCTTATAAACAAGGAATGAATAATAATAAAATTAAGGAAGAAATCAAAGGATACCCTGAGACAAAAATGAAAAAAAAAAAAGCCAAAATCTATGGGGCACAGTAAAAGCTGTCCTGAGGGAGAAATTCATAGAATGACAGGCTTACCCGGAGAATCAATAAAAATGTCAAATAAACAACCTAATTTACATGTAAAAGAACTAAAAAAAAAAAAGATACACAAAGTCTAAACTAAGTAGAAGGAAGAAAATAATAAAGATTAGAAGAAAAATAACAAAAATTGAGTCTAAAGGAACAAAAAAGATCAAGGAAACCAAGAGCTGTTTTTTTTGAAAAAATGAGGTTATTAATAAATTAACCAAACTCACCAATAAAAAATAGAGAAAACCCAAATAAGTATAATAAAATAAAAGAGAAGTAACATCTGACACTACAGAAATGCAAAAAATTATAAGAAAATATTATGAACAACTATATGCCAACATTTGCACAGTCTGAAAAAAATGAATAAAATCCTAAAACATACAAACTTCCAAAATTAAATTAAAAAGAAACAGAAAATCTGAACATAAAATTACAACCAATAAAATCATAGAAATAATAAAAAAAACTCCACAAAACAACAAAAAAGTCCTGAAACGATGGCTTTAAAGGTGAATTTTACCAAATATGCTAAGAAGAATTAACACCCATTCTTTTTAAATTATCCCCCCCCAAAAAAAAAAAACCTCAAGGAAAGAATTCCAATCTCATTTTAAAAGAACAGCATTTTCCAATTCCAAAACTATATGAACTCTTTACAAATAAAAAAGAGATTATAGACCAATATTCCTGATGAACACAGTTGCAAGAATCCTCAACAAAACATTAGCAAACTGAACTCAGCAATATATTACAAAAAGTCATACACCGTGATCAATGGAATGTTTTTTATTGTATGCAAGGTTGGTACTATATATCCAATTCATCTGATATACCACATAAACAAAATAAGGAATAAAAACATACAATAATATTAATAGATGCAGATACAGAATTTGACAAAATCCAGCAACAATTTATTATAAAAAATCTCAGCAAATTGGAAATAGAGGGAACATACCCAACAAAATATAAGCCATATATGACAAACTCTTTATTTATTTATTTATTATTTTTTTTACAGAGACAGAGAGAGTCAAAGAGAGGGATAGACAGGGACAGACAGACAGGAACAGAGAGATGAGAAGCATCAATCATTGGTTTTTTGTTGTGCATTGTGACACCTTAGTTGTTCATTGATTGCTTTCTCATATGTGCCTTGACCACGGGCCTTCAGCAGACCAAGTAAGGCCTTGCTCAAGCCAGCGACCTTGGGTCCAAGCTGGTGAGCTTTTGCTCAAACCAGATGAGCCCGCACTCAAGCTGATGACCTCGGGGTCTCAAACCTGGGTCCTCGGCATCCCAGTCTGATGCTCTATCCACTGCGCCACCACCTGGTCAGGCAGACAAACTTACAATTAACATCAGACATAATGGGAAAGAACTAAGCCTTTTTTCTTAAAACCAGGAACAAGGCTGGGTGTCCACTTTACTCCTATTGAACGTAGTATTAAAAGTCTTAGACTCAACAAGTATACAAGAGGAGGAAATAAAAGGCATCTAAATTGGAAAGGAAGTGGTAAACCTGTCATTATTTTCAGATGACATGATACTTATATATAGAATCTTAAAGATTTCACTATAAAACAAATAGAACTGCTTAGCAAATAGGTAAAATATGTGATACAAAATAAATATTCAGAAATTGGTTGCATTGTTATATATCAAAGATGAACTATCATAAAGGGAATCTAAGAATATAATCCTATCAAGAAAACTCCTAAGAATAAACACTAAGGAGGTAAAAGACCTGTACTCTGAAAATTACAAGACAGTGAAGGAAAAAATTGAAAAAGATACAACTATATAAAAGCATGTATTGTGTTCATGGTAAGAAAGAATTAACATTGTCAAAATGACTGTACTACCCAAAGCAATTTATAGATTTAATGTAGTCTTATCAAAATATTGACACATTTCACAGAACTAGAACAATTAATTCAAAAATTTATATAGAACTACAAAAGACTCTGAATAGCCACAGCAGTTTTGAGAAAGAAAAACAAAGTGGGAGGCACCACACAAACTGATATCAAACAGCACTCTATGACCATAGCAATCAAAACAGCATGCTACAGGGATGAAAACATACATACAGATCAATTAGACAGAATAAAGAGCCCAGAAATAAACCCACACCTATAAGTTTAATTAACCTTTGGCAACAAAGGTAAAAGCATACAATGGGGTAAAAGCAGTCTATTCAATAAATAGTGTCAAAAAGTTCGACAGATACATGCAAGAAAAATTAAACTTCACCACCTTCTCACACTATATAAGAATAAACTCAAAATGAATAACGTAAGACTGAAAATCATAAAACTCCTAGAAGAAAATGTAACCAGTAAAATGTAGCCAGGAGTATGATTTGTGATATATCTTTTTGTTCAAGGGAAACAAAAGGAGAAATAAACCATTGGCACTATATCAAACTAAAAATTTTTTGCACAACGAAGAAAATCATTAGCAAAATAAAAGACCACGACCTGAATGGGAGAACATATTGACCAACCATACATCTAACAAGGGGTTAATATCCCAAATTCATAAAGAACGCATACAATTCAACAACAAGGTAATGAACAACTTAATTTAAAAATGGGCAGAAGACCTGAATAGACACTCTCAAAAGAGGACATACATATGGCTAATAGACATATGAAAAGTGTTCAATGTCACTAATTATTAGAGAAATACTAATTAAAATCACAATGAAATATCACCTCACACCTGTTAGAATGGCCGTCATAAATAAATCAACTATTTGAGGGTTTGAAGAAAAGGGAATCCTCACGCACTGTTAGTGGGAATACAGAGCAGTGCAGCCACTACAGAAAACAGGATGGAGTGTCCTGAAAAATTAAAAACACAAAAGTATTACTTAGTCTTTCCACTTCTGGGAATATAGAAAAATCAAAAACACTAAATCAAAAGAATATGTACACCTTTATGTTCATTGCAGCATTGTTTGGAAGTAACCCAAGTCCCATAAATAGATGATTGGATAAAAAATTAGTGGTACATATAGACAGTGGAATATTTGTTATTAAAAAAAGAATGAAATCTAACTTGTGAGATCATGGATGGACATTATGATCAGTGGAATAAGTCAAACAGAGGGCATTATGATCAGTGGAATAAGTCAAACAGAGACAAATACAAACACTATGTGATTTTATTTACATGTGAAATCTAAGGAGCAAAATAAACAATCAAAACAGAATGGAATCAGGAGCAGCAAGATGGTGCTGGAGTAGGCGGACATACCAACGTTCATCTCCCAGAACCAAAGTGGATTACAACTTAATTTTAAGAACCATCATCTGGAAAAACCAACTTTGGACTAAACTAAGAGGACTCTTTAACCAAGGAGCACCGAAGAAGCCACACTGAGACTGGTAGAAAAAATGGAAATGCGGAGAAGGCTGCTCTGCTCCCCAGAGCAAATGGCAGCTGGAGAGACTCACATGGTGGAAAGTGAGTTTAGCAGAGAGGGGAGGGTCCTGAGCCCCAGGAACAAAGCCCCAGCCTGCAGCCTCAGAGCCTAGAAGATGCATACGGACAGTATTTAGCTGTGAAACAAGTCAGGGTACTGTTTGTGAGAAAGAGAAAGATTTCTCAGACC
Organism: Saccopteryx leptura; assembly: GCF_036850995.1. Taxonomy (NCBI): domain Eukaryota; kingdom Metazoa; phylum Chordata; class Mammalia; order Chiroptera; family Emballonuridae; genus Saccopteryx; species Saccopteryx leptura. The sequence continues at coordinate 294,076,987 of NC_089504.1, forward strand.
CAGGATTCTTCTTAAAGGGACCGTGCAGAAAACCTCTCTCACAACCACCCACCCAGGGCTCAGGGGGAAGGGAGAGAGGAGAGGACCGGAGCAGTAGGAAGAGAGTGTAATCTAAGAGGCACAAGGAGAAACACTTTGAGGGACAGCCATCTTAAACCCTGGGCTGAGTCACTCCCCAAATCTGAAGCAAATATTTCCCCTGGAAACAGCAATACCAGCAAAGGGAAGCAGGACACCAGACAAACAAGCTCTCCTATGGCACTCAGAGTAGAGTTACTTAGAAGGAGGGAGATTTTGGGATTACAGTATTGAGTTTTAGCATCTGAGCTACAGTGCCCCCACCCACACGGCTGAGGGCTCACCTGAGGGCTGATTGTGGTTGGACATGGAAGCACGGTTCCTTTGGCAAGGGCAGAAACTGGCCAGCCATGACTGAGGCCAGGGTGTGAGCTGAGTCTTGCTCAGCTGGGGTGGAGGAGAAGTGCGAAAGTGGTCATACCATGCTGCAGGCCCATTTGAAAGGCAGGAGCCCTGGAAGGAGCAAAGACTCTCTATTGAGCAAGGGTGAGTGGCAGCCCTGCGTAACCAAGGCTTGCAGCCCGACACACTAGCTAGCTTCTCCCACGGGGGTGAGAAGAAAGCCCAGAGCAGGTGGAGTCCTGCAACTGAGCACAGGCACGCAGCCCCACCCAGCCCGCAGAACCAAGGTTTGCAGCCTACCAAAGCAGGCACCTCCTGCCGGGGTGGGGCAAAAGCCCAGAACTGGTGAAGATCTGTGACTGAGCATGGTTGCATAGCCCTGCCTGGCCCGTGGAGCCAAGCCTTGCAGCTGAACCGTGAGCAGGCTCCTCCTGTGAGGGCGGGGCAAAAACACAAAAACAGGTGGCCCCCTGCGGCTGAGCAAAGGTGCTCACCCCTGCTTGTGGTGCCCAGGCTTGTGGCCAGAGAGCAGTGCATCACACCGCCTGGAGGGCGGTGCAAAGGCCGAGGCCTCCGAGGCTTGTAGACCCGAGCACATGATCACAGTTCCTCCCATGGAGGAGATGTGGAAATGGTAGCGCTAGCCCCGGCAGGCTGGCACCGGCAACACCCATACCCAAACACCCCAGGCAGCAGCAACAGAGGGGTAGTGGGCCTGCAGACACCACACCTAGGGTTCACAGAGCCACACCCATTGGACTTCAATGGCCAAAACCTTCTTATACACAGACAAAATGGGAAGGCAGAGAAATGCAACACAAATGAATCAAGAGAAATCCCCAGAAAAGGGCCTGAATGAGTCAGATATAACCAAATTACCGAATGCAGAGTTTAAAATAATGATTGTTAGGATGCTCAAAGATCTTAGAACAATAATAGATGGTCATTACAAACACCTAAATAAAGACATAACAAATATAAAAAAGGACATTGAAATAAAAAACAGAATCAGACAGAAATGACAAATACAATATCCGAAATGAAGGCCACAATGGAAGGAATTAAAAGCAGGATGGATGAAGCTGAGGATCAAATTAGTGAGTTAGAAGACAAGATAAATGAAGGCATGGAAGCAGAGCAGCAAAAAGAAAAGAGACTCAAAAAGTCTGAGGAAACTCTAAGAGAGTTCAGTGTCAACATGAAGAGAAATAACATCCACATCATAGGGGTTCCTGAAGAAGAAGAGAAAGAACAAGGGATAGAGACTTTGTTCAACCATATCATAGCTAAAAACTTCTCTAAATTAATGCAGGAGAAACTCTCACAAGTTCAAGAAGTACAGAGGACTCCATTAAAGAGAAACCCAAAGAAACCTACACCAAGACACATCATAATTAAGATACCAAAGCTAAGTGATAAAGAGAAACTATTAAAAGCTGCTAGAGAAAAAAGGTTATCACCTACAAAGGAGCCCCCGTAAGAATGACATCTGACATCTCAACAGAAACACTTGAGGCCAGAAGGGAATGGCAAGAAATATTCAAAGTAATGCAGAACAAGAGTCTACAACCAAGACTACTTTATCCAGCAAAGCTACCATTTAAAATTGAAGGAGAAATAAAAAGCTTCTCAGACCAAAAAAAAAACCAAAACTCAAGAAATTCTCTACAACCAAACCAATGCTGCAAGAAATGCTAAGGGGCCTGTTGTAAACAGATCAAAAAGGAAAAAGAATATAGCAAAAGAGGAATACAGCTTTAAAGAATAAAATGGCAATAAACAACTACATATCAATAATAACCTTTAATGTATATGGGTTCAATGATCCAATCAAAAGACATCGGGTAGCTGCATGATAAGAAAACAGGACCCATACATATGCTGTCTACAGAGACACAGCTTAAAACAAAAGAAGCACATAGACTGAAGTTGGAAAAAAATATTTCATGCAAATGGAAATGAAAAAAAAAGCTGAGGTAGCAATACTTATATCAGACAAAATGGACTTGAAAACAACGACTATAGTAAGAGATAAAGAAGCTCACTACATAATGATAAAGGGAGCAATCCAACAGGAAGATATAACCATTATAAATATCTATGCACATAATATAGGAGCACCTAAATATAAAAAGCAGACTTTGATGGATATAAAGGGCGAGATCAACAGCAATACTATAATAGTAGGGGATTTTGATACCCCACTAACATCACTAGATAGATCTTCAAGAAAGAAAATTAACAAAGAAACAGCAGACTTAAAGGACACACTAGATCAACTGGATTTAATAGATATCTTCAGAACCTTTCACCTTAAAGCAGCAGAATATACATTCTTTTCAAGTGCTCATGGTATATTCTCTAGGATAGACCACATGTTAGGGCACAAAAGTGGTCTCAACAAATTTAAGATTGAAATAATATAAAGCATTTTCTCTGATCACAATGGCATGAAACTAGAAATCAACCACAACAGAAAAACTAAAAAATACTGAAACACTTGAAAACTAAATAGCATGTTACTAAATAATGAATGCATTAACAATGAGATCAAGAAGAAATAAAAAAATTCCTAGAAACGAATGGTAATGAGCATACATCAACTCAAAATTTATGGGGCACAGCGAAAGCAGTCCTGAGAGGGAAGGTCATAGCATTACAGGCATACCTTAAGAAGCTAGAAAAAGCTCAAATAGACAGCTTGAACCAGCATCTAAAAAAATTAGAAAAAGAACAGCAAGTAAAGCCCAGAGGTAGTAGAAGAAAAGAAATAATAAAGATCAGAGCAGAAATAAATGACATAGAGGCTAAAGAAACAATACAGAGGATCAATAAAACCAGGAGCTGGTTCCTTGAAAAGGTAAACAAAATCGATAAACCTTTAACCAGACTCACCAAGGAAAAAAGAGAGAGGACTCAAATAAATTAAATTAGAAATGAGAGTGGAGAAATAACAACTGACACAACAGAAATACAAAATATTGTAAGAAAATACTATGAAGAACTGTGTGCCAAAAAATTAGACAATCTAGATGAAATGGACAAATTCCTTGAAGCATATAATCTTCCAAAACTTAATCTGGAAGAATCAGAAAACCTAAACAGACCAAATACAGCAAATGAGATCGAAACAGTTGTCAAGAAACTCCCAACAAAGAAATGTCCTGACCTGACCAGGCAGTGGCGCAGTGGATAGAACATCGGACTGGGATGTGGAGGAGGAGGACCCAGGTTCGAGACTCCCAGGTGGCCAGCTTGAGTGCAGGCTCATTTGGTTTGAGCAAGGCTCACCAGCTTGAAACCAAGGTTGCTGGATTGAGCAAGGGGTAACTCGGTCTGCTGTAGCCCCCTGGTCAAGACACATATGAGAAATCAATCAATGAACAACTAAGGAGCCGCAACAAAGAATTGATGTTTCTCATCTCTCTCCCTTCCTGTCTGTCTGTCCTTATCTGTCCCTCTCATTGACTCTCTGTCTCTGACACACACACACACACACACACACACACACACACACACACACACACACACACAAAACAGCCATTCTTAAAGAAAAGTCCTGGACCTGATGGCTTCACAAGTGAATTCTACCAGTTAGAAGAACTAACTGCTATCCTTCTAAAACTATTTTAAAAAATTCAAGAGGAAGAAAAACTTTCAGGCTTCTTTTATGAGGCGAGCATAATTCTGATTCTAAAAGCAGGCAAAGACAATACAAAGAAAGAAAATTATAGGCCAATATTCCTGATGAATTTAGATGCTAAAATCATCAAGAAAATATTAGCAAACTATCCAGCAATATATGAAAAAAAATTATACATCATGATCAAGTGGGATTTATTCTGAGGAGGAAAGGCTGGTACAATATTCACAAATCAATCAATGTGATTCATCACATAAACAAAAGGAAGCAGAAAAACACATGATAATTTCAATATACAGAAAAAGCATTTGATAAAATCCAGCACCTTTAATGATCAAAACTCTCAGCAAAGTGGGAATACAGGAAACATACCTCAACATGATAAAAGCCATCTATGACAAACCCACAACCAACATCATACTCAATGGGCAAAAATTAAAAGCAATACCCTTAAGATCAGGAACAAGGCAGGGGTGCCCCCTTTCACCACTCTTACTCAACATAGTTCTGAAATCCTAGCCACAGCAATCAGACAAGAAGAAGAAATAAAAGGCATCCATATTGGAAGAGAAGTAAAACTATCATTAGTTGCAGACGATATGATATTGTATATAGAAAACCCTAAAGTCTTAGTCAAAAAACTACTAGACCAGATAAATGAATTCAGCAAGGTGGCAGGATATAAAATTAATACTCATAAATCAGAGGCATTTTTATACACCAACAATGAACTGTCAGAAAGAGAAATTAAGGAAACAATACCCTTCACTATTGCAACCAAAAAAATAAAGTACCTAGGAGTAAATTTAACCAGGGAGATTGAAGACTTGTACTCAGAAAATTATAAAACATTGATAAAAGAAATCAAGGAAGATACAAACAAGGGGAAGCATATACCATGCTCAAGGTTAGGAAGAATAAACATCATTAAAATGTCTATATTACCCAAAGAAATTTATAAATTCAATGCAATACCAATTAAAATACCAATGACATACTTCAAAGATATAGAAAAAATATTCCAAAAATTTATGTGGAACCAAAAAAACCCACAAATAGCCTCAGTAATCTTGAAAAGAAAGAATAAACTGGGAAGTATCACACTTCCTGATATCAAGTTATACTATAAGGTCATTGTACTCAAAACAGCCTGGTACTGGTATAAGAACAGGCATATAGATCAATGGAACAGAACAGAGAACCCAGAAATAATCCCACACCTTTATGGACAACTGATATTTGACAAAGGAGGTAAGAGCATACAATGGAGTAAAGACAACCTCTTAAACAAATGGTGTTGGGAAAATTGGACAGCTACCTGCAGAGAAATGAAACTAGACCACCAACTTACACCATTCACAAAAATAAACTCAAAATCGATAAAAGACTTAAAATTAAGTCATGAAACTATAAGCATCTTAGAAGAAAACATAGGTAGTAAGCTCTCCGACATCTATCGCAGCAATATATTTGTTGATTTATCTCCACAGGCAAGTATTTCTATTTCAGAAGACAGGATAAACAAATGGGACTATATCAAACTAAAAAGCTTTTGCACAGCTAAAGATAATAAGAACAGAAGAAAAAGACAAACTACACAATGGGAGAACATAGTCGACAATACATTTGATAAGGGATTAATAACCAAAATTTATAAAGAACTTGTAAACTCAACACCAGGAAGACAAACAATCCAATCAAAAAATGACCAGAAGAAATGAATAGACACTTCTCCAAAGAGGTCATACAGATGGCCAATAGGCATATAAAAAAATGTTCAACATCACTAATCATTAGAGAAATGCAAATTAAAACCACAATGAGATATCACCTCACATCAGTCTGAATGGCGCTCATCAACAAAACAACACAGAATAAGTGCTGGTGAGGATGTGGAGAAAAGGGAACCCTCCTGCACTGCTGGTGGGAATGCAGACTGGTGCAGCCACTGTGGAGAACAGTATAGAGATTCCTCAAAAAATTGAAAATCGAACTGCCTTTTGACCCAGCTATCCCACTTTTAGGAATATATCCCAAGAACACCATAGCAGTGTTTCAAAAGAAGACATGCACTCCCATGTTTATGGCAGCATTGTTCACAATAGCAAAGATCTGAAAACAGCCCAAGTGTCCGTCAGTGGAAGAGTGGATTAAAAAGCTTTGGTACATATATACTATGGAATACTACTCAGTCATAAGAAATGATGACATCGGATCATTTACAACAACATGGAAGGACCTTGATAACAGTATACTGAGTGAAATAAGTTAATCAGAAAAAACTAAGAACTATATGATTCCATACATAGGTGGGACATAAAAATGCGTCTCGGAGACATGGACAAGAGGGTGTTGGTTACGAAGAGTAGGGGGGAGGCAAGGGGGGAGGGCAGGGGCTCAAAGAAAACCAGGTAGAAGGTGACGGAAGATAATTTCACTTTAGGTGATGGGTATGCAACATAATCAAATGTCAAAATAACCTGGAGATGTTTTCTCTGAACCTATGTACCATGATTTATCAATGTCACCACATTAAAATTAATAATAAATTTATTTTTATTGTATTTAAAAGAAAAAAAGACAGAATGGAATCATGGATACAGAGAACAAACTGGTTGCCAGAGGGAAGGGAGGTCTGGCAGTTTGGTGAAAATGGTGAAAGGATTAGGAACTAGTAATTGTTAGCCATAATAAGGCCTTGAGGATGTAAAGTATACCATCCGGTATAGAGTCAATACTTCTGGAATAACTACGTATGGTGCCAGGTGGTACTTGAAATATTGGAGGGGGCTACTTTTTAGGAAATTTGATTATCTGGGCACTGTGCTGTACATGAGGAATTATTACAAAATAGTGTTAAGCTTGATGTGTAGTTAAAAGGTGAAATTTTAAAAAGTATTAAATCTTGACTGAAATATTATAAATTGCTGAGATCTGAACTGTGAGCAGAGGCTCAAAATGGGGGTGAATTCTGATCTTGTGATTATCTTTAAAAAACATTATTTGCTAAAAATAGTGTAAATGTAGGACATATTTTGGCTATATTATTATAATTTACATTTATTATATAAATATATTTATATTCTTTAAATGTCAAGCTATCTTATCCTGATGCATCAAGAATCTTTTTTCTTTTTTTTTTTTTTTTCAGTATAGATCTCATAAACTTTTCTTTTTTGGATTAAAAATTTCAGTTTTCATGTTCATGTTGAGCTTAGAGTCACCTTGCAAATGATCTTTTCCTAAATATCAGCTAAAATTAATATTTTTTTATAAAATCACAAGTCAATATTCTGTGTGGTTTTATCACTTAAGAATGCATTCTATTATAAAGACATTTTAACTAAAAATTTTTATACTTTGAACTTGATCTCACACTCCATCTTACTCTACTTTTTAAGAGCATGCTTACCAATCAGTCATCTACTTCATAAATGAGTTCTTTCTGAGACAATCCAGAAAGACATTCACAGCCATAATATAATGGCACCTTTGTCAGGGAACTTGGGCTCCCACCTCTCTAATGCACATTTCACAAGCATTTGAAGCACAGTGAGTTGTTAGTTTTGAGTTTTCTGCTTTAAAGAACTAGAAGGTGAAGAAGATTACGTTTGGCAGTTCTGCTCCATGCCATCACTTTGTTGTCATTCTTGGAATGTCTCAAAAGGTTTTATTGGGTAAAGTCTTCTATAAATTCCAGGTGTTGACCATATGTTCATCATTGCATACACAAGCAGAAAAATGGTTTTATTTCAAAATCTGACTTTCTCATATTATTCAGGCAAATCCTGCAAACTTGTTAGTGCATAACTAAAAATCTTTACATAGTGTAAACTTTCTTTGAGAGCTAACTTTTAAGCCAAAGAAAAATATATAGAACAATCTACTTCTAGTCTTTCATTGTTCTACCATGTCTGAATCTAGTATTTTGTGAAATTTAGAAGGGACTATGCTATTTATCCCCTTAGTTGATCTGAGGGCAGTGGAATTGGAGAAAGTAAAATTCCTGCCTTATTAATTTTATCAGTGTATAAGCATGGTTTTTGTTCTATTTTCCAACTATTAATCATTAGTTCAGTCTCAGAAGCTACCAATGTATAGTTCCATCAAGTCTTATAATTGGCTATTCTTTTCTTAATTAAATAATTTTTAAATTTTTATTTAGAAAATTAAACATGACAGGGTGATATTGATTAATAAGAATACATAGGTTAACCTGACCAGGCGGTGGCACAGTGGGTAGAGTGTCAGACTGGGATGCAGAAGACCCAAGTTTGAAACCGTGAGGTTGCTGGCTTAAGTGTGGGCTCACCCAGCTTGAGCCTGGGGTTGCAAGCTTGAGTGTGAGGATCATAGACATGACACCATGGTCGCTGACTTGAGCCCAAAGGTCATTGACTTGAAGCCCAAGGTCACTGGCTTAAGCCCAAGGTCACTGGCTTGAGCAAGGGGTCACTTGCTCTGCTGTAGCCCCCAGGTCAAGGCACATATGAGAAAGCAATCATTGAACAACTAAGGAGTCGCAACAAAAATTGATGCTTCTCATCTCTCTCCCTCCCTCCATGTTCCTTTCTGACATCCTTCTCCCCTTGGTAACAACTTTATTTTTATCTGTGTCCATGAGTCTTAGTGTTATATCTCACCTATGTGTGAAATCATATAGTTCTTAGCTTTTTTTTATTTACTTAATTCACTCAGCATAATGTTCTTAATGTTCTTAAGGTCCATCCATGTTGTCATAAATGGCAATATGTCATCATTTCTTATACCTGAGTAGTAATTCATTGTATATGCTAATGTGTGCGATACCAAACCTGATGATAGTAGAGAATTAGACAGTCATACAACCCTGGGTGTCTTGATCTAGTCCCAGTAGTGGTTTCCATTTACCTCCTTTGGGTATTTTAGGAGAGGAAGAAAACAGAGAAGAGGTAAGAAAGAGAGAGAGAGAGAGGTCCACAAAGATGACACATGCACTAAAAATTCTTATTGAAATATGAGCCACCAAAACCCTTCTATTGTAATCAGTTATAGTTTATAGCTTCTGGGCACTTCCCAGCATTGTGCTCAAAGAAATCAACTCAGAATATTCAATAATCTTTGAGTGCCAAGTGCTTACAGAAGAAAGTGCAAAATTACTTTATTTTTGTTCTAATTGGTGTCAATTTAAATTAAATAATGTACATAATTGGCTAAAATTGTAGACAGATCAGGGAACATTGAACAATAGAGATGAATCAACCGATAACTAATAATTATAACATTCTATTACTTTGGAAAGTTCTTGTTTTTTGACTATGAAAATTTACTTGTTTGGATTAAAGCCTTAAGTTTTTATTACAAGACAAGAAAGGCTGTTTGTATATCAAATATATCTTAGACTTCAAATAATTTATATTTATTTAGTATCAAATCATACATTTGTATTGGAAGCACAAATTTTAATTTGAAAACCAAATATCCTTTGAAATAAAATTATGAACTGAATTTTGATATAGTGTTTAATAGCTCATTCTTGATGCATATGTTAGTTTATTATAGTCTGCCTATAATACATACACAGTAAAATGGACAAAATTTTGAATAATGGGACAAATTATTGGAAGTAATATATAATTCTGAAATGACTCGTATTTGACTTAGATGACAACATACTAGTAAGCATAATATTTATTGATGGTTTTAATGTGAAAAAAATTTGTAAGATTATCTATGAAAAACTACCTTGTAAACAAAAAATTTCCACTTTTATATTTTATGTAAAAATATACATTTTTACCCTTTGTACATCTTCTTCTTGATTCCACATCTGTATCCAGATAGAGTCTCATCCTTTGAGTGAACAGATAGAAAATTCTTATCTCCCACTAAAATCTGGTTCATATATTTCTTCAGTTGTTCTTTTTACTCAATTCTTCTCCCTTAACACCTAATGAATTAGAGCCAATAAGACTGGGTTTGTGTCACCTAAATGATTAAACAGAACTGGATGTTGGTGTGACATTCTTGTAGGTAAGCAGGTTTTAACTTTTTAAAACTAAATTTTCATAACACTGCTCTATAATTTTTCTTTTCTTTCAGATCTTCTAGTAATAAACCCTATAGTTGTAGTCTGAAATAATTATTTTATCTGCCCCCTAAAACATTTTAAACGTACATGCCCTTTACCTTTATAGATAAACTCAATTTAGATGTTTTTAAAGTTCAACACTTCTAATGAACTACATGTGTTTTTTAACTTTTAAGTAGACTTGGATTTCCTTTTGAAATTAAAAAATTAAACTCAAAGCATGTGATAATAAATTAAAATCTCTGAGGCTATCTTTCTTATGCCAGGTGTTGTCTTTCTTTTTCTACTTCTCTAGGATAGACGGGTAGTAACCAAAAGTTTGGCATTTATTCAATCTCAGGTGTCCAATGCATACGTATTTTATTTTTTTATTCAGCTATGCCTATGGAAGGTAGGCAGTGCATAGTATCCCTCTTTTATATACTAAATGCACCCAGCAGAATGGATAACTACATTGATTAATTCAAGAAGGAAACAATACAAGTAACTTTCTGTATATTTTTTCTGTATGTCAAAGGAAAAAGGAAGAAGGCCTAAACTTAGACCAACAAGAGAAAGGCACATGTTGAAAAAGATGACACAGAACAGTCTCTGTATACCATTGAGTGACAGCTGCCACTGACACAGTCCCCTGGCAAGGATACAATCAAGGGTTTTCTTTCAGCACCAGCTACCAAATCCTGGCCTAGAGGAAAACCTGCCAAAGGGGACAGACAACTTACTTTCTAATTAATTACCTTGGTTACTTTCTAATCAATTACCTTGGTTTATACTAATTAAAAGCAAAAAAAAAAATACTACACTTGCTTGGCCATCTACTTTTTTCTCAGAAAATATAATTCTGTTATATAAAATAATACTATTTTATTAACTATCACATCTTTCATAACTCTTTTTCTCCTCTGTCCTGTTTTTTTTTTTCCATTTAAAAAAATATGTTATTTTGTCTCTACTACAACTTTGGTCCACTTTTAAATTTTTTGCAAGTTTCTTTTTTCTGTTCATTAATTTTTGAGAGAGTGAAAGGAGGGAAAGAGGGTTTGGGGGGAGAGAGAGAGAGAAACATCAATTGATTCTTTATTCTTATATGTGCCCTGATCAGGGATCAAATCCATAACCTTGGCATATCAGGACAACACAGTAACCAGCTGAGCTAAATTTGTGGCATTAAGGCAGATTCCCTTCAACTTACTTTCAATAATCACCGCTATATTCTTGTTCATGACAGACACTCTAAGTAACTCAGTGCTGAAAAGAGTCCACTATAATTGAGAAGGAAATGATTTCCATTGGTATTCCTTGCACCCAGAGCTAGAATTGACATTTTTTTATATATCATGACATGGCCTCTCTTCTAGAGAAAGAAATAAAAAGTATTTCCTACAAATAGGCAACAGGCACCTGACCTGTTGGATCAGGTTACATCAGGTTATGTTGTGTTACATGATGTGACATGCCCTGAAGTGACCTGAGGCAATGTCATTCCGTGTTACACTGGTGGAGCCGTGCTGCTCTTTATTAAATAACCACGGGAAGGCTCATCCACAGTGGTCACAAATCATTTATATGCCACCTGTGCAAAAAAATGGAGTAGTCCTGCTCTGAATTTTCCCTCCTAGAAATCATTTAAGGAAATCAAAGAGCACAAGAATTATAGGAGCCACACAAGTTTTCATTATTTTTTTAAAAAGGAGCCACAATTCTCAGATACATAAGAGAAATACACATTTATGTGACAAGGATCAAACATGGTCAGGGAACAACCTGTATTCTGAATAAAAATTAGAATTACTTCTAGCATTCTTAAAATAATTAAGTTTTAGATCAGCTTACTAATTTTCAGGTAGTCTGTTTATAATTACTCTTTTTTATGATTGAAAAATATTTTAAAACTATACAATATATAACTTAAAAGTCTCAATTAAAATGTGCTATAAAAATATGTTTTAAGTCTTACCCTTGGGATAATTTTTATCAAGACAGTGAGTCTCTGAAACTAAATGATTATATTGTAAGATATTATGTGAAAGAAACCCATTGTAGTTGGTCATTTTTTCAATGATTTCAATAGTTTTTTTATTAATATGACTTGCATATAAATCAGTTTCAATTATCTGCATAAAGAACTGGCCAATATTGCGTAGGTACATCAATCTAGTGATTTTAGAGTAATTGGTGCATGGAACAGACTATAACCTTTTGGTTATATTCTGCAGTAAAAGAAATAGGTTAGAGAGATTTTTATGCAAATTTGAAATGCCTTGAGTTGGAAACCTAATTGTACTTTTTATTTTTAGAGAAGTCAATACTGCTATAATAAACATTTTATAAATTTTTACTAAAATTATATATGAAAAAGATTGGTTTCCGCAGATGAAAGGCATAATCTTAATGAGGCCACATAAGCAGAGTGGTTGAAGTACTGATAAAGGACTTGTTAGCTCCAAAATTGAATGTCTTATTAGCCTTATTGGTCACCATTATTTGACCCACTACTGTAAATTGTGTGAGTCACATGCATTGCCAACTAGGATGAAACAGCACTGTGTTTGGCCATTTACAGTAAATGTAATCTAATATGAAAAACATTTCAACTGCAAAGAATTAAGAACCATATCTTGTCCTTTGGATTTCTATTTATTCAAAGGGAATTATTACTTGAACATTGGGGATCTTAGATTTTTAAAAAAAAAAACTTACCTTTTGTGATGGCATTAATAGACTTGGAGAGTATTATGCTAAGTGAAATAAGCCAGTCAAAGACAAATGCCATATGATTTCACTTATATGTGGAATCTAATGATCAAAATAAACAAACAAAATAGAAACAAGCTCCTAAATATAGAAAACAGACTGAGAACTATCAGAGGGGAGTGTTGGGAACTGGAGGGAAAGGTGGGAAGGGGGATGTCGAAAAGAGTAAAGAGGGTGTAAATGGTGACAAAAGAGCCATAACTTGGGGTCAGGAATACACCATACAATATGCAGATAATGTATTGTAGAACTGTACACCTGAAACTTATATAATTTTAGTAATCAATATCACAACCATGAATTAAATAAAATTTAAAAAAATAGATTAAAAATAAAGACATTCAATATTTTGGTAATCAGAGTTCAATAATATTAAATGTAATACTCAATTTTCCTTTGTAATCAAAATTTTTTTGGAATGTAAGAATAACTGTCAAAAGTAAGGGGTCATTGTGTTATTTTTATTTACCATTGATAATGTTTTTCTCTAATTTAGTAATATGGTAGATTAAGGGATGATTGCTATATAAAATTAATATTGCTAGAAAAAAAAGTCTAGAAAGAATAAAATCATAAATGTAAAAAGCAGGAACAAAAACCAATGCCCAATTCCTTAATTTGTATGATGGGTTATAGCAGAGTCAGGGTGGGTAAGGTAGTGGCCCTCTTACCTACCGTATTTCCCCACATATAAGACGTACCTTTTTTGAAATATTTGAAGTCTAAGAACTGGATGCACATTATACAGTGGTTGTCAAATCATTTAAGAAGTGTGGCATTTCAAATGCTATAGATAGAACTGAGGACGAGGCAATATATGAAGACAGTGATTCATCATCAGACACAGATGAGGATAAGCTAATGGATGGGAGTTTTGATAGTGATGAGGAGTTGTATGAATTTTATGGTGAATAAAATTTGAGTTTAATAACTTTATCTAATACATTTTTCCCCAAAATTCAGGCCTCAAAATTAAGGTGTGTCTTATACATGGGAGCGTCATATACCTGGGGAAATATGGCATTTTCAGGACCAGCTTTTCCATAGCTCCTGCTTTTCTTTCTGCCAACTGTACTTATAATAAATGTATTGACTGCTTAAATAAATAATTTCTCTTATTTTCAATTAAGAATCCTGACTAAAACATATATTCCTTAATTTGCATTGAGAATAAATATTTGTTTATCAAAGATATATATACCAATACAATTACTATGTAAATTTAAGGTTAAATTAAACAAACAAAAAACTGTAATCCAGGGAAAAAAAGACTTAAATATATGTTATTATGACATTGGAAAATACTACATTTGTTATTAGTTTATTCATAATATACTTATTAATACTTATGATATTTTAAGAACTGTTCTGGTAACTGGAAGTGTGAAGCGAGGTAAGGAAGAAGTGTTGAATTCTAGATATAATATATTTTGCAAATATAGCAAACAGAACATGCTGATAGATTTGATGTGGATATAAGAATATGTAAATCAATAATTTGTTTTGGCAACTAAAAATTTTGACTTGTTAAGTACTGAGATATGGAGGAATAAAGGGAGAACAAGTTTATGTAATATGGAAATCAAGAATTTGGTTTTAAATTTGGTTTGAGATGCCAATTAAATATATAGTTAAATGAAAATGTCAAAGAGAAAGTTGAATGTTTAACAGACTGTGTTGGCAGGCAAGAGCTTATAATAGACAGAATAATGATTCTCTACAGATGTCCATGTCCTATTCCCCTGGAACCTTGAATAAATTAATTCACGTAACAAAAAGGAACTAAGATTGCTAATCAGCTGACCATAAACTAGAGCATCCTAGATTATCAAAGCTGGCACACAGGTATCACAAAAATCTCTAAATTTGAAATTGGGAGGCAGAAAAGTCCTTGTCAGACTGATACAATGTGAGAAAGTCTCCTTTGGGCCATCGTTGGCTCTGAAGATGAAAAGAGAGGCCTCAAACCAAGAAAGGCAGCTAAAAAAGTCAAGGCAAGAAATTCCTCTTTAGAGCTTTCAGAAGGAATGCAGGCTGCTGGCCCCTTATTTTTATTTTTTATTTTTTTGTATTTTTCTGAAGTTGGAAACAGGCAGGCAGTCAGACAGACTCCTGCATGCGCCCGACAGGGATCCACCCAGCATGCCCACCAGGGGGCGATGCTCTGCGCATCTGGGGCATTGCTCTGTTGCAACCAGAGCCATTCTAGCACCTGAGGCAGAGGCCATGGAGCCATCCTAAGTGCCTGGGCCAACTTTACTCCAATGGAGCCTTGGCTGTGGGAGGGGAAGAGAGAGACAGAGAGGAAGGAGAGGGGGAGGGGTGGAGAAGCAGATGGGCGTTTCTCCTGTGTGCCCTGGCTGGAATCAAACCTGGGACTCCTGCATGCCAGGCCAATGCTCTACCACTGAGCCAACCAGCCAGGGCCTGCTGGCCCCTTATTTTAGCACAGTAAGACTTTATTGGACAAATGAGTATGTAAAATTTGTGTTTTTTGAGTTTGCTCACTTTCATTGTTGAATTTGGTGCTGGGCAGCCATGTGTCTGCTTGCCTTCAGAGCAGGGCAGTTAGTTACAAATTGCAATTACCTTTCTGCTTGGTAAGAGACATTTTTATGCTAATGTTTTCTGGAGGAGGGGTTTTGAGCCAAAAAGTTTAAAAAAGAAAAAGAAGAAGTAGGAAAATGAAGAAGGAAGCCAATATGGCAGGATAATGAAGGAGAAGCCAGTTTGTGCAGAGAGGAGAAGGGAGAGGTGTGCAGATGAAGAACCAGAGGTGACTGAGACTGGTAGGGCCTTTGATTCTAGGAAAAACTGGAAAAGATTCTCCTGATTGTGGAACCAGAGAATGTGTCAGGGTTTTGGAGCCCTGTGTGTGTTTACTCACCAGCCGGTGTGAGGCTAAAATAAAGGAATGGCCTACCATTTTTTGGCTCCACTGTTTCTTTACCGTCTCTCCAAATCTAATGGGAACCTGCATATGCATGGCTGAGACAGCGGTGGCTCCTGGCCTTATGGACTTATTTCAGGTCTGTTCTCCAGAACTCTAAAAATAGAGTTATTAAAATAATATTGTGTTGCTTTATTCCTAAAGCAACAGATTAAATTAGGAGGACCAAATCTCCATGCAGCTATTTCAAAGAAAATATAAAAGAACTTACAGGTTATCTGATGGTTCAACAATGAACTCAAAATGGATAAAAGACTTAATATAAGATTTGAAATCATAAAAATCCTAGGGGAAAAAAAAACACAGACAATAAAATCTCGAACATTTCCATAGCAATATATTATTCTGCTATAACTCTATGAGCAAAGGAAAAAAAGCAAACAAAAGTAAACAGAAAGGAATACATCAAACTAAAGTTTCTACACAACAAGGGAAGTCATCAACAAAATTAAGACAACTAACTAAATGGGAGAATATATTCATCAATCATACATCTGATAATGGGTTAATATCTAAAATATATAAAGAATTTATAGAACTCAACAGCAAAAAACAAAAAATTAAGTTTAAAAATATCAGCATAAGACCTGAATAAACACTTCTCCAAAGATGCCACACAGTAGGCCAATAGACATATGAAAAGATGCTTAAAATAATTAATCGTCAGAGAAGTGCAAATTAAAAGCTAATTGAGATGTCACCTCACACCCTTCAAAATAGATATCATCAATACATCAACAAAGAACAAATGTTGGCGAAGGTGTGGAGAAAAAGGAACCCTCGTGCACTCCTGATGGGAATGCAGAATGGTATAGCTACTGTAGAAAACAATATGGAGTTTTGTCATAAAATTAAATGTGGTGCCCAACCAGATGGTAGTGTAGTAGATAGAGTGTTGGCCTGGGACACAGAGGACCCAAGTTCAAAACCCTGAGGTCACTGGCTTGAGCATAGGCTCATCTGGCTTGAGCACAGGCTCACCAGCTTGAGCATGGGGTCGCTGGCTTTAGCATGTGGTCATAGGCATGACCCTATGGTCACTTGCTTGAGCTCAAAGGTCACTGGCTTGAATTTAAGGTTGCTGGCTTGAGCAAGGGGTCAACTCACTCTGCTGGAGTACTCTGGTCAAGGCACATATGAGAAAGCAATCATTGAACAACTAAGGAACCACAACAAGGAATTATTCTTTTCATCTCTCTGCTTTCCTGTCTGTCTTTCCCATCTGTCCTTCCCTCTGTTTCTCTCACTAAAAATAAATAAATAAATAAATAAATAAATAAATAAATAAATAAATAAAAATTTGTGGAACTACCTTAATTACTCTTCTAGGAATTTATCTAAAGAAACCCAAAACACTGATTTGAAAGACTATACACAACCCTGTGTTCATTGAAGTGTTATTTACAGTAGCCAAGATTTGGAAACTACCCAAGTGATCATCAGTAGATGATTCAATAAAAAAATTGTGTCACATTTATACAGTGAAATACTACTCAGCCATAAAAAGAAGGAAACTTGCACTTGTTACAGTATAGATAAACTAGAGAGTATTATGCTAAGTGAAATAAGTCAGTCAGAAAGACAAGTACCCTATGATTTCATTTATATGTGTAATCTGATAAACAAAATAAAAAAGTATCATAAAATAGAAACAGAGTCATAGATACAGGGAAAAGACTGACAGCTGTCAGAGGAGAGAGGTTTGGAAGGGGCTGGATGAAATTAGGTAAAGAGATAAAGTAATATATATAAAACACATAGACACAGAAAAAAGTATATTGATTAGTAAAGGGAAAGGGGGGCTGAGTAATTAGAAGATGGTGAAGGTAGGATAGATGGTGATGCAAGAAGACTTGACTTGGAGTGGTAAACACACAATACAGTGTACAGATGATACACTATAGAATTGTACACTCACAACCTTTATAATTTTATTAACCAATGTTGTCCCAATAAAGTCAACAAATTTTTAAATTACTTGACATTTGAGAGAGTTTACACATTTGTGAGAAATTGGAACTGTCAAATAAATGGTAGGTATTCAAAAAACTAAACATGCCTAAAACTAAAACAACAGAGAAATAGGTAGTTTTATTTCTCTGTTACAAAATATTTGTATAAAAAAAATGATCATAATATACTACATAGATTGTTCTTTAGCAATATTTACCTATTTATAATAATGCAAACACTAATTGTTTAATTAACCAAAATTGTACTCTATTAGGAAAATGAGAAGGGAAATATATTAGAAGTAAGTGATTATTGTAAACTTTCTAAAACAGAAAGAAAATTAAAACTGAAAATCAAGAAAGAACAAATTAAATATATTATTTAGAAATATAAAGTTATCTACAAAAATAACTAAAAAACTGACAGGAATTACCATTGGGAATAGGACTGTTCTATTTCACCATATATAATAGAACTATATAGTTTTTTTTAATCCTTTACATCTATTACTTTAATAAAAATAAGAATTAAAATTAAAAAGAGTAAAAGAAGTGAAAATCAATATTGGAGTTTATAGCCAGTAGAGAATATTTCCTGCAGATCAGTAAACAGTTAAAAAAATGTACAGGCAAGGCAAGCCCTAATCAAAATTACCCAGTAAGCAATTATCTAACATACCCCAGTGTAACAACATGAATAAGGTTAAATACAAACATATATATGTTAATGAAAATAATATGCTATGACATGACTAAGATAACAAAAAGTTCCTTTATAATAAAATGTGTTTTCCCTTGTAGAATAAAAATTATCTTACGAAATACTTTAGGAAGTTATTTGTTTTTTGCCTAAAAATATTTGTCTATTCCTTTATAAAGACCAAGGAGGTCATTTGATCACTTGAGTGTCAGGGAAACATTGTTTCAAAGGAAGAAAAGGTCCTCTCTGGACGTGTTCTTCACCTGTAAAATAAGGAAATAAGCTAACCCCAGATACAGTGTAGAAGAATGAAGGGAAGAAACTGGGATGATGCTTTGCAAATAGGTACAGGAGAAGCAGTAAGTTGGTAAAAGTTAACTTAATGGTTTATGAACTAGTTCTTAAGAAGTATTAGACTAAATGCAATCTAAGAGTTACTTCTGGCTCAAATATCAAGTTTAATAATATTCAGAGGTAATACCTATTTTGTGTATGATGTTAATATGATTTGGTGCTATAAGGCAATATTTAGGTCTAACTTAACTTTGTACAGTGCATGAAACAGCATATGAAATAAGAAGGGTGCTCATGTGATTTATTGTTCAAACTAGGACATTTTGACAGAGAGAAAGGAAGTGCTATTAATTTTAAATAGACTTACATTATGACTGGTTGAGAGCAAACTGAACGTATGGTCACCGTACACAGAGATGACTTCTTCTGCTATGAAACAATACCTCAGACACTGGATAGAGATCATGAAATAAGCAGCTGTGTTGGTTTTTAAAGCTTGCCTAATTTATGAACATCTGGTGGCAGGGAGCCAGCCATTAAAAATAATTACACTCAACGACTTGCATCTGAGCCACACTGCACCAATCTTCTCACACTCATCAGATCATACTCCTAAATAAACATATCACACCGCTCAAGCCATCACCTTTGAACTTTGGGTGGCTGGATGTGAATTTCATCAGTGGTTTTCTCCGACCCATAGTGAAGAGAATTCCTGTTGGTCCATCCCTGACCATTGACAAGTCAAGAGACCAGGCAGCAGTAGCAATAAAGCTCTGAATTCCAGTGTACCCAGAGCATTCCCTTTTCTGTGTAACTCTTCAGGGTACCATGATATGTAACTATAACAGGTATCATAAGTAGCAGAAGCTGGTTAATAAAACAGAAAGGAGGTGATAGTGATCAGGAACCAGATTTTGGGTGTGATAAGGAAATTAGAAGTTAGTAATTAAGAGTGCAACTTCAGAATAGGGTATAAAAAAATTTTATTTTCCTATACAAATCTCAGCTCAGATGGTGAATATGTTTCCATTTTTGGAGTTTTACCTGTAGCATATACATCAGAGGACAATCAGTGAACAAAATGTTCTCCTCAATCTAAAACTTATTACACTAGGAATGAATTGGTTGAGGGAATAGGATGGAACTGGGTGCCTAAAATACCATCCTAAGGGAAGCCAAAATACCCTAATTAGAGCCATAATTTGAACTGCAATCAGGGGTATCTGGAATAAGACCTAGACATTTGGCAGGCCATGAGAGCTAGAGGTTACTGTATAGAGGTCATTTCATTACAGGATAAAAATCATTTAAAAATAACTTTACATCAATAATCATCAAAGAACAACTGCTAGACCAAAAATGCTTTAGAAATATAGGAGTATGGTTGTTACTGGGTCAGGGGGCATCCCATTATTATCTTTTATGTGTCCAGTAGCTATCAGACTGGTCACAAAGAAAGGCTTCATGTTTTTTTTTCTAAGTAAGTTTTAGAATAAATATGAATAAAATATATGTGTAATGTCATGAAATTGATAGACACAAAAATGAACTCTCTTCAACAAGTATAGTTTAACTTGACTTTTCTATTTTGATCAGTGCATGTTTCTAAACATAAAATACATAAAATAAGTGGGTTAATTATCTCAACTTTGTATTTCAGGCACATTTTTCTCCGTTTTAAACTATATAATGATTGACACTTTGTAATTGCAATTTAATTCTTAAAATTTTGAAGGAATTTTAAAGAAATTATTTAGGCCAAATCTCCTTCTTTACAGTTGAAGTTCTTGAAGCCTGAAGGGTGGCCCCAAATCAGACGTAGCTCAGGTCAGACACCATTGTAAATTGAAATTGGAGACTCAAAGCCAGATCTCCTGACTCCAAGTGTAATTCTAAATTTTTGAAATGTTTTAAAACTGTATGGCTTATATTTCATATTGACATGTTTATGAAGAGCTAAGCCTGATTATAGAATAATATAACTTAAACCTATATTAAATCTTGGAGCTGAAATATAAGCAAACTAACACTTGTTAAGCTATTTAACTCTCATTCCTTCTAATGAGCTTAATAGTCCATCATTTTAACTTTTTAATTTCTTGCAATGCTCAGTTATACAAATACAACAGACATCTATAGTCTTATGATTATGTACATACTATAATATTCATGATTCATGTGCATATGTACTTAAATTTATATTAGAATGAATTTAGAAAAATGAGGTCAGAATATGTCATTTGATAGTCAACACATATATGAAAATTTTACAAGCTATCATTCATAAAATTCATAATTTACATTTATGTTAAATAGCTAAACATTTTAGTATAGCTTTCAGTGGTTGCATTTTCAGCTGCTTTTATAATTACCTGCTTATTCATCAGAAGACACCATTTCAATTTCACTTCAGCCCTAGAAATAATCATTCAAGTATTTTATTGTATGGTGTCACTTTTTTCTGACATCTGTTGCTCTGAAATAGCAAAGTGCCCAGAGTGACAAAGAAGGTACTTTCTACTATTTTACCCATGCTGAAAAGATGGGCCAGAGAGCTGTACAACCCATAACAATGTGAAAATCTTTATGTGAAGTTGTTCACCAGAGACTTGTCAATAGGCTGAGCCATATTGGATCTGGCAGTCTTTCTACTGGGACAGTATTTGCCTTGAAGTACTATCTTTTCTCTTTTTCAATGTCAGCCTGAAGGCTCTTAGACAACATATGTTCATTTCATGTCTTAGAGATATTGCTTCTGGTATTGCAAATGCATTACCACATTGAGCTTTTTTGTAAAACAGATGGTACATATTAAGGTCTCTGTTTCTTGTACAAATTCTGTAACAATGGCACTGCATTCTTCACGTTGACAAAAGTATCATCAACATCACGCAGTGCAGCCCTAGATTATGTCAGGATGGTAAATGAACACTTCAAACAGAAAGATCAATGAAGAAGGTGAACTAAACCCCCTTAGAGAATTCCAAACTGAAACTGTTCTCTTAAAACTTTAGTTAGAAAATACTCGAGTCTTCTACTCTTTAGAGGCCCTCTGTCAAATGACTTTTTAAGTAAAACAATAGCATATCTACAGAGTAGTTAACTTTCAGAAATGAGGTTATTCAGTAGACTCCCCCACCCTCAGTCAGCCCAATATATGTCAGTGTAAGTGATGTCTTAAATTTAAACTGCTGTTGTATGATTTTTAGAAAAGTCATTCAGCACTAACTAGAGTCATTCTAAAAAACCAGGCTAACATTAGGATTGAAAATCAGGTTGGGATTTATCTAAATAAGTTTATGACATGCTATGATCCATAGAATATTTATTTAGATATTCCATAATGTTCACAAAAGGGAAAAACTGTTGAAAGCAATGTTTAGGTTCAGCAAATCTGTGAATTTGGATATTTACATTCTTATCCCTCACATGCCTTTGTCTATAAAAAATGACTTTTAATTTCTGCCTATTAGTTGGATACCAATGTTCAGAATACTTCTGATATTTCTTATGTGACAGGAGATTAAAATTTCTAGTTCTGTCATCCAAACATGGCGATTCTGATAGGAAACAAATTCACATAGAAAATAAAGTGGAAAATTTATAGTTAGGGTGAAAGACAAGCTAGTCAGAAATTGAAGAGAGGTCCTAGAAGGATATAGAAAAACTAGATTTCTGCACACATTTTTGTTTATCTAGGAAACTATATATATAAAGATGCAATGAAATAAAGGGGGGAATAAACAAGCAAGATATTTGAGGATTGAATGAATATTGAATGTATTCTGTAACTCATAAAAATGGAGGAAGTCTTATGTACTTGACAACTTTTATCACCTCTACCTGCATCACTGATTGCTTAATAAGCCATGCAATAAGTGAAGAAAGTCTAGGAAACTAGACTAAAAAGTAAAAACAAGAATAAAAGAATTGAGCAGACATATCAGCAGTCACAGAAAACAGGAGTAATATTTTCTGAAGTTTTATCAACTTACAAAAAGTAAATATAAAAAAAGGCAGTCAACAAAAAGATAATCAAAAACTAAATAAATAATTGAGTTACTAAAATATATCATCTAAAATGTTTATATTTCAATCAAAAATTGGAGAAATTCAAAGAAATGACAATTTGTTATTCATATACTTTTCACTAGAAACTGTTTCTAATTGACCTTAGATTTTGGATTTGGCACAAAAGACTTCAAAGAATTTAAATGTGTGTGGAACCTTCTATAGGTGAATAAGTCTATAATCCATATGCTGTTTATAAATGAGTTGTATAACTAATATAATTATAATTCTTGTTTACTTGGAGATTTTTCTTTGCATTATTTTATCCTTTTTATATTTATCATGGTTATTTTATGTTCTAGCATAAGGTGATGAAAATGTTCTTAAATTATTGTTGTGATTATTGTACAACTGTATATATTTACTAAAAGTTATGAAACTGTACATTTAAAATGAGTAAACTTTATGGTATGTAAATTATACCCCACTAAAGTTGTTTAAAAATTACAATAAGGATAACAAAATCCAAGAGAAAGTCATAGATACACAATACAGAAAAAAAGAAACAATATATGTACAATAGTAGTCCTCAAAAAAAAAAAAAAGCAATGGAATAAAATAATTACTTGAAATTGTAACTTGACCAGGCAGTAGCGCAGTGGATAGAGCGTTGGACTGGGATACTGAGGACCCAGGTTCGGATTGGGATGCGGAGGACCCAGGTTCGAGACCTTGAGGTCGCCAGCTTGAGCGTGGGCTCATCTGGTTTGAGCAAAAGCTCACCAGCTTGGACCCAAGTTCGCTGGCTCAAGCAAGGGGTTATTCTGTCTGCTGTATCCCCATGGTCAAGGCACATATGATAAAGCAATCAATGAACAACTAAGGCGTCGCAATGAAAAACTAATGATTGATGCTTCTCATCTCTCTCCGTTCTTGTCTGTCTGTCCCTATCTATCCCTCTCTCTGACTCTCTCTCTGTCTCTGTTAAAAAAAAAAGAAAGAAATTGTAACTCAAATATATATATATAAATATTTCTAAAAATACACATATTTGAGTTACAACTTTAAGTAATAGTTATATATAATATATATATATATAGAGAGAGAGACAGAGAGAAAAAGGAAATATGTATTTAATATATATGTGTTAATTTTATATGCTATATTATAAATCACATATTGAAAAGACACAATGCATACCAAGAAAAATTCATTCTAAATAACCATTATCAAGGACACATTTTGCAAATCTAAATAACACTCTTTGAAATAAAAACAAAAAATAATCTATTAACTGACTTAAAAGCAAAAAGAAGAAAGTACAAAAGTTGAAAAATATAAGTGGAGAATAATTATCAGAATATTTTTTAAATTGTAAGTTAAAGAATAATTGCATATCTCTCTATAAATATGATAGAGAGAGAAAAAAAGGAGAGAGGGAGGGGTAAAGAAGCAGATGTTCTCCCCTCCTGTGTGCCCTGACCGGGAATTGAACCCAGGCCATTCACATTCTGAGCAGGTACTCTACTACTGAGCCAGCTGGCCAGTGCTGAGATACATTTTTTTAAAGAAATACATTATTTATCAAATTGACATTACTAGAAATAAAAAGTCTAAAAAGGTCAATCACTGTAGAGATTGACCAACAAATGTGTGGCTCTAGGACAGGAGTCATTTATCCCCTTCCTGTGAGCTGGACCAGTCCCACCCTCCACATGAAAGAACTCTGATAGTTCTAACCTCTTAACTCCTGGTGACCTTGCCTTGCCAAGTCAGGGTCCTCAAGGAGGTGTGGTCAGAAATAATGGAAGACTGAATTGTGTTGCTCATTTTCCCTTGCATCGTTGACTGGGACAATGCCCTCCATTTGTATAGGCAAATTTTGATCTGTTTGGGCCTGATGAACTCTGCTGACCTCACCAGACAACTCCCTGAGACCCCACCCCACCACAAAGGTTGGAAAGCACTGGACAGGTGGCAGCTGGACTTAGTGTACAATGAGTTTTTTTTAAATAACCTCAGACCCAGAGCTAGCACCAAGTTTGAATATGTATCACTCTAGTGAACACCTCTTACCCTTGCCTGTTGACTCATTAAGACCTACCTCATGCAACTTGAGTACTGCCAGAGGCTGAACCTAGTAGGCAACTTTCAGGCAGAAGGTAGGACAAGGTAGATCTTGGGGTGCCTTGGGCCTTTTCTGATCTTTCCCTGGGCTCAGTGCTGGTGGAAGCCAGACAAGGTGTGCAGTTTGGTTCCACCTGTGCACAGGTAGGCACAGCAGAGCAGCCACAAATTGTGGATTGATTTGTAGCACCAAACAGGTAGCCCAGTTCCAGCCATCAGAAGCATCTCACATTCACCTGCACTGGAGCTCCTCCCAAAAGGCCCCCAAACCAACACATCTGGTGGTGAGAATCAGGCCACATTAGAGCAAGACCCCACATCTTCATAAGCAGGACATGCAAAGGGAAATCTTGAAAAACATCAGACACGGATGAAGCAAATTCAGCTTCACGTGGTCAGCACCCATACAGCAACTCACACACTGTGGTCACAATAAATTCTCACAGTCAGCCACCTGTGAGTTGACAGCACTCATGGATGGGTGAACAACAATCAAAACTAAATTACAACAGGAGAGCTCACATAACCATGCAGGGGATATTCCTGGAGCACCCTGTTTGTGTGATAAAGGTAGAGTCTGTGCCACTGAGAACAATCTAATGCATAAAACACCTAAAAAATAAAGCTACCCTACTAAGGCTGTGAGACATAGCCAATCTACTCAGTACACAGAAACATTAAGAAACAGCCAAAATGAGAAGACAAGAAATGTTCCTTAAATGAACAAACAGTAGAAATCACCAGGGGAGGAAAAAATAAAAATGAAATGAAATCCAGGCAAGCAATTTACCAGAAAAAAGTTTAAACCAATGGTTATAAAGATGCTCAAGAAATGTTATGATATTGGCTCATGAATAGATGGGATGTATTATTTATTCTTGTGTAACAAATCATCTTCAAATTGATGAGCTTAAAACAACAAATATGTAGTATCTCCCCCATTTTCTGAGAGTGGAATCTAGCTTGGTTGGGTATTTCTGGCTTAAGGTCTCATGAGATTGCAGTCAAGTAGTTGGCTATAATTTTAGTCATTTGAAGTTAACTATCTCTCCAAATGACATAGCTGCTTGCATCTCCCAGAATGAGCAGTAAGAGGAGAGAAAGAGAACCAATACTGAAGATGAAAGTCACAGTCTTTTATCACCTATTTAAGTTTTAAAGTGGGAATGTATCACTTTTGGCAATATGCTATTGTTTAGAAATGAGTCACTAAATTCTATAGGATTGAAGTTCTACTTCTTGGGAAGGAGGAAGAGTATCAGAGAATCTGGTTATATTTTTTACTACACTATCACATAAATGTAATAAATATAAAATCTAGAAATAAATAAAATTTCATGTGTGATTTTAATATGTAACATTTGACCTTATATATAAATTTGGCCTTACAAGTTGGTTTAGAGAAAATGGAAATTTTAATAATTTATATTGAGCTTGGCCAGGTGGTGGTGCAGTGGATGGAGCATTCTACCAGGATGCAGAAGACCCAGGTTTGAGACCTCAAGGTTGCTGGCTTGAGCATGGGTTCATATGATTTGAACAAGGCTCACCAGCTTGAGCCCAAGGTCACTTGCTTGACCATGGAGTCACTCAGTCTGCTGTAGGCCCCCAGTCAAGAAACATATGAGAAAGCAATCAATGAACAGAACAACTAAGGTGCTACAACCAAGAATTGTTGCTTCTCATCTCTCTCCTTTCCTGTCTGCCTGACACTCTCTGTCACAAAAAATTAAAAAAATAAATAAATAATAAAAATAAGTTGTATTGAGGTAACTGAATAGCTATGTGGAAAAAATTTAAATGAATACATTTCTCTCATCACCAAGAAGATTTTAACATAAAAAACAAACTCATAAAAAAATAAACCCTAATTAACTAAAAAAATATTAATACATAGGTGAATTTCTTTCTCACATGGGTACAGAAAAATACAGAATAAATCTAAAAATTATATATAATATATAAATTGCAATGTACACATTATATATATACATATATACACACATAGTATACTCATTACACTCATACATATATATATACATATTATATATTTCTGTATGTCAAAAGGCATCATAAACAAAATAAAAGATAAATAGAAAAACTAGGGAAAATATTTACAATGTATTTTGTAGTCAAAGAGTTAATATTTGTAATACATACTGAGTTTTTAAAGTGAAGAAAAAAATAACAATTTTACATAAAATGGGCTACTGAATGAACATTTTATAAGAAAAGAAATATACAAAAACATAAAAAAAATACTTAATTTTACAAAAACTAAGAGAAATATACATTAAAACTAAACCAGGATACAAATATTTTTTTAGGTATGTTATTGACATTAATCCAAAAGTTTGATAGTAATTTATATTGGCAAGGTTAAGGTGACAAACAAACATTTGCATACATTGTTAGTGTGGTTTTGGTATCCATTAATCCTTCTTCTAAGAATGCATCTTAAAGATAGAGTGACAAAAATATATAAAAATTGTCTCAGTAGTCTACTAAGAAGTGAATAGCTTGACCAGGTGGTGGCACAGTGGATAGAACATCAACCTGGGACATTGAGGACCCAGATTCAATACCCAGCTATCACTGGTTTGAGCATGAGCTCACCATCTTGAGCGTGAGGTCACCAGCTTGAGCATGAGATCAAAGACATGATTTCCCATGGTCACTGGCTTGAGCCCAAAGGTCATGGACTTGAAGTCCAAGGTCACTTACTTGAGCAAGGGGTCACTGGCTTGGCTGGAGCTCCCTGGTCAAGGCACATATGAGAAAGCAATCAACAACTATAGTGACGTAGCTATGAGTTGATGCTTCTCATCTCCTTTTCTATCTGTCTGACCCTATCTGTTCCTCTCTCTCTCTGTCTCTTAAAAAAAATAAAACAAGGTGAAAATATGCATGTAGAGTATGAAATCATTTTACATAATAAAAGGGGCATACAAATATATATGTTTTGAGTATCAAAAAAAGATATAATTTTTGATAACCAAAAGTATGAGAGAAAGCATAGGATAAGAAGACTGTGATACAAGCTTATCTTTAAATGTAACTGTATTTGTTGTTGTTTTTGTTGACTTAATTTTGTAACTCTAAATATTTTTACATTAATATAAAATTTTAATTAAAATTTTCTAAAAATTTAAAAGAAACTGAAAAAAATTTAAATGTATAATCAGTTGCTGTAATAACCACACAAAAAGAAGCTATAAGAAATTACTTTAAAGCCAATTATTTGACTGTACTATTGGGATATACAGAACTTCAAAAAATTTATAAATCGTTTTCAGTGACCATATAACTGGTCATAACATTTTGATTGTCATTCCGAAGTTGTGTGCATCTTATAAAAAATATTTTAATTCTATTAGTCCTAATCTTATGGAAAAAAAACAGTTCTTATAGTGTACAAGAAAATAAGATTTTTAAGATCAATTAAAAAATTTAAGTTCCTTAAGCTCTAAATTTGAATTGGAAAATTAACACAAAGCCATAATATATTTTATCTTAAAAATAAAGGAGCATGCCTGACCAGGCATTGGTGCAGCAGATAGAATACCTGAGGTTGTTGGCTTGAGTGGGGGGTCATCCAGCTTGAGTAAGGGCTCACCAGCTTGAGCACAGGGTCACTGGCTTGAACATGGGATTATAGACATGACCCTATGTTTGCTGGCTTGAGCCCAAAGGTAACTGATTTGAAGCCCAAGGTCTCTGGCTTGAGCAAGGGGTCACTCGCTCTGCTGTAGCCACCCCCCATCAAGGCACAAAAGAGAAAACAATCACTGAACAACTAAGGAGCCACAAAGAAGAATTGATGCTTCTCTTCTCTCTCTCTTCCTGTCTGCTTCTGTCTGTCCCTATCTGTCCCTCTCTCTGACTTGCTTTCTGTCTCTACCAAAAATAAAAATAAAATAAAAGAAAGAAAAAATGAATAAAAGAAAGAAAGAAAGAAAGAAAGAAAGAAAGAAAGAAAGAAAGAAAGAAAGAAAGAAAGAAAGAAGCAGGATTCCAAAATGGAGTAGGTGGAAGTTCCAAATCCCAGCTCACAGGACCAAATTGGATTACAACTTAATTTAAGAACAATCATCATGAAAAACCCAACTTTTGACTAAATGAAGAGGAGTCTATATCCAAGGATCAAGGATCACAGAAGAATCTACACTGAGTAGGTAAGAAAGATAGAGATCTAGAAAGAGCTGCCCCACTCCTAGGAGGGAGTCACAGTGAAGGGCCAGTGGGAGGAGACTCTCAATGCAGGGAGTTTCACCCTGAGAGGGGAGGGTCCTAAGCCCCAGGCCAGGAGCACCAGCCTAGAGCACCAGAGCCTAGAAAAGGCACCCACATAGCATTTGGCAGTGAAAAGAGTTGAGGTTTCTGTCTGAGAGAAAGAGATGGAGCTCTTAGAGACACAGGTTTTGTATTAAAGGGCCAGCAGAGAAAATCTCATTCATTGCCATTTACTTGGGGCTCTGGCAGCAGAGAAAGGGCTGAGAGGATTAGAGTTGTGTGAAGAGAGTGTGAAGTTGGTGGCCCAGGGAGAGACACTCTGAGGGATGGCCACCAGAACCCCTGTGCTGAATCACTCTCCAGTACTTCAGTCACTATCTTTCTTGGGTGAGTAGTCTCTTCCATACAGCATCAGCCTGGGGGAAAACCACTGCCCCACCTTCAGGAATCCCTTCTGCTCCACCCTGTGGAGACTGGGTCATTCTGAGAAGTCAGCCATGAAGCGTGGGGTGCACCAGTGACTCAGTTTTCTGGCATTGAGGCCAGAGCTTTTCCCACATGCTCCCAAGTCTATGACTGGTGCTCCTCCTCATGAGAGACTCAGAAAAAAATGTACAACCTGAGGGCAAACCACACCTTGAGGTGTCAGATGCCACACCCACCATACTCCTGAGGCCACACACTACTGAAGTCTGTGAAAAAAGTGTGAACAGACTGACACCTGATACCTGGGGCCAAGGGGTGAAGCCACTCCAACCACCCTTCGGAATTTCTGAATTGCCCCAGGCTCTAGACTCCACCAGAGGTTTTTTCCAGTGGTCAAGCCCAATAAGCAGCCAACAGACAGAAACTGCATGAGATGATCTCAGGAAACCTTGCCCTTTTGTGGACCTTCCCTCAGACCCACTGTGGGTAAAAGCCAGCCTATGTGTGCAGCTTGGTATTTCCATGTCCAACTGGGTGCAGCAGAGGCAGCCACAAACTCTGGATTGCTTGTAGTTCCAAAAAGGTTGCTAAAGACCAGTCACAGGTAGTATCCCCCACTGGTCTGCACTGAGTTACCTTCAGAGAGGTCCAGGACTGGCACATCCAGTGACCATTTGTGGCAATTATCAGTTTAAGACCTAACAACCCTTTCTGGTGGCATGTCCTAAGAAAGGTTTCCTCACATCTTGTCCAGCTGAGGCTAGTTCTGCTTTCTGTGGTCAACACCAGCACAGAGGCTCAGGTGCATTGGACAGGGTGGAGTTTCCCAGTCAGCTAGCCTGCGTGCTGGATATTCTGTCCCACTGGGCTAAGTTCCACAGGGGGAAGGGAGAGAAGTTTGCAGCACAGACATTACAAGAGTGGGTCCGGGCAGGCCTATTGTTGGGTCTGGTTAAGGGGCTTACCCACTTTCTGGGGGAGCACAATAAGCCCCAGTGGGGGACTTTCTCACTATTTCTCTCTGAGACCAGGAGCTTACCACCTGTATGAACTTCTGAAGAGGGATTGTGAGCCCCACTCAGTCTGAACTTGCTGCTCACCTCACAAGAGAAAAATACACTTGGAGTATCTAGCAATGTCTAAGGGATTAGGTTCTGGAGTAGGGTCCACTTTCCTTTTACTGAAATCCTGACCAAGGGACCTTTGAAGTATGGGGTCCCAGTAACTTTGTATTACCAAAATCAGCTTCCCTAAATCATCAAGCTTGCAATCTGTAGAGGGATTTGTTTGGTGAGGCTAGTCTGAGCCCACACTACAGTCTTTCTACTAAAGATGCTGTGAGAAGACCATGCAGCTACAAAAGAAAGTGAAACAGTTGAAAAATAGAGGCAAATTTTACAAAACTTGGGGTTTTTACAGAGCTGCTGTCATTTCAAAGCTGATTCTTATACACAGGTTGGCCCTTCCCACATTACCCAGGCACAGAAAATGCAGACACAAACAGCAAACAGAGCTGTAGCTCTAGACAGGTAGAGGCATGTCACAAACAATGGCTGACACCAGCCTATGGAGACCTAAAACCAACACAACCAGTAGTAGGTGGCAGACAGCACTAGTGCTAGACTTGGATAGCTACACAAGCAACATGCACAAAAGAGGAGTACAACAAACACCAGACACTGTGGAGAATAAATACATCCCACAGGACAAACACTGTACAGTGTGTAATGCACACAATTAAGGTTGAATCTTAGAGCCAGCCAGCCTGAAGGGATAACCACACCCATGAAAGTGCCAACTGCATTCAATATGCACATACAACAGAAACACTCCTAAAGCAAGGAACTCAGGTGGCCTGGAGGTCATTAACACCAAGTCCAACTTCCTCATAAAGATACCACAACAAATATTAAATTCAGACAGCACTATCTAATACACAGACAAAATGAGCAGAAAAAGAAATATGACCCAAATGAATCAACAAGAGGAATCCCCAGAAAAAGAACTAAATATAGTGGAAGTAACTAAACTATCAGATGCAGAGTTTAAAATAATGTTTTTTTTTAGGATGCTCAAGGTTCTTAAAGCAACAATAGATGGTCATAATAAGTAACTAAATAAAGAGATAGCAAACATCAAAAAGGACATTGAATTATACAAAAAAAAAACCAGTCAGAAATGATAAATACAATATCAGAAATGAAGATTGCATTTGAAGGAATCAATAGCAGATTGGATGAAGCAGAGAATCAAATCAGTGATTTGAAGGACAAATAGGCTCAAAAGGACTGGAGAAACTCTAAGAGACCTCTGTGACAACTTAAAGAGAAACAACATCTGCATCATAGGGTTTCCTGAAGGAGAAGAGAATGAACAAGGGATAGAGAACCTGTTTAAAAAAAATTATAGCTTAAAATTTTCCAAAACGATGAAAGAAAAAGTCACACAAGTTCAAGAGGCACAGAGATTCCCATTAAAGATAAACCCAAGGAGGCCTATAACAAGACACCTCCTAATTAAAATGGCAAAGTTAAGAAACAAAGAAAGAATATTAAAAGATGAAAGAGAAAAACAGTTAATTATCTACAGAGGAGCCCTCATAAGGATAACATCTGACTTCTCCACAGAAACATTTGAGGACAGAAGGGATTGACAAAAAATATTTAAAGTGATGCAAAATAATAACCTACAACCAAAGCTACTTTATCCAGCAAGGCTATTATTTAAAATTGAAGGAGAAATAAAATGTTTCCCAGACAAAAAAAAGACAGAAGGAATTCATTCCAGTGAAACCAGTACTGCAAGAAATGTTAAGGGGCTTGTTATAAAAAGAGCAAAGGAAAAAAAAAATCAAAAGAAAGAGGATCATTGGATTAAAGAATAAAATGGCAATAAGTAAGTACATATCAATAATAAGAATAAATGTACATGGATTAATTGATCCAATAAAAAATATAGGGTTGCTGAATGGATAAAAAACAGGACCCTTATATATGCTGCCTACAAGAGACCAGCTCAGAACAAAAGATATACATAGACAGAAAGTGAAGGGATGGAAAAAAAGTATTTTATGCAAATGGAATGAAAATAAGCTAGGGTAGCAATTCTTATATCTGACAAAATAGCCTTTAAAACAAAGGCTAGAGTAAGGGATAAAGAAGGTCACTACATAATGATAAAGGAAGCAATCCAATAGGAAAATATAACCATTGTAAATATATATGCACCTAATATAGGATCACCAAAATATATAAAGCAGATTTTGATGGACATAAAAGGCTAGATCTACAGCAATACTATAATAGTAAAGGATCTTAATATTCCACTAACATCAACGGATAGATCCTCCAGACAGAAAATTAACAAAGAAATAGAAGCCTTAAATGACACACTAGGTCAAGTGGATTTAACTGATATCTTCAGAACATTTTAACCCAAAGCAGCAAAATATACATTCTTTTCAAGTGTTCATAATATATTTTATAAGATAAACCTCACATTAGGACACAAACCAAGTGTCAATAAATTTAAGAAAATTGAAATCATATCAAACATCTCTGATCACAATGGCTTGAAACTAGAAATTAACCACAATAGAAAAACTGAAAAAAATTCAAACACTTAGAGGCCAAATAGCATGTTTTTAAATAACAAATGGGTTAACAATAAGATCAAGGAAGAAATAAAAAATTTCCTTGAAACAAGTGAAAATGAAAAAACAACAACCCAGAATCTATGGGACACAGCAAAAGCAGTCCTGAGATGGGAGTTCATAGCATACAGGCATTCCATAAGAAGCAAGAAAATACTCAAATAAACATTCTAATCATGCACCTAAAAGAATTAGGTAAAGAACAATAAATAAAGCCCAGAGAAGGTAGAAGGAAAGATATAAAAAAGATCACAGTGGAAATAAATGACATAGAGTATATGAAAAAAAAAAAAAGACAATGCAAAAGATCAATAAAATCAAGAGCTGGTTCTTTGAAAAAGTAAACAAGACTGATGAACCTTTAACTATACTCATCAAAAAAAAAAAAAAAAAGAGAGAGAGGACCCAAATAAATAATATTAGAAATGAAACTGGAGAAGTAACATCTGATACCACAAAAATATAAAAGATTGTAAGAAAATGCTATAAAGATATATATGCAAAAAAATTAGACAACCTAGGCAAAATGGGTGAATTCCTAGAAATACACAATCTTCCAAAACTCAATCTGAAAGAATCAGAAAACCAAAACAGACCAATTACAACAAATGAAATAGAAACAGTTAGTGTATTTAAAAACTTCCAGCAAACTGAAGTCCTGGATCAGATGGCTTCACAGGTGAATTTTACTCAACATTAATAGAACTAATACTTATCTCTCTTAAGCTATTCCAAAATTTTCAAGAGGAGAGAAACCCAAACTCATTTTATATGGCAAGCATTACCCTCATTCCAAAACCAGGTAAAGACACTACAAAGAAAGAAAGCTATAGACCAATATCTCTGATGAACCTAGATGCTAAAATTCTCAACAAAATATAATATTAGCAAACTGGATCCAGCAATATATTAAAAAGATCATACATCATAAGCAAGTGGGATTTATTCCAGGGAGGCAAGGCTCATACAATATTCACAAATCAATAAATGTGATTTATCACATGAAAAATGAAGGATAAAAAACTCATGAAAATATCAATAGATGCAGAAAAAGCATTTGATAACATCCAGCACTCATTTATGATCAAAACTCTCAGCAATATGGGAATACAGGGATTATACCTCAACATGATAAAGGCCATCTATGACAAACCCACAGCCAACATCATACTCAATGGGCAAAAATTAAAAGTGATCCCCTTAAGATCAGAACAAGACAGTGGTGTCCCCTTTAATCACTGTTATTCTCATAGTTCTGGAAGTCCTAGCCACAGCAATCAGACAAGAAGAAGAAATAAAAGGCATCCGAATTGGAAAAGAAGAAGTACAACTATCATTGTTGCTGATGACATAATACTGTACATAGTACAGTAAAGTCTCTGTCAGAAACCTACTAGTCCTGATAAATTAATTCAACAAGGGGGCAGACTATAAAGTCAATATTTAGAAATCAGTGGCATTTTTATACATCAACAGTAAACTGTCAGAAAAAGAAATTAAGGAAACAATCCTATTCACTATTACAACAACAGCAACAAAATAAAGTACCTAGGAATAAATTTAACCAAGGAGATATAAGACTTTTACTTGGAAGATTATAAGACATTTAAAAAAAATAAATTAAGGAAGATACAAATAAGTGGAAGCATATATTGTGTTCACTAATACAAAGAATAAACACCAGTAAAATATATATACTACCCAAAACAATCTATAGATTCAATACAATTCCTATTAAAATATCAGTGGCATACTTTAAAGATATAGAACAAATATTCCAAAAATTTATATGGAACCAAAAAAGAATCCAAAGTGCCTCAGCAATTTTTAAAATGAAGAATATGTTCAATGTCACTAATCATCAGAGAAATGCAAATTAAAACCACAATGAGATACCACCTCACACCTGTCAGAATGGCGCTCATCAACAAATCAACACACAACAAGTGCTAGTGAGGGTGTGGAGAAAAGTGAACCCTCCTGCACTGCTGGTGGAAATGCAGACTGGTGCAGCCACTGTGGAAAATAGTATGGAGATTCCTCAAAAAATTAAAAATGAAACTGCCTTTTGACTCCTTCCTTTGCCATGGTATAGAGGCTTTACTAAGCATTAAAAAGGACATGGGAATCTGTTTCAGTAAAGTTTGTAAACTCTGAATAGTAAATCT
The DNA here is from genome assembly GCF_036850995.1 of Saccopteryx leptura. Taxonomy (NCBI): domain Eukaryota; kingdom Metazoa; phylum Chordata; class Mammalia; order Chiroptera; family Emballonuridae; genus Saccopteryx; species Saccopteryx leptura. The sequence goes on from NC_089504.1 coordinate 294,112,390, forward strand.
CCAAGTCAGTGTGTAGGGTTCATGCTATGATTGCAGCATTGAATGGATTACTTTGTTGTATAAGAGAAACAATTATTTACCTATTAAGGGGAGCATACTGTGACTAGCAAAAAGTCCAACTTTTTTAGGAAATTAATCAGTGAAGCTATTTTCAACAATATTAGAATTCATGTGATTCCATTTGAATTTCTGGATTAGTGATAAACAGAAAAAAAAAGTATGAAATGAGCGATTATATAGAAAACTTAGGTTTTTAATATTTGAAAACTAAAACATAAATTTTGGGAACCAACAACTGAGCCGAATTCCCACACACTGGTAGATCCCCCCCCCTTTGGCTAGTATTTAGCCTTAAGATAATTTATACTTAAAAAATAATGTTTATTTAAACGTTTAAATGTTTATGCTTTAAATTTTTTACTGTCTCTGGTATTACCTAAAGGAGTCCAGATAACTTATTTTGATGTACTTAAAATTTAAACCAAAAATACAAATTATTATTGCTAATGAAATTTGGGAATCCTACATTTATGTTTTTAAAACTCTACAGATCCTAAGTTCTCTATTCATAACTATCTCCTATCTAAATCTAGGTTACATTTCTTGACATGAATCAATTACCCTATAATTCCCTTGATTACACAATACCTTGTTTACCTAAATGTTTTGCTGTCCCATAACATTTCTGATAAACAGCATTACATGGTCTGATATGCACAAGTGCACCTTGAGTTACATGCATTATGAATCAGAATCATCTGCACAACTGTCACTTTGGCATTACCTGACTGTGGTATGCAGTCAACTTTGGAAATGCAAATAATTGTAGTATAAAAGACTTGATTGTGCAGCTAAACTTTTATTTGTCATATGTTCTTTCAACCAAGAATATAGAAAGGTTTTATTTGAAGTTATATATTCTATAGGTTGGAACCAATCTGACACTGAGATCCTTAAAAAGCTCCTACATTTGATCAACTGTATGAAAAGTCTTGCTCTTAGAGATAGAGGACATTTTGTGTATGTGTGTGTGTGTGATAATGATGTTATTGTCATCACTCCTAAAGGGTAATTAATTGAGCAATAATAAAGTTATATAATTTAATTGTCACTGGAATACATTTTTAATATTTTCATCCCCTCAAAAATATATAAAAATGTTCATTAATGGAAAAACAGGATTTGAGAAAACTATTATGCCAAATCTTTACTTGGAAGAGTTACTGTAATTGATACAATCCTTGGAAGATATTGCTATTTCATATTTTCAACAGTTTTAAAATAAGGAATTCATAATGGTCTGGGAGATTTAAACAGGTTCTTCTTCAACTGAAAACAGACTACACAAATGTTAATTCTTTCTAAGAAATATTATGTTTTAAAGAATCTTCTCTGTATATTTCTGTAACTAAGGAAGCTAATCTGCTTTATTTATCACAATAAGATATATTTCCTAACAAGAGGAATAAAATAGACATTAAGCCCCTATTTATGAGCGAGTCTTATTAATATTAATACATTTAAATTATTAGCAAAATAAAATGTAATATAACAAATTCAATCAAAATAGTTCTTAAAATAAAACATTAATTTATATATACATTAATTTAGAAAAGAGAAAACAGTTAATGATTATTGTAACAGGTACTAGTTTATGACATGAGAAATATTGGAGATTAGGGAAAAATGCAGTAAACAAGGAATTAAGAACACTCAGCTCTACTCTCCTATATGCCATTAGTTCACTGTATGATCTTGTCTTGAGCATCCACTTAACCTCTTTGACTCTCAATTAATCTGTTAAAACAAAAACAAGTTAACAGTCAAGAGTTTCCAACAGCTAACTCAAATTTCTTCTGTTGACAGGTAGAGAATATAAACAAGTGATGCAGATTGGGCATATGAAAATACCATACTTCAACAAGTTTTCCAACAAATCCCACTGGGAGAATCAAGTCTAATTTGCTATATCTGTGCTTCATGGTTCTTTAAGTTCTTTAATCTTATTTTATAAAACATAAAATTTAAAAGTTATGCCTGCATTTTATAAACATAAATAAAAATCTACAGCCACACCAAAATTATGACAGAATAAGTGGAGACACATCTCTGCTTTCTTAAAGCAATAAATATTTTTAATCAAAAAGTATCTTTAAATTTTATTATTAAAATGTAGACACGAGCCCTGGCTGGTTCTCCTGGTTGGTTAGAGTGTCATCACAATATGCCAAGGTTGCGATTTCAACCCTTGGTCAAGGGACATACAAGAATAAACCGACGGATACATAAATAGGTAGAACAAGTTGATGTTTCTCTCTCTCCTTCTCTCTATAAAAAAAATGTAGAAGTGAGAGCTAAAAGATTACTTTATTGAGTCTTCTTTATAAAACTCAATTCTGTGAAGATAGAGTTTAAACTGTATAGTTAGTTACATTAATTAAATATTAAAAATTATGATAAACGCATGTGTTAATGACATGGTACCTTTTCCAAGAAATATTAAATAAAGATATTTCTAACAAAGGAGATGTTATTTGCAGATTCTAGTATCCAGTGAATGTAGAATTGACATTGTTGTGTGCTGGGGAGGCTCACCCCAAGGCTTCCTGGAACTGCATGTGTGGGAAAAGCTATTCTGAAACCAGAGACCCATTGCTTATTAGCCACAGATAGCTGGGAGTCTTCCAGCTGCAGCAAGCAGCTTCAAACTTGACCTATGATCTTTATTGAAATTAAATTTTTGTGTTCTCTTCGCATACAATTCTTTTCCCATAACCAATTTGCATAATTCAGTATAATTTGAAATGATTGACATGGATTGCTAATTGTTGGGGTAGAAACTAGACCCTCATAGTAGTTAAGTCTTGAAGGCAAAGGCTAGACTCTGTTAACTGATAGTGTGGGCCGAATTGATATTAGTTTAATAATCTGTAAACTATGCAAGAAAATGTAATTGTCCTATATTACAAGAGTAAGCCTCCTACTACAGTTTATTCAAATGTGTAATCTAAATAATTGAATACCTCTGCATACAATAGAGCATTTTCTCATATGCAAACACTACTTAATAGACAGGTAAATCCAAATAGATGGATAAAAGATGCGAGAACATAATTGGTTTGCTTTTGATTATTTCATTGATACCAATTCACTTAAAGAGAAAGTCTGAACAAGGTAAGATTTGTTGTTATAGAACATTCAGTTTGACAGAGAAAAGTTAAGGAATTCAGTTATCCACTTTCAACCTCTACAAATAAAATCTTGAGTGGAAATAAAATCTTGACCAAATATTTGGCTTTGTCTTTACATAGAGCTGACCACTATGAACAGGTCATAGAACTGAAATGTATCTTCTTATTATGATCTTCTTAAGGGTTTCTTGGTTCCTCAACAGATATTAAACTAGTACAAATTATTTTGAATAGCTAGAGATCATCAATTTAAAAATAAAGAGAAATAATCATTGATGATTGTTTTCCAAAATTAGCTATAATCCCCAGTATTGGTTAAATTACAGTATTTTATATAATCTTGAGTGTTTTTTATTTAATGTTCTAAATAGTACCTGAAATTTTAAGGAGTATAGAGAGGTCAATGAAATATGTGTACATGAACACACACAAACACAGGTAGGGAAGAGAATGACATCATCTCTATTTTACAACTAAGAGACAGGCTCAGGAAATTTTGTAACTAGTTGAAAACTGCACAGCTAACAAATAGTGAAGCCTGGACTTGAAGTTATTTGCTAAGTATGAAGTTGACTTTTTCTAAAACAATGCTGCCAAAAGTTCTTTACATTGCTTGAAATAGCTCTATGTCTTATAGATGAAGATTTCCATTTTTTTTAATGTTTGGATAACAAACTAGTTCAAGTTGTAATGGTTTATATCTATTCTTAAGACTATGCTGTGCTTTTTTTAATTTTTTTTTAAGATTTCATTTATTCATTTTAAAGAGGAGAGAGAGAACGAGAGAGAAAAGAAGAAGAAGAAGAAAAAGAAGGAGGAGGAGGAGGAGGAGGAGGAGGAGGAGGAGGAGGAGGAGGAGGAGAAAGCATCAACTTTCATATGTGCCTTGACTGGGCAAGCCTACGGTTTCAAACAAGCAAGCAACCTCAGAGTTCCAGGTCAATGCTTTATCCACCGCGCCATCACAGGTCAGGCTGCTGTGCTCTTTTTAAAAGTTATCTATATCTGGTTGCGCTTAATTCCATCTTGTACGCAATAAGCACAAAGCAAAAAAAAAAAAAAAGGAAGATTTAACAATCACTAAATGATTCCTTATATTTATTTGTTTGTTTTTAATAGGAGTTGCTGCCTTTAATAATAACAAAACTATATGGCAGAAAACATAAAAATTAAGATAAAATTTTAGTACTGTCTTTTAAAGATTTCACTTTTCCTCCTCTCAACATAATTTTTCCCCAAATATACATAATACAAATACAAATCTTTATGTAGATGCTTAGATTAAGTAGAGACTGTTGTCCATGCCAATGCTGGAGTCAGTGAAGCTTTATGGAGTGCAAGCAGTGCTGACTAAACAATGTGTTAAATGCTTTTATTTATTTCTAAATAGTGTTAATTTCATTGAAAAAGTCATAAAGTGAAATTTTATATTTCTAATAAAAAAGTGTTTCTTTACTTAGTCTTTCAAAAATATGCTGGTTAACTTTTAAAACTTTCTTTTAAAATTAGTTTATGTCTATTATATAAAAAATTACTCAGCTATACCTGTAATATTTATCTATTGCAAAAGTAATATATGTAGATCATAAAAAATTTGAAACATACAGAAAAGTAAAAAAAACCTCACCTTATATGGGTTTTTTGACCTTTGAACATGTTGGAACTGTGTGAGTTCACTTATATACATGGATTTTTTCACTAAATACTGTTGTTCCTACATATACGTGAGTTTTGTATAGGCAGATTCTGTATCTGCAGATTCAATCATTTTTCTACAGCATAGATGAACCTGGAGGTATTATGCTAAGTGAAACAAGCCAATCAGAGGAAGATAAATACCATATGCTTTTACTTATATGTGGAAACGAACATAATAACTAACAAAACAGAAACAGGCTCATAGATACATAGATACAGAGAGCTGTTAAGGGGTGGGGGCAGTTCAGGGCTGGGTAAAAATAGCTAAAGGAATCAAGCAAAAAGAAAACCCTCATAGACACAGACAACAGTATGGTGATTTCTAGAGGAAAATGGGGTGGGAGAGTGTGAAAAGGGAATAAAATGGTGATGGAAGGAGACTTGACCTTGGGTGGTGAACACAAATACAATATGCAGGCAATGCATTATAGCAGTGGTCCCCAACTCCCAGGCCATGGACAGGGACTGGTCCATGGGCCATTTGGTACCAGTCCACAGAGAAAGAATAAATCACTTACATTATTTCCGTTTTATTTATATTTAAGTCTAAACAATGTTTTATTTTTTAAAAATGACCAGATTCCCTCTGTTACATCCATCTAAGACTCACTTTGACGCTTGTCTTGGTCACATGATACATTTGTCCATCCCACCCTAAAGGCCAGTCCGTGAAAATATTTTCTGACATTAAACCGGTCCATGGCCCAAAAAAAGGTTGGGGGCCACTGCATTATAGAATTATAGATTTGAAATCTATATACTTTTATTAATTAATGTCACCCCAATAAATGTATTAAAAAACAGTATTGTCATGTTTACAGCTGCAGTTTTACAACTGCAGATTGATACAGATTCATCGCAGAAGGTTGACTCTGTGAATGAGAAGTGCCAACTGTTCATTTTTGGGAAAGTCAAAAGTTATATATGGTTTTCAAATGTGAAGACAGGGGTTCTTCCAGTGCCTAACTATGTTTTCAAATTTCTCTATTTAGTGAACACTGTTTAATGAATATATTCTTGTAAATATAAATATTTTTGAAGAGCATCTTTTCAATGACTATATAGTATTTCCTTATTTGACTTAAATGTGACTGTTTTAGCCAAACTTTTATTTTGATGTATATAGAGTTCTGATTTTTATATAATTATATCCCTCAGATAACTTTCTACAAGTGGAATTTTGGATTCATATGTGAATGAATATTTTTATGATATAGTATTCACATTGTCAACTTATCCTCCACAATATAAGAATTTTTACTTTCTACTTTCAACAAGTATACAAAAAATTTTCCAAACTCTTGTCCACATAGACTCTTATATTTTTAGTTTGCTGTAATTGATGACATGGTTATCTGTTGTGCTGAAGCATTTACTAACTAGGACGTATAAAGACATGGGCATGAAATATATACTTATATACTTAATAGCCACATGATTCTAAAGATTGTTTCCTCCCATTTTGATATGTAATGAATGAAAGTATTTATAAGCATGCTTTCTATATCTTTAACTATATTAGTACACTGAAAACTGATAATTTTCTAAGATGTTATTATTTTTTTTTGCAAGGTCTTATGTCTAACAACAAGAACACTAGTTATTTTTCAGCTTTGTTTCTAAAGTTGTTTATGAACAATTTGTATGGCTTTTTGGTGAAAATGTTCAAGGGGTTTATTACCATTAATCTTTTCTGAAGGTGTGTATAATTCATCTCACCAGCCATCAGAATTCCCAGAGGGTAAATTACTCTAGAGATCTCTGTGCCCTCACACTGTATCAAATTGACCTGCTTCTTGTTTGCCATTTTTGTGTACTACATTGCTTATTTAACAAGAAACAGAATGATTGTAATTCTGAGAAGGTCCTTTGATAGTAGTTTTGACACTCTGCCTGAATAATGACCCTCATTATGGTCCCTGTGACAGGCGCTGAAAGTCTTGATTTATGAATATATCACAGGTTCAGCATTAGCGCCCCCCTACTCCCTTCTGATACAGACCAAAATATGAACATAATCCTTGAAATACAGAGAGGCTGAGATAATTGTATGATTATGACCATTCAAATCATCTCCTTTCCTGATTTAACAAAGCTCAGCCATTTAATTTTGATTGTCTCTGAAGTTATTAGGAAACTTTAAGAAGAAGGTTTATTTTAAGAATGTGTTTCAGAGTAACTGTTCTGATGATGAAGGTGGAAGCTATTATCACTTCTCTATTCCTAAGCCTCAGCTAAATTCCTATTGCAAATGCTCATTAATGGTTGATGTGATAATAGACTGTTAGAAGCAAGATTAGCTAAGAGCAAAAAGTCTGTGTCCTTGATAAAACAAATTACAAGACACTCTGTAAACACTATTTTTTTGTGCAGAATGTTGTTGATTTATTGTTTCCTCTATAGTGATTATTTAAATAAATGTAGCTAATTTAGTTCATTTGCCAAACTGTATAATTTTATTCTTTGTGAAAGGGTTATATGTAAAAGCCTCAAGGAATCACATCCCCATTAATCTTTTTACAACTGCAATAAATAAATAAAGAGACATGGTTTAATTTTGCCAGTTAGAAGACATTTAAATAGCAGTGGCGGTAAACTGATTTCTTTTTTCTACTGTTTTAAAAAGCCACGTAAACAATTTTTTGTTGAGTTTAATGAAATACAAGAAAAATGTAACGCAACTGTTTTTTATTAAGGTTGTAAAAAAACAAAGATTTTTTTGATCATCTACTGTTTTGTACAATGATCTTTCTTTAAAAAATGTTGCTCAGGCCTTAGCCAGTGTCTCAGTTGGCTGGAGCATCATCCCAGTCTGCCAAGGTAGCAATTTGGTCCTCAGTCAAGACATGTGCAGGAGTCAAATAATGAGTGCATGAGTGGGTGGAGCAACAGTAGATGCTTCTCTCTCTCTCTCTCTCTCTCTCTCCCCCTTCCTTTCTTTCTAAAATAAAAATAATAAAGTATGTTGCTCATCTCATGCTTTTCCACTCACAGTATTTTAAAATATTTTCAGTGGCTGTTAAGTATTAATGGAAATTTTAATTTATTTCAGCAAAGAACATGAAATAGGGTTCTGTCCCGTAAAAAACAATTAATTAATGATTGTTTTCCTGCACACCTTTACTCACCAAAAATAAGGAGATGTGATCTCCTTAGTATTTTTCACTTTATTTGAGAGAGTGAGAGATATATACAGAGAGACATTGACTTGTGGTTCCCCTTATTTATGCATTCATCGATTGATTCTTGTATGTGCCCTGATCCACAGTCTTGAAACCTTGGTGTATTGGGATGACACTCCGACCAACTGAGCTACTCATGAGGGCCAGTCTTCATGGTTTCTTTAGAGGTGAGGGAAAGCTGGACATTCTAGGTACTGCCAGCTGATTCCTTTTGAGACTATCATCATCAGGTGACCCTCAAGATTAAAAATATATAGATACCAAGGGCAAGTGTTGAAAGTTAATTTTAAATGAAATCCGGTTATGACCAGGAATAAATTTAAGAAGGGCCCATTATTCTAGAGCAAAAGCAGTCACTTAAAACATAATATGATAATTTTAAAAATCTTTAAACAGGCCCTGGCTGGTTGGCTCAGTGGTAGAGCGTCAGCCTGGCGTGCAGAAGTCCCAGGTTCGATTCCTGGCCAGGGCACACAGGAGAAGCACCCATCTGCTTCTCCACCCCTCCCCCTCTCCTTCCTCTCTGTCTCTCTCTTCCCCTCCCGCAGCCAAGGCTCCATTGGAGCAAAGATGGCCCGGGCGCTGGGGATGGCTGCTTGGCCTCTGCCCCAGGCGCTAGAGTGGCTCTGGTCTCAAAAGAGCGACTCCCCGGAGGGGCAGAGCATCGCCCCCTGGTGGGCGTGCCGGGTGGATCCCGGTCGGGCGCATGCGGGAGTCTGTCTGACTGTTTCTCCCCATTTCCAGCTTCAGAAAAATACAAAAAAAAAATTTTAAAAAATCTTTAAACAAAGTGATCAGATTGAATTCCATTTAGTAAGCTTTACATTTTCAAAAGCTTTTTTTTACATCTACAAGCTTTTATTCTTAATTTATTAGCATATTTTTAAGAAGATTATTTCTAGAAAGGGAAATGTTTGCTACCTCTTCAGTGAAGGTGTTACTATGAAATGCATCTTTGTGAAACTTCCATCATCCTATACCACTGTATATATATATATATATATTTTGTGAAAATTCCAAAGGTGGTTTTTTCCTTCCTTTGCTTGTCTGCTAAAATAGGCTCATACAGATGTATGCTGTGCTTGTACAAAAGAATTTTAGAGCATAACAAAACCTTCCAGACCTTAATAACTATACATGACTGATCTGTCCTCTCCAGCAAGGTTAACCGTTTTTCCCAAGAAGTTAAGTGGCATATAAACTATTGTTCACACCATTTGTGCTAACAGTATAGGATGACCTCAAAAACTACAGTGCCAGTAGAAGGTACCTGCAAAATGCATTCATCAACAAAGCGAACAGGACCACAGGGGCAAATCTGACTTTAAGTGTATTAGGACTCTATAAGGATAAATGCCTACCTCACTCCACACCAAAAAGTAATTACAGAACCATTATTCCTAGAGTGTTAATATTGTTTTATGGTTCTTTAGAAATATGTGCTATTTAGTTCTTGAGTTGACATCTGTACTGTATTATATTTTATACAAAGCACCCAGACTAAAGTGTAGAGCAATCAAATAATTGAGTTCATTCTGCTCTTACAAAAATCAACAACAGATATTAAATATAAAGGGATAGCTTAATTCAGTAGTTTATTTTTATACTTAAATTACCTAATTAACAACAGTCTGAAGAGTCAAATTTTAGAGCTTTATTCTTTCAAAATTTGTGTGCTGCATTAGAGTGTATCATTGATTCATATGTATTCACAATTTTTTTACTTTTATAGTGCATCAATTTTCTATGTGTACCTCCCTTTCTACTTTTAAATATTCTCACCCTATTATACACATATTTTTAGACATGTTTTACCAAGAAAGAGAGAAGTAGAAAAACATTTTGTGTTTACACACACACACACACACACACACACACCACTAAGAAGTTAAGACAAATGTTAGTGGTTCATCCAGTAAATACCACTGAGTAGCATACAAATGGAAAACTTTGAAATGGAAGACAATATTGGGGCAAATCAAGTGAACATGTTTGCATATTCAGCAGAGAGGTGATGTTTACCTTCATAGTACAAATAATTATCAGAAGAATGTAAAAGTTGGTTTTTAAAATTAATCAAGTCTATATATATAGCTTCCCCTCAAAAGAACCAGACACAACACATTCAGTGCTTTGTTCCCCCAAGAACCAGGAACAGGATTTGGCAGCTGTATAAGAAAATGCACTGCAACATCTAGATCTGTAGCTGCTTTTGGAGGAACCAAAATTTTTCAATGTGTTCAAGTCTTAATAACTTTCTCTACTTTGAAGTTTACTGACAATATATATAGTTTGCGTTACATTCAACACTATTGATTAGTCTACTGAAACAGTACTCCAGAAAGGGTAGGATGCTCTAAATTAAATTTGTATCATAGATGCTGTCTCATAAATTTTGTATTAACTAGTATTCAGATGAATTAGGATCAAATAACAAACCTGTGCTGTCTCTTAGTGGACTATTTTTAAAACATTAATTATGATATTATTAGGAAATGGGTAGATGTTTAGATAAGAAGGAATCAGGGCATCTATGAAAGGAGGTTAAATATTGTATATTCTCCAAGGAAACAGGCTAATTAAAGTTTTGCATCATTTGGAGACATTTTTGCTTTCATACTACTTATAAGTACCTAGGAAGCTTTGCACTCATTTATATGGATTAGACAGACATATGACTGCTAAGATATGATGATTTCCGGCCCTGGCTCAGTGGTAGAGCGTAGGTCTGGCGTGCAGGAGTCCTGGGTTCGATTCCCGGCCAGGGCACACAGGAGAGGCGCCCATCTGCTTCTCCACCCCTCCCCCTCTCCCTCCCCTCCCGCAGCTGAGGCTCCATTGGAGCAAAAGATGGCCCCGGGCGCTGGGGATGGCTCCTTGGCCTCTGCCCCAGGCGCTAGAGTGGCTCTGGTCACCACAGAGCGACCCTGGGGATGGGCAGAGCATCGCCCCCTGGTGGGCGTGCCCGGTGGATCCCGGTCGGGCGCATGCGGGAGTCTGTCTGACTGCAGCCCCGTTTCCAGCTTCAGAAAAATACAAAAAAAAAAAAAAATGATGATTTCCAAAAGCAGTTCTTTGCAAAGTAAACCTTCTTCAGCATTTCTTACCACAATTTTCTCTCTTTTCTCCAATGAAATTCAAGTCATTTCAACATTTTATTTAAATGCTTTTTATATGCTATCACCATACTAAACCAAGAAGACACACATATGCAAACACATATATGTGCATGTGTTTCTTCTTTTAAGAAGCTGAAGTCTGGCCCTGCTGGTTTGTTCAGTGGATAGATCATTGGCTCGGCATGTGGATGTCCTGGGTTTGATCCCCAGACAGGGCACATATGAGAAGCAACCATCTGCTTCTCTGCCCCTCCCTCTTCTTTTTCTCTTTCTTTTCACCTCTTGCAGCCAGTCTCACAGCCAGTGGCTTGGTTGGTCCAAGTGGCGGCCTCAGTCACTGAGGGTAGCTCAGTTAATTTGAGCATCAGCCCCAGAGGAGCATTGCTGGGTGGATCAAGGTGGGGCACATGTAGAAGTCTGTCTCTCTATATCCCCTCCTCTTATTTAAGAGAAGAAGAAAGAAGAGGAGGAGGAGGAGGAGAAGGAGAAGAAGCTCAAGTGTGATAGGAAAACCAGACATCAAGAAATAATTATAGTATAGTATGAAAACTAGTAATGTAATTGTATATATAAGGTATGGAAATAGCACTGAGAATGTATAGATAACTTTTGTTAATATACAAATTCTACACATGAACATGGTACAGAGACAGTTTCATGCACATGTCACCACCTGATCTGTATTTTGAAGACTAAACAGGAGTTCACCACATAAGGTGAGGAGGACATCTCAGACCGAAAAAAATCATTACTGTAAAATTTGCAGGAACATGGACAACATGCTCTATTTGGGGAACCACAAATAGCTTAGAATTCATAAACTGAGAATACAAACTGGGGAGACTGATAAGAGATAAGGTTGTGAATAAATTCCAGGCCTATATTATAAAGAGCACTTCTTTTAAAGCTAAAATCTTGCACTTTATCCTGTAGTTGGTAGCCATTAAAAATGTAAGGAATTACATGACTAAACTTGTGATTTTAAGAATTAATAGGAGTAATATTAATATTATACTTGAAACCATAAAAATCCTTGAAGAAAACATATGCAGATAAACCTTGGACATTTCTTGTAGCATTTTTCCCCTGATATATCTCCTCAGGCAAAGGAAACAAAAGAAAGAATGAACAAGGGGACTATACCAAACTAAATTATTTTTTCACAGCAAAGGGAACCATCAACAAAATAAAAAGACAACCCAATGAATGGGAGAACATATTCGCCAATGATGCATCTGATAAGGGGTTAATTTCCAAAATATATAAATAACATATAAAACTCAACACCAAAGAAAACAAATAATTCAATTAAAAAATGGGCAAAGAAGTGATAGAGCGTCGGCCTGGCGTGCAGGAGTCCTGGGTTCGATTCCTGGCCAGGGCACACAGGAAAGGTGCCCATCTGCTTCTCCACCCCTCCCCCTCTCCTTCCTCTCTGTCTCTCTCTTCCCCTCCTGCAGCCAAGGCTCCATTGGAGCAGAGTTGGCCCAGGCGCTGAGGATGGCTCCATGGCCTCTGCCTCAGGCACTAGAATGGCTCTGGTTGCAACAGAGCGGTGCCCCAGATGGGCAGAGCATTGCCCCCTGGTAGGCATGCCGGGTGGATCCCAGTCGGGCACATGTGGGAGTCTGTCTGACTGCCTCCCCGTTTCCAACTTCAGAAAAATACAAAAAAAAAAAATGGGCAAGGAACCCAAATAGACACTCCTCCAAAGATGACATCTAACTGGCCAATGGACATGAAAAGTTGCTTAATATCATCAGAGAAATGCAAATAAAAACCACAATGAGATATCACCTGACAACCTCACATCTGTCAGAATGGTTATCATCAATAAATCAACAAACAACAATTGTTGGCAAGGATGTGGAGGAAAGGGAACGCTTATGCATTGTTGGTAGGAATACAGATTGATGCAGCCACTGTGGAAAGCAGTATGGAGTTATTTCAAAAAATTAAAAAATGGAACTGCCTTATAACCCAGCTGTTCCACATCTGGAAATACATCTTAAGAAACCTGAAACACTAATTCAAAAGAATATATGCACCCCTATGTTCATTACAGGGTTATCTACAATAGCTAAGATTTGGAAGCAGCCCAAGCGCTCATCGGTAGATGAGTGGATAAAAAACCTGTGGTACATATACACAATGGAATAATACGCAGCCATAAAAAATAAAATCTTATCTTTTGGGACAGCATGGATGAATCTGAAGAGCATTATGCTAAGTGAATAAGTCAATCAGAAAAAGACAAATACCCTATGATTTCATTCACATGTGGAATCTAATTCACAAAATTAACAAGCAAAATAGAAACAACTCAGATATAGAGAGCAGGCTGACATCTGTGGGTAAGGCAGGGGACTGGCTGAATGAGGAAGTTTGAGGGAGTAAGAAAAAAAAGAGAAAAGAAAAAAATGTCATGGACATGAATAATAGTGTGGTGATTGTCAGGGGGAGGAGGGGATGGGGGAATAAATGGTGATGGACAAAGACTTGACTGGGGTGGTGAACACACAATACCATGTACAGAGCTGTGTTGTAGAATTGTGCACCTAAAACTGTATACTTTTGTTAACCAGTGTCATCTCACTAAATCCAATTAAAAAATAAAGAATTAATAGGAAGACTAAATTGGAGAAGAAAAAAGGCTAGCATCAGGGAGACCAGAGGAGACAATTCCAAGGTCAGGAAAGAGAAGACAAAGGCCAGCAGTTTCCAGTGAGTGGAGATTAGAAAGATTTGGGGGAATAAAAAGAAAATTAAAATATATAGTGTAACATTAAATTCAGGAAACCACCTTGCTTCTGTTGTAATTCACCTACTCCTAATGTTTCCAAATTGTGTTTCTGACTTTGGTGGGCCACTATCGAAGGATTTTAGAATCAACATGAGATGATCAGATGTTCCTCATAGTAAAGTCAAAGGAGAAAGTCTGGTAGGAAATGATATGCATCTTGTCACTTACCTTCTACTTTTTCATATGTGCCCTATATTTCCCCTATGTTGACCTATTCATCTGGTTATACAATTTGGACTGTCTCCTGTTTTTGAAAGGTATTTCTTTCCCTTTTCTGTTTTACCTTCTTCCTACCCAAAAATGTTGCCTCAAGCACTGTCTTCTCTGCTAAGTCTTCATTGATGTCCAGGACATCCTGTCAGGCAGAACTGGGCCCTCCTTCTTCTCCTGCTGTTGTTGTACCCAGTGCACATATCTATTGAAATAGATAAATATACTGTATTGCAATTGCCCTTTAATCAACAGGATACATAGTAGATGAATAAGAAAACTAGTTGAGTGAATGACTAGTAAGTAATCTAAGTAGATTAATAGCAGATTGGAATGTTTACTTTTTAGTGTGGCTTTTCTTATTTCCTGAACTCTCTCATTTGGCTTCAACTTCATACTGGATGACCTTGCAAAACTGGTCTTAAGAAAGAACACAGGCCCTGGCCGGTTGGCTCAGTGGTAGAGCGTCGGCCTGGCGTGCAGAAGTCCCGGGTTCGATTCCAGGCCAGGGCACACAGGAGAAGCGCCCATCTGCTTCTCCACCCCTCCCCCTCTCCTTCCTCTCTGTCTCTCTCTTCCCCTCCGCAGCGAGGCTCCATTGGAGCAAAGATGGCCCGGGCGCTGGGGATGGCTCCTTGGCCTCTGCCCCAAGCGCTGGAGTGGCTCTGGTCGCAACAGAGCGACGCCCCAGAGGGGCAGAGCATCGCCCCCTGGTGGGCAGAGCGTCGCCCCCTGGTGGGCGTGCCGGGTGGATCCCGGTCGGGCGCATGCGAGAGTCTGTCTGACTGTCTCTCCCCGTTTCCAGCTTCGGAAAAATACAAAAAAAAAAAAAAAAAAAAAGAAAGAACACAAACTTTCAGCTATAAGGTGAAAAGAGCAACTGACAGCTGTTGGGTGGGAGAGGGGGTTAGTTGCAGGGGGTGGAGGGATTGAGCAAAAAAAAAAAAAAAAAGAAAAAAATTCATGGACACAGACAACAGGGTAACGTTTGCCTGGGGAGGTGGGTGGGGGATGTGGAGGGGGAAATGGGGGAGATGAGTGGTGATGGAAGGAGACTTGACTTGGGGTGGTGAACACACAATACAGTGTGCAGATGATGTGTCATGGAAATTGTGTACCTGAAACCTATATAATTTTGCTAACCAGTATCACCCCAATATATTCAACAAAAGAAAAAAAAATCAATAAGTTTTGAAGATCAAATGTATCTGATGTAAAATGTGGTGACCAGGACTGATAACGCTGTAGAGTACAAATGATGTTTGCTAAGAGAATGAACTTGAGTGTTCCTAACTGAAAAAGAAAGAAAGAAAGAAAGAAAGAAAGAAAGAAAGAAAGAAAGAAAGAAAGAAAGAAAGAAAGAAAGAACTCATTTTCTTAACAATGTTGACAGATGTGTTAATTAAGCAGATGGAGTCCTTTCATAATCTAAATCTATATCAGATCATCATGCTGTACACTTTAAAAGTCTCAGAATTGTATTAGTCAATTAAGCTGGAAAAAGAACAGTTTTCAAGTGGCTATGTCAATGTAAAATAATAAAAAACTAACATTAAAAATGTAGTAGCTAACAAGACAGGCATGTAAAGATGTGCGGAAATCAGTGACGAGGTGTTGATGAAGACCTGCGTGGTGGGTCTGCCGTGGTGACAAGGAAAGGCAAGTGGTGAGAGGGTAAGTTGTAGTGAGCTTCAAAGGAGCCAGGTGACTGAACAGTTATTTGGAAACCACAGTGGAGGCCAATGACAATGATGGTTCTCTTTTCTTAATCCATGAGACTACAAGACTAGGAAGATACACTGCTGATAAAGACAATTGGAAAGACTATTGTGAATTTTGGGGAAACCATGTTTTTTAAGATGAAGAAGAAAACTTTAAAGAAACATCTAAGAATATGAAAAATACACCAGCGAATTAAGGTTTATTAGAGGCAGAAGAAAGTGTATGGAGGAATGACGCTCGCTAAGACAAACAAGTTCTAGAGAGAAATAAATTGAGAATGGATAAGGGTAGAAATATGAATTACTATAGCTATACTGAGATGTGGCAGATATATTCTTGGGAAAAAGAAAAAAGGTGAGGGGAGGTGGTCCTGTGGGTCTTGTATTTAATGACAGAAATCAGAAATTCTATAATTGAAAGAATACATAGAACTAACCCACTCCCACGTTCAAATTCACGTGTGGCTGCTGAAACTTGACGGCACGGATCACTGTTCTTTCACTGCAGAGCCCAGGGTTTTACTGAAGTGAGGAGTGAACAGGGAGAGATGTGTGGAGAATAAAATAAAGAAAAATAGTTTGGCTGAATTGTAAACACTTTTCAAATATCATAATTAACAGACAGCAAAGTGACAGTCATGTAGGAATTTAATTGATTAACTAATCCATCCAAGCCTGACCTGTGGTGGCTCAATGGATAAAGAGTCGACCTGGAATGCTGAGGTTGCTGGTTCAAAACCCTGGGCTTGCCTGGTCAAAGCACATATGGAAGTTGATGCTTCCTGCTCTTCCCCTTCCCCTTTTTCTCTCTCTCCTTTCTCTAAAATAAATAAGTAATAATAATAATAAAGAATCCTCTCTTCACTCCATACCTATCTTTGCCCTGGAAGAATAAATAGCTCAGTTGGTTAGAGCATTGTCCTAAAATGCAAAGGTTGTGAGTTTGATACCTGGTCAAGGGTACTTACAGAAACAAAACAATGTTTCTGTCTCTTTCTATTTCTCTTCCTCTCTCTCTAAAATAAAAAATTAAATTAAATTAAAATATAATAATCCAGATTTTAGCTAAAAACTAATTGCAAATAAAAGTAAAGCTTTTATTTTCTCTTTAATCATTACACCTTACGATTTTATATCTTAGCTATTTTTTCTAGTGACTTTTGTATCAATTGCAGGAAATAAAAACCTCTCTTTGCAGCTTTTCTTCTTGCAATACCTTTGATGGAATGACCCAGTGACCTATCATTTCACATTCTCATCTTTCATTTATGTTAAAGAAAAATTAACTTTCCATCCCCGAAAGAAAGCTTGGTTGCCAGAAATCATGAGCTAAACATGGAATTTATTTTCCACGGTGTAACTGAGTTCTCTGCAGCTATTATCTGGACCTTGGATAACAGGTTCTGTTACCCTTAGTGCTAACTTTGCTGATGGCAGTGAAACTGCCCTTAGGGCTGCTGTAGGGTCAGCCTGCTGATGGCCTGTCTTTTTCTCCCAGGTGTTATTGATGAAGAATAACCCGCAACTTCATGTGATTAAAGAGCCAGAGCTGAGATCACTGCATTTTCCCACTTCGTCTCTGGAACCCCCATAAACTGTTAGAATAAATCCCACAGCAATCATTTAAAAAGAAAAAAAAATCTTTTGAATGTTTTATTTTCTTTTTCCTTAACAATGGAATATAAATGTATTTTTAAGAGATTCTTTAGAAACGCTTTATGTTACACAATGCAGTGCATTCTTTTTCTATTTTTTCTTAGTGTAACTTTTCCCCGTGTACACATTATTGTTATTGACAACAATTCTAAAGTCTTTAAAATAAAAAGAAATTAAACAGTGAATCAATAAAGATTAGCTATTTTCTGCAGATTACTTGCTTATCATTCACATAATTACAATAATGGTTGCTGATGGAAATTCAATTTATGTGAACCATTTTATTCTTGTTATTTACTATTATTAATGTCACCGTTATTATCTTCTTACCCTTCAGTTCACAAGATGTATTTTCTCAGTGAATTTTAATTCCAGTATCTTGCTATTATACTGTACATAATCCTATCAAAGACTGTCCTTCATGCAACATTTTCAGTGATATATTATCATAGAGACCATTAATGAATGAGCTTCATATCTTACTAATACTGTTTTAGATACTATTTTTATTAATTTACCAAGTCGTAATTCTTCATCTACTACCTGTCTTTCTTCTACTAAAGTTGTGTTGTCAATTTTTACATGGGAATTTCAAAGAAAAATATTAACTTTGTGTCTTTAAAACTACATTTTACCACAGAGCCTCAATGATTACATTATCATAATGCCCATGCTTTGTTCTCTTGTACTTAAAACAAGTTAATTTTCACAATTTTCCTTTACTTTGGATTCCAATTTTATGTTAACAATCAAAATTAAAATAGTAACACTATGATCCTTCTGAGATGCCCCTGATCTAAGAAATAACTTGAAAAACAAACCAAGTGCACTTGTCCTTTGACTACAATCCAGACACTATAGTCAAATAAAGAAAATAATTAAGTAGACTTTTGTACATATTATCTCTAAGTAGTATTACTTGAAAGTAAATACAGTTATCCTACAGATGTTACTATGCTCTTTGGAAATAATTTATTTCATTGAAATGTCTTATTTATTTTATTTTAAAGGGATTAAGAATACGAACAACAAAAAGGCATTTGTTTAGCTTTGTCATTTTCTTCTTTTCATTGCCATCTGATTCAGACGGCAAGTTGTTGCTACACAAAATAAGGCTTGCTGAAATTTTTAGCTTTTCTTTTTCCTCACACTTGAAACTTTGTACAATAATATGTATTTCTTTCCACATGTTCCTACAGAAAAGTTCAACAGAGAGGATGTAGATAAAATGAGCTTAGATTGTAGCTACATTCCTTTGTAATTACATTAAAACATTCTGACAGTATAAAATTACTGGCCAATACTAAAATGTTCTTAAAACTATGCTATGTATAGAATATGTAAATAAGCTTAGATCTTGTTGCAGGAAGAATAAATATACATGTGATATTCTATAGATTAGATGAATGGCTAAGGAGAAATATATCATTATGGTAATATAAACTTATATTTTGCATATAGCTCTAGCATTCTGCATTAACAAAACACATTCCTATTACTAGTCTGTGTTGATAGGCCTCATTCATCTTTTCAGTGCATGTTTGTTTTTCTCTACAGCACCAAATTTATACACACACAAAAAAATTTCATATATGCTAGGCTAACTGGACCAGCAGCAATTAAAAAGCAGAGCAGTTGAAAATGGAAAGAAGGAAAGAAGGAAAGAAGAAAGAAGAAAGAAGGAAAGAAGGAAGAAAAGGAAGGAAGGGAGGAAGGGAGGAAGGGAGGAAAGAAGGGGAGATTTTACTAAATCTAAATATTTTAGAGTATGAGCTAGTTTAAAATTTAAAAAAAAAGTACTAGAAAACTTGTCATTATATGACTGTATTCCTAGTATATGCAACTCAGTCAAGGCAATTTTTTGTCCAAGATAGTGGTGTTTTGATATTGTTCTAGTGGATTCAGAAATAGTTGATGCCTCTACTTTCACAACTGTAGTGGTACTAAGGGAAAAGTAGCTAGCAGTTTTTGAGATTTATTATATTTTAATATTGTTTTTATTGTCATAGAGGTATTACCTCATTTAACCTTCAGAATAACCTTACCTGTTACGTTATGTTATTACTTTGCGAAACATCACAGAGCTATTACGTGTAGGAGTTTGGTTGTTGATAATTTGACTCCAAAGTCAAACTGAGACACCATAGTAAGCTGGTCCACTTACCACTATTATGATCTCTGGCCCACAGAAGCAAACTCTTATTGAGAGCTCTTTTTTTTTTAATATCTATATCATTCCTCTGTGTGTCAATGACAAAAAAAAAATCTCTTTAAGCAGTTTGCTGAGTCCTTGCAATCTGAATTCAAATTTCAAGTATTCAAAACTCTATTTAAAAAAAACAACAGCTTAATGTTTTACTGAAAACATAATCACTTTGTGATTCAAGTGTGTTTTCATATTTTTTGTAACCTTTTTTGAAGCCTTATATAGACTTTTATAATTTTTGAAATAATTGTTTAAGGTGTAAAAATAAATATAATAATATAACATGCTAAAAAGTTATATAATAATCTCTATAAATGTCAAATAGAAGATTATTAGAATCTTAATAAACATAAACATCTCCTTTTTGGCAAAGAATATTTGGAAAACAAGTTGACAACTTCTTTTTTAATCACAACTACATCATAAACAAGATAGATTTATATTTTCTTTTATTACCATTGATAATGTTTCATATACAATCATCCCCATATATCTGCAGTTTCACTTTCAGTGGGTGGTTTTAGTTACCCACAGTCAACTGTGGTCCAAAAATATTAAGTGAAAAATGGCAAAAATAAAAAATTCATAAGTTTTAAATTGTGCCTGTGCCATTCTAAGGCCTGTGATGAAGTCACATAGCATCCCTCCCTGCATCGCTTAGGATGTGAACCATCCTTTTGTTTGGTGTCCTCACACTGTATATACTCTGACCTTAATCACCCAGTAACCTTCTTGTTTATTAGATCAACTGTCATGATGTCACAGTGCTGTGTTCATGTAATCTTTGTTTTGTTTAATAATGGCCTCTAGGTGCAAGAATGGTGATATTGGCCATTTGGATATGCCAAAGAGAAGCCGTAAAGTGTTTCTTGTAAGTGAAAAGATATGTATGTATTTACAAAAACACATAATATATAGACAATACCATACTCTCTGTGGTTTCAGGCATCTACTGGGGAGGGTCTCAGAAATTATCCTCTATAGATGGGGGGTGGCTATTATCATGCAGTCTCATGGGGGCATCTTGTATTTTAAGTATCTAAGACAATATTTGGCATAGAGTAAACAGTGATGAAATATTTCTTGAATAAATGAGAACTATAATGGTAATGAAACAATGACCTTAAATTTAAATTTTTTTTTCTTTTTAACTTATATTATAAACATTGAAAAATATAACCATTAAGAAAAAGTTAAAAGTTTGAAAAATTCAGGAGAACCTCAACTTCTATATTGGTTAGAATCTGGTATGGAACACTATACAGGCAACTTGGAAAGAGCTAAATAAAGAGTTCAGTGTTTAGGAAAAACAAGAAATGCTGTGGTACTTACCCTGTGCTAGTAATTGGCAGCACTAATTAGAAGATTTTAGAGAAAAGAGCAGTGAACAGTATTTAGAACCTAGAGAGAATGCTTCATTGAGAGGATCATATGACAGGAGTTAGGACATTTGTGGAAGGAAGGACACAGTCAACAGTAGTGATCACAAGGGAAGATTTTGGAGAAGATATCCTAACCTCACACTTGACTTTTTCTATAATCTCCCATGCATGTTTTCTATTGGCTGAACACAGACCAAATTACAGGGTGAGAGAGCCCACCAATGGTACACACAAGTCATCCAGCAAAGCACAGGTTTCGATAGAGAAAGGTGAAGAGTGGACCCAAAGAGGCAAACAACAGACATAACAGATAGCGCAATTATATGTATAATTTGCAAATGATTTTAAGAAATTTCAAATTAATATTCTTGCTTGACCCAGAAAAAGTCATTTATTACAATAATATATTCTGAAGACTGAACTGTTAACAACAATTTCCAGTATAAAATCCCTATCATAAATACAATTATTTTTTACAGCTCATGCATGTACACTTTAGAGCACTGTTGCTAAGTCTTTCTAACTTGGTTGTTTTGCTTAAGAAATCTTAAAGGCTGCTTTAGGCTAACTGGAGGTTATATGTTCACAGTAAATCTAGACATGAAAATCAATAGAAACATTTAAACCTGTGATGTTGGAGAAGTGCCTCTCAAAAAAGATCAAATGCTAAGAATTGAATCTCACATACACTATTGCATGTTATCACTACAAGTGAAGGCTTGTTGACAATTTTCTGATTCTATATAAAGGCAGCTGCAATACAATTTGAAAAACATGAAACTACTGTATTTAAAGGACTTCCAGGCTTATTAGTGAGGTCTTATAGACTGTGGCAGGACACCAGCACTGCAGGGACAGGCTTCCTTGTTCACTGAAGATATCACTAGCATGAGTTCTTGAACTCATTGCTCACTGAAACAGCAGAAAGATCTACTTCACATATTAGGTGGAAAGTGAGGCATTCAAACAAAAATAATGGGGTGGGAATATACAGGAATTATTGATAAGGAAGCAGAGAGAAATTCATGAACTTACTGCAAAGAAACTCCCTTCATTTTCCATCCTCTCAGATGTCTCTTGTCCTATGATGACACCTCAGTCCTTCAGTTCAGGTTTCATGAATCTTACAGAACACCCTAAACAATAGCAGCAGCTAGATCTACTTTCAAAAGCTACTGAGCATTATCCTAAAGGGATCTGTGTTTCTGAGAAATTGTGAACTATCTTCTACACCTAAAAAAATAATAAGCCTCATGCTCTATAAACTAGCATTTTACACACATGTGCACACATATTGTCTCACATACAATCTAAAATATTCCACTCTCAGCCATTATTAGTGAATGGTCATTAATGTAAAGAGACAAATAAACAAAGAATTTAAGGTTGTTCTTAACGAAAGAGTTGTGTGGTGTGCATGTGTTTTTAAGAAAATCAGGAAATTCAATTAGAAAACAGAAATGCCACAAACCCATAAGGAGCTCTTTCATATTACTAAGTAAAAAGAAAAAAAAAAAGTAAGATGAACATATCATTTTTTCCAAAATGTTTTTATAGGTTTAGTTCACTCTGATTTTTTTATTCTAGAATTATTCAGAAATGCATTTTATTATAATCAAATATTTTTTTTAAAGAGGGGTAAGGAGAGGGCTGGTCTCTAAAGTACTAAAGTTTGTTATCATTAAATGATAGTTCAAACTTGTAACACAGAAATTAAGTCAAAATAGATTACAACCTATATATAAGATCTGAAAAAATAAATTACATAGAAGAAAATATAGGTACTAATCTTATGCACCTTGGTGTTATAGAGGATTTTATGAATTACACCCCAAAATCAAGGGAAGTAAAAGCAAAAATAAATAAATGGGACTATATCAAACTGAAAACCATTTGCACAGCAAAAGAAACTGCCAACAATTGGCTCAGTGGTAGAGAGTCAGCCTGGCATGTGAAAGTCTTGGGTTTGATTTCCAGTCAGGGCACACAGGAAAAGTGCCCATCTGCTTCTCCACTGTTCCCCCTCTTGCCTCTCTCTCTCTCTCTCTCTCTCTCTCTCTCTCTCTTTCTTCTCCTCCCCTCCTGCAGCCATGGCTTGATTAAAGTGAGTTGGCCCCAGGCACTGAGGATGGCTCCATGGCGCTAAAAAAAATGGCTCTGGTTGCAATGGAGTAAAGGCCCCAGATGGGCAGAGCATCTCCCCCTAGTGGGCCAGCCAGGTGGAACCTCATCCGGGCGCCTGCAGGAGTCTTTCTCTGCCTCCCCTCCTCTCACTAAAAATTAATAATAAAAAAGAAACTGCCAACAAAACAAAAAGGCAACCAATTGAATAGGAGATGATATTTGCAAACAACAGCTCTGACAAGGGGTTAATACCCAAAATATATAAAGAATTCATACAACTCAATCCCAAACAAGGAATCAAATAATAACAAAAAAGCAGAAAACCTTAATTGTTCATTGAATGCCTCTCATATGTTTCTTGACTGGGGGGGGGGGGGGGGCTAGCCGAGTCACTGACCCCTTTTTTGTTCAAGGCAGCAGCCTTGGGCTTCAAGCCAGCAACTTTTGGATTCAAGCCATTAGGTCATGCCAATGATCCTATGGTCAAACTGGTGACTCCACATTCAAGCTGGTGAGCCTGTGTTCAAGCTTGCGACCTTGGGGTTTCAAACATGGGTCCTCAGCATCCTAGGTTGATGCTCTATCCGCTGTGCCACCAGCTGGTAGGCCCTTTGAACAATTTTTACCAGTGTCTCAGAGTTCAGAATATGACTACCACTTGTCATTAGAGAATTGAGGCCAATTTCACATCAGAAAACATCTTCATTATGATTGATTCTGAGTTTAAAAAAATAAAAATATTAAATTGTTTTTTAATGCCACCTGATCTATATTTTGCCACTTATAATAATGAAAAAGCATATTGTTATAAATCTCTCAGTTAGATATAAATCTACCATGTTAATCAAAGTTGTAGTTATCTTAAATAATGCCTATGAATTAGTGTAGTCATTCTTTCTTTTTTTGAACAAGAAAACAACTTCAATAGGGAATATTAACTAATTGGAGTTTTTCAACCTCTGGTCCAAGTTTTATACATTGCAAATTAACATTGCATCACTAAATTTCTACATTTTCACTGATGGTAATTTTCCAAAAATTTAGGACTAATACACATCAAAAAAAAGTCATAGGATATTTTGATTGAATCAAAGTACAAGATTCTGGAGTTGGAGAATTTTAAGGAATCTCTTTGTTCAATCCTGGATCTTCACACCCCAAAACAGAGGTTAGATGGTGTTAATAGTAGAGTCTTGCTCTGAAATTGCACTCATGCTCTCTCCCCCAAACTGCACATCACACTTCCCCCACAGTAACTAGGAATGATGGTGTCACAGCAGGTTTTATAGAGACCTTGTCTGTATGTCCAACTGGTCATTAAAATCCAAATTAGGTAAGTTTTTTATGATTCAAGATAATGTCAAAAAATAAAAAATCTTATTATTCTGTTATCACTGTCCTCTCTCACACTTTCTCTTCACTTCCATTTCTTCACACAAACACACATGTGTAAATGAATAAGTAAGTACTGACCATTTACCAATAATATCTCTAAAACATGACATATTCAAAGATGAAATCATAGAAATTGAAAATTAATAACAAGCTATTTATTTATTTATCCCTATGGGGTCTTCTTTTCAGTTTGAGGAAAATAGGTTGAGATTTCCTTTATATAATATAAATAACATTGGAGCAAGATTGCGTCTGTCATAGATGAAAATACCATATTTATGTCTTCTTATAATCCATTCATTGCTTTATGGACCCAAATTCCTTCAGGGAGTGTCACAAATCCACATAATGTTCCTGAGTGTTACATTTTGCATTTGGATCTATGATTTACTTGACAGATGTGAATAAACACTCAGAGTCAGGGAACTCTCTGATAACTGCCCATGTCTGGAGACTAAAGAGCACAAATTCTGTTAAGGTCATATTAGCTTTTTCTTACAATCTTCTTTTATAATTCCTTTTTTGCTGATGTAAAAATAATCTTTCTTCAATGAACCTACATATATTTTAAAATTTATTTTGTATTGTGTTTTGTTATTTTTCATCAAAATTTTAATAAATTTAAATAAAAGATTTAAAATTTTTATAAAGAATCAAAACCCTCAAATGCTATAATTTTGAGACATGCTCTCTAACCATGAAAAGAAAGTTCTAATACTTCTCTGATGTTTCTGGAGAGCAACTGACTTATCAATAACAAACTCTTCTACAACCCACAAGTTATTTAAATAACCCGTCTACTTCTTTTTTTGGTCCAAGTGAAACTTGATCTTTCCTCAAGGTAATTGCCTCCCTGGTAGTGCTCTTAAAGTGTAGCTCTTGTTTTTCTCATGGCCCACATATTATAAAGACAGGACCATGTTGGCATCTCCATTTTATTATCAGATTCTATTTTGTTTTTGAAGTAAGTAATATAACCAGCTCCCTCTCCTGTACATTTAGTTAATAACAATTTACTAGTTAATTCTTCTAACTTCATATTCATCCAGGATGTTGAAGCCTGTTTTATTATTTTCCATCTTGTAAAAAAAATATTTTTTAAAAAATTTCCATTGATTTGAGAGAGAAGAGTGGGGAGGGAAACTGAGAGGGGGGAGATGGAGAGAGAGAGAGGAAAAAAGAGAGATTGATTTGTTATTCCATTTATTTATGCATTCATCTGTTGTTTCTCATATGTACCCTGACCAGGGATTGAACCTGCAAGCTTGGTTCATCAGGGCAGCACTCTATCCACCGAGCCACCAGGCCAGGCGCAAACACATTAATACCCCAGCTGCACACTTTCCTGACTTTTTCCACAATAATGACCTGCGCCTTCACTCGACTTCTGTCTTGTGTCTCCATGGATCTTGTCATTCCTCAGAATTTTCTATTACTGAGTAAACCTTAATATTTTTAGTGTTTATTCAGAAGAGTGATAGTCATGTTGTATTTAGCAGGAGTTATTTATTTTGGAATTTTAATCATGGAGGAGCAGTATATATTAACGATAGGCAGTCAAGGGTGGATTATTTCATTTTCCTATGTTTTTGCAACTTCTCAACACACTTTTTCAAACCTTCTATTTTGGAAAAAAATTGAGCCCTCAGTTCACCTACAAGAATAGTACAGAATTTTATCTAATGCATTGTATCTGGCTCCAAATGATTTGAGAATATATCCCAAGCAATGCAGCCTGTACTTCTAAAAATATTAGTATGCATCTCCTAAAATCAAAGGCTTTCTCTTACCTAATCACAATACAATGACCAAATTGAATACATTTAACATTGATAAAACAGAACTACCTATATACATTCTCCCAATTCTGTCCTCCACAGCAATATCAGCAATATTTGTCTTATTCAAAGTCTAATATATAATTACATCTTTCATTTAGTTGCTGTGCCTCTCAAATACTCTTCTGTTATAGGCTAAAACTGTGTTACCCCAAAATTTAAATATTGAAGCCCTCCCTCCCTGTACCTCAAATATAGCTCTTTTAGGAGATAAGGTTTGTAAAGAAGTAATTAAGTTAAAATGAGTTCATATGCATGGATCCTAATCCAATATGTCGGGTGTCTGTATGAGAAGAGTTGATTAGAAAACAGACACCACAGAAGAAAGAGCATGCAGAGACAGGGAGAGACGCCATCTGCAGCCCAGGGAGAGAAGTGCTCAGATGACACCAGCCCTGTCAACACTGTGATCTGGGACTTCTAGCCCCAGAATTGTAAGAAAATGGGTTTTTATTGTTTAATCCACCCAGTCTAAGATATTTACATCCATAGCCAACTAATGTATCTTGTATATTGGAGAATTACTCTTGTACTCTTTCCTCACAAAAGAAGGTAAAATTCCATTTCCCACTGTCTGCTGTAGTTGAAATGTAAGCTCATCAGAAGTTTCCATCAATATAAGAGCTAGAGTGAGATTTTGAGTAAGAGGGAGCCACCTGTGGGTGAAGTGCACTCAACAGACCACCATGCAGTGAGAATGTGGCACAGCCGTTCAGCTTTACCAGACAGATGTGGCTGTCTAGGCAGCCAGACACAGCAAAGGTCAGGCTTAGTTGACTTTGGAGTAAAGTCAAACATATGGGCATCAGCAAGGCAAGCTGTAGGATCTAGAGGTCAGTGACAGGTATGGTAAAAAGCCTCCATATTAGGGCAGAGCTGCAGTTTGAGGCATGCTTCTGCAAGCTTGGTATTTAAGTCTTGTTCTTTTCCAAACAAATCTGTGAGCTCCTGATTTCTACTTAATCAATTCCTTTGGAGAATCAGCCAGACGCTGCTTCCTTTGCTTGAAAAGAACTCTGAGTAAAATCGAGTCAGCCTGCTTCCCAAACTTTCTCTATCAATTTTGTGTGGCCTAGGAGCAGAAAAAGAGAAAGCAGATGATTAGGGTGATTAACATAATTCAATATGTTAATGATTCATTCTTATCTTGGTAGTAAAGCAAAGCTAAGAAAATCCACCTGACAAAATATCCTAGCAACAATTTTACAATGTTAACTAATAAAATAACTCTAAACCTAACAATAAATGTAATTAAGAGAATGTGTTCACCTTTAATCTTACCATCATAGCATAGTATTCTATTGGTTTCTGTCTTTTTTTATCTTTAACCTTATATATTATATTTTATACTATCATCAAGAGTCACTTAATAAGCAGCTACATTCTGAGAAATGTGTTATTAGGTGATATTGTGCAAACATCATAGAGTGCACTTTCAGAAACCTAGATGGAGCCCTGGCTGATGGCATAAGGGATAGAGCATCAGCTCTGAATTCAGGGTCACTGGCTAGATCCTAAGGGTGCTGGCTAGACTCCCAGGTCTTCAGTTTGAGCCCTGGTCAGGGCACATATGAGAAGCAATCTAAGTGAAACAATGAGTTGATGCTTCTTTCTCATGTAGCTTGTTGCTTTGAGGGTACATTACTATAAAAAAAAATAGTATAAATGATTGTAACACAATGGCAAGTGCGTGTGTGTCTAAACATATCTAACATAGAAAAGATACAGTATAAAAAATTTCTAAAAATGACATACCTGCATAGAGTTCTTACCATGGATTCTGCAGGACTGGAAGTTGCTCTGGAAAGTCTTTAGGGCAAAACACTCATGAAGCTGTCATCTTCTATGATAACAAGGGCTTCTTCTGGGAAACCTCCTGAACGATCTGCCTGAGGCTCTTCCTGAAGAGGTGTCACTCTTTTAAGAAATATGTTCATGGTGTTTGGTTTGGTTTGTTTCTTCTTCTTTTATTATTATTTTTTATTACAGATTTGCTTGTAAACAGATAATGCAACATATACATTGTTTTCTATTAATGAAAAGTTTTCAGCATTGGGGTTCACATTTCTAAAATTTTTAAGAAGCTGGTTGAGGTGTGCAAAAGATTCTGCAGAGCCATTCACTGCAAATTTTCTTGGGGGTTCTTTTTCCTTTTCCTTCTCTAAAAGTTGTCTTTTCTCTTGTCTCCTCTTCAACTATGCTTTCATGGTCCAGTTCCAACAGCTCCACATTATTCAGCTCCTCAGGAACCACCTCTAGAAGCTCCTCCACACCATCCTCATCCACATTCAGATTCAAGTTGTTTGCTGCCTCAACCACAGCCTTGTTGATTTCTGAAACCTTTGTGCTACATCCCTATGACAGTTATGATGACATCTCCATGTGATAGAAACTTTTCAGCTCCATTATAATCTTATGAGACCACTGTCCTATATATTGCCCCTTGTTTACCTAAGCGTCATTCATTATGTGGTATATGACTGTTGCACTAAAACATTTTATTCTCAAGCTGTGTACCACTTCTCATTGGAGAAAATGAATGGCATGCTCAGTTAGGTAATTTAAAGGTCATTCAATAAAGGAACAGTTTATTTGGGGGGGGGTCAAAAATACAGTCTGTTTCCCAGGACTAGCAACCAGGGTGCTTTTTCCAACCCAAGATCTAAAGAGACAAGGACTGGAAATGGTTACTCAACTCAGAGACTGGAAGTGCTCTGTGCAGAGCTCTGGATGACAGGAGTCCTTACTTTTGGGCTAGGGGTCTGTACAACTTGCAGTGATCCTGTAAAGAGGGAATCTGCAACTATATCACCATGCCTTGCTTTCCTTCTGTTTCCTTCCATTGTTTCTCATTGCCATAGCAAGAGGAAAGGGAAACTGCTAAAAAACTCCACACAGGTCAGCCTCCTGTGAAACAGAATGGAGAGGATCTGCAAAGCAAAAGTAATGTATTCAGAAACACGTGATTG
This sequence comes from Saccopteryx leptura, assembly GCF_036850995.1. Lineage (NCBI taxonomy): Eukaryota > Metazoa > Chordata > Mammalia > Chiroptera > Emballonuridae > Saccopteryx > Saccopteryx leptura. The sequence goes on from NC_089504.1 coordinate 294,141,884, forward strand.
TATAATATTTTATAAAGATGACATAGAATCCTTTTCCTTACCTACTATTCTATTATGGAGCTTTTAAATATTTTTTCCAGTCAAAAATAAATTAGCAACATTTTAATAAACATCTTGCTATAACTTTCTTTTTTTACATGATTCATAACAAACGATACCAAAACTTTTATAATTCATTCTCTGAAAAAAAAGTAGTTTAATGTGAGAAATATTGGTTGTCCTAACTTGTGTATCTATGTTATAATTTTAACAGTGATTAAACTGTAATTCTTCAAAAATAATGTCAACTTTGGGTATTGTAAAATGTTTTTAAAGTTCTTACAATATACTTGTCATAAAGGAATTATATGTAACCAGGAAAATAGAAAGAGCACCTAAGTATATAATTCAGATTTTCATGGATATAAAGGATGACATAGTCAGAAATACTATAATAGTAGTGGATTTTAATACCCCACTAACATCAATGGATAGATCCTCCAGACAGAAAATTAACAAAGAAACAACCTTAAATGATACACAAGATCAACTTGACTTAATTGATATCTTCAGAACCTTTCACCACAAAGCAGAAGAACATACATTCTTCTCAAGTGTTCATGGTACATTTTCTAATATAGACCACACGTTAGGACACAAAATAAGTCCTGGTAAATTTAAGGAGATTGAAATTATATCAAGCATCTTCTCTGATCACAATGGCATAAAACTAGAAATTAACTACAATAGAAAAACTCAAAAACATTCAACTAGCATGGTATTAAATAACAAATGGGTTAACAATGAGGTCAAGAAAGAAATAAAAAAATTTCCTTGAAATAAATAAAAATGAACAAACAACAACTCAAAATCTATAGGACACAGCAAAAACACTCCTGAGAGAGAAGTTCATAGCATTGTGGTCATATTGTAAGAAGCAAGAAAAAGCTCAAATAAACAACCTAACCCTGCACCTAAAAGAACTAGAAAAAGAACAACAAATAAATTACACAGGAAGTAGAAGGAAGGAAATAATAGAGATCAGAATGGAAAGAAATGACATAAAGGCTAAAAAAAAATACAAAAGATCAATGAAACCAAGAGCTGGTTCTTTGAAAAAGTAAATAAGATGAACCTTTAATTAGGCTCACCAAAAATAAAAAATAAAAATGAGAGAACTCAAATAAATAAAATTAGAAATAAAAGTGGAGAAGTAACAACTGATATCACAGTAATACAAGGATTGTAAGAAAATACTATGAAGAGCTGTATGCCAAAAATCGGACAACCTAGGCAAAAGGGATAGATTTATAGAAACATAAAATCTTCTAAAATTCAATCTGTAAGAATCAGAAAACCTAAATAGACTGATTGCAACAAATGAAATTGAAACAGTTATTAATAAATTTACAGCCAACAAAAATCTTGTGCCAGATGACTTCATAAGCAAATTTTATCAAACACTCAAAGAAGAACTAATACTTATCTTTCTCAAGCTATTGCAAAAAAGCTTAAGAGGAGAGAAGACTTCTAAGCTCATTTTATGAGGCTAACGTTACTCTTCTTCCAAAACCAGGTAGAGACACTACAAAGAAAGAAAACTATAGGCCAACATCCCTGATGAACATAAGTGCTAAAATTCTCAACAAAATATTAGCAGACTGGATCCAGCAATACATTCAAAAGATCATATATCATGATCAAGTGGGATTTATTTGGGGGAGGCAAGGCTTGTACAATATTCGCAAATCAATAAATGTGATTCATCACATAAACAATGAAAGATAAAAATCACATGATAATATCAATAGATGCAGAATAATCATTTGATAATATCCAGCACACATTTATAATAAAAACTATGAACATAGTGGGAATACAGGAAACATACCTCAACATAATAAAAGCCATCTATGACAAACTGACAGCCAACATCGTACTCAACAGGCAAAATTTAAAAGCAATCCCCTTAAAATCAGCAAAAAGACAGGAATGCTTCCTTTCACCACTCTTATTCAACATAATTCTGGAATTTCTAGCCACAGCAATCAGACAAGAAAAAGAAATAAGAGGCATCAAGAGTGGAAAAGAGAAGTAAAACTGTCATATTTACTGATGACATGATACTGTACATAGAAACCCTAAAGTCTCAATCACAAAACTACTAGACCAGATAAATGAATTCAGCAAGGTGGCAGGATATAAAAGCAATATTCAGAAATCAGTAACATTTTAAAACACAAGCAATAAATTGTCAGAAAGAGTGAAACAATTCCCTTCACTATCAAAACAAAAATAAATAAATAAAATATCTAAGAATGAATTTAACCAAGGAGGTTAAAAACTTGTACTTGGAAAATTATGACATTAAAAAAAGAAATCAAGGAACATACAAACAAGTAGAAGCATATAACAGCTTCATGGACAGAAAGAACTAACATCATTAAAATGTCTATAATAGCCAAAGCAATTTATAAATTCAATGTAATACCAATTAAATGCAAAAGGATGGAACTAGATCATCAACTTACACCATTCATGAGAACAAATTCAAAATGGATAAAAGACTTAAATGTAAGTGGTGAAACCATAGAAATCTTGGAAGAAAATATAGGCAGTAAACTCGCTGATATCTCTCATAGTGATATTTTTGCCAATGTATCTCCACTGTTAAGTGAAATAAAGGACAAAATAAGCAAATGGGACTGTATCAAACTGGAAAGCTTTTGTACAGCAAAAAACCTCATTAACAAATGAAGAGACAACCCACACAATGGGAAAACATATTTGCTGATGAATCTGATGAGGGATTGATAACCAAAATTTATAAAGAACTAAAACTCAACACCATTAAAAAACGGGCAAAGAAACTGAATAGACACTTCTCCAAAGAGGACACACAGATGGCAAGTAGGTCTGTGAAAAAATGTTTAATGTCACTAATCATCAAAGAAATGCAAATTAAAGCCACAATGAGATACCACCTCACACCCTTCTGAATGGCTCTCATTAACAAATCAACACACAATAAGTTCTGGCAAGGGTGTGGAGAAAAGGGAACCCTCCTACACTGCTGATGGGAATGCAGACTGGTGCAGCCACTGAGGAAAACAGTATGGCCCTTCCTCAAAATATTAAAAATGAAAGTACCTTTTGATCCAGCTTTAGGAATATATCCTAAGAATCCCAAAGCACTGATTCAAAAGAAGATATGTAACACCCTATTTATTTATTTATTTATTTTGTATTTTTCTGAAGCTGGAAACGGGGAGGCAGTCAGACAGACTCCCGCATGCGCCCAACCGGGATCCACCCGGCACGCCCACCAGGGAGCGATGTTCTGTCCATCCGGGGCGTCGTGCTGTTGCAACCAGAGCCACTCTAGCACCTGAGGCAGAGGCCATGGAGCCCTCCCCAGTGCCCAGGCCATCTTTGCTCCAATGGAGCCTTGGCTGCGGGAGGGGAAGAGAGAGACAGAGAGGAAGGAGGGGGGAGGGGTGGAGAAGCAGATGGGCGCTTCTCCTGTGTGCCCTGGCCGGGAATCGAACCCGGGACTTCCGCATGCCAGGCCGATGCTCCACCACTGAGCCAACCGGCCAGGGCACACCCTATTTATTGAATGAAGCATTTTTTAAATAGCCAAGATCTTGAAACAGCCCAAGTGTCCATCAGTGGACAAGTGCATAAATAGGCTGTGATACATATACACAATAGAATATTACACAGCCATGAAAAAGAAGAAAATAACACCTTTTGAGACAGCATGGATGGACTTGGAGATTGTTATGCTAAGTGACATAAGCCAGGCAGAGAGAGACAAATATCATATGCTCTCATTTATATGTGAAATCTACTGAACAAAGTGAACTGAGGAATGGAATAGGGACAGAGGCAGGGTCACAAAGAGCAGAGGGACAGCTTCAGAGGGAAGTGGGATAAGGGGTCGGGGTCAGAGAAGGTGAAGGGATTAGTAAAATTGTATATACATAACACATATATACAGATAACAGGACAGCAAATCCCAGAAAAAAAGGGTGAGGGAGCCAGAGAAGGGAAAAGGCAGTGTAATGGGGCACATTGTTGGGGGGTGAGGGTGTTATATCGAGTGGGACACTTGAATCCATGTTAAACAATAAATTTAAAAAAATTAATAAAAAATTATTTTAAAAAAAGAGAACATACATGTGGCCAATAGAGAAATGAAGAGATGACCAACATCACTAATCATCAGAGAAATAACAAATTAAAACCACAATGACATATCATCTCACATCTGTCAGAATGGCAATTATCAATAAATCAACAAACAACAAGGGTTGAAAAGGGAACCCTACTGCACTGTTAGTGGAAGTGCAGAATGGTGAAGCCACTGTGATAAGCAGTACAGTGGTACCTTGATATACGAACAGACCAACATACAAATTTTTAAAGATATTCAGCTGTGACTTGGTCCATATTTTTGTTCAAGATCCGAGCGAAATTTCGAAATATGAGTTGTGATTTAGGAAGCTGCTGCTAGTTGGTGCGTTGGCTCATGGATCCAGTATCGGCAGTTTGATATACGAGTTGACTGACTTATGAGCTTGGTTACGAAACAAATTAAATTTGTATCTCAAGGTACCACTGTATAGTGTTACCTCAAAAAGTGAAATATAAAACTGCCTTATAAGCCAGCAATTCCACTTCTTGGAATTTATTTGAAGAAATCCAAAACACAAATTTGAAAGAATACATGCACCCATACGTTCATTACAGCATTATTTACACTAGCCAAGATTTGGAAGCAGCCCAGGTGTCTAGCAGTTAGTTGATGAGTGGATAAAAAAGCTGTGGTACATTTACACAATGGAATACTACCCAGACATAAAAAAGAAAGAAAATCTTATCTTTTGTGACAGAATAGATGGTACCTAGAGGGCATTATACTAAGTTAAATAAGTCAGTCAGAGAAAGACAAGAACTATATGATTTCACTCATGTGGATGGAATCTAATGAACAAAATGGCTAACAAACAAAATAGAGACAGAAACATAGACATAGAGCAGGCTGACAGCTGAGGAAGGTGTGCTGGGTGAGGGGGGTAGAGGGATTGAGCAAAAACAGAAAGAAAGAAAAGAAAAAAATCTCATGGACACAGACAACAGTGAGGTAATTGCCAGGGTAGGAAAGCAGGTGGGGGGGGAATAGGGGGTATAAATGGCGATGGATGGAGGCTTGACTTGAGGTGGTAAACACACAATATTGTGCACAAGATGTGTTGTAGAATTGTGCACCTGAAACCTATGTAATTTTGTTATCCAGTGTCACCAATAAATTAATTTAAAATAAAATAAAATAAAATAAAAATAAAATAAAATTATACAGGGCGAAATTAGGCTCAGTAGTTTTATTTAACTCCTCAGATTTTATGTGAACATTGTAATATAGATTATTAGACCTCATTCAAACTCTATATAAGATTAAATGAAATAATCAAAAACAGGAAAATGTTTAGATACAACATCTGACTGTTAAAAATTTTAATTGTTACAGAAAATGAGCTGGGGAGGGTGAGTTCTGGACTTTTATGATTTTTGTGAATGTGTACACAGTCCTGCTTTGAGAAATGGCTATTTATATTATAGCTTTGATAACTATCTTTCAGTTTGAAGAGAAGTGAATATTACTTTGGACAGCCAGATGTTGTTTTGCAGTAAACACATATGTATGATTATTCATTTGGCATTGTCAATGTACCTTTGACCATAGATGAGCTGAAACAAAAACGTGAAACCAGTGAATCTAATAGGAAGTGCATTTATGAACTGAAAAGCAAGATAGGAAACTCCTGAATGTTTCAAATAGTCTACCCTGGCACAGTGTTGGAGAGCTCTTCCCTCTTGTCTTTTAATTGGTAGCATAAATTCTCTCTCTCTCTCTCTCTCTTTAAAGCAATTGTACATTTTGGGGCATATATACTGCTCACAAAATTTAGGGGATTTTTATTGCTTCAAATTCATTTAGAAATATCCCTTAATTTTTGTGAGCAGTGTACTATTAGCAATGTCCAGTAAAATTGGCATTTCTGTAATTATACCTACAAAGAAGTGTAAGTCACGGTCATTCTCCTTAATGAACTTTAAGTCTTGCAAGGAAAGATATTATAAGCATACTAATAACTTGATGTAGCGATACTTGCTAATTCTATTGAGAGTGGCACAAAGAAATTGCTCAGAGAACACCATTACTTCTATGTCTAACGCCCCAGGGTGTGATTCCGCTTCTCACAGGGCATCAATTCTAACTTTGTTCTACTCCACATTCTCAGATGACAGGACTAGAAGTCTACTCCCATTGAGATATCACTACAGCTTTGCTACATTAACAACAACAACACAAAGTTTATTCTGATGACCCAAGATCCTATTTGGCTTGGCTAACCTGTTCTTGCTTCCCTTAGGAAGATAACTGAAGTCAGAGAAGTTGCATGTAGTGAATTAAAGGTTTGAACTAGGAAATTCTTCAGATTCAGGGGCATGTGTAGTCTTTCATGTACAAGGTTCTCATTTTAAACTACCTCAGGCTACCCAGCTTTACTGGTTTATAGTTAATTAGGATTGAGATTTTTATTGAAAATTTGAATACTTACAAGCTTTTTCTTATGCATTTCAGATCATGTTGGCTGAAGCAAATAATTGTAACAGCACTCAAGAAATGAATGAATACCACTGGGAAGAGCTTCAGCCACCCCTGCCCCTGACAACCTGTAAGTAAATCCTGCTGTGTTCCCTGTTCACAGAAATATCTTTCTGACATCACTTGTGATAGCTGAAAGACTTCTTTACTATCAGCTAACAAAATCCCAATACAATTTCTTCACTTTTTAACCAAGTCTCAAAATCCCTTAAGAAAGTTTCTGCTCTCTGCTGTTAGACTTTTATACTAGAATTAAATCTGTTGTACCATTTAGAGGCTTAGTTTTTATACGTGTGTACAAGTACCATTGTGATAAATGAACATCAATTGGGCTAAAGGTTTACAGAAGAAATTTATATTAATTATGGCAAAAAGAGAGAATACATTTGTCTTCAGAGTGATTCAATTAAATTATACCATTATACATTCAAAGCATTTGACATATATAGAATTTAGTAAAGAAAGATCTTTATTCTTATTTTAAGGAAGAAAAAGCCTAAAAGATCTATTTGAGTCTATTAAATATGTCAATGAGTAGCTTCCAATGAAGGAAGACTTTCATCATTACTAATGGTCAAGAAGAAAAGATAAAATCCAGTCTAACCTACTCAGAACTGAATTCATCAATAAGATTTTCCTGATATAGAAGAGGAGAGAGCCCTAACTGTTTGGTCCAGGGACGCTTTTTATAAGCTACCAAATCTTTTCTATCTCTTACTTTGCAATATGTTGCTTATATACTGTTTATGAAAACATTTTACATTTAAAATGCATAAAGTGGAAATACTTCTGTTCTATTTGAAAATATTTGGAAGCTACATAAATTCTCCTGCTATCTCAGCCAACAAATCATAATCTCATGCCAAGGTAATGGTATGGTTTGTAAAATCATAGTTCATAGTACATTCATTTAAAAATGCTACAATAATAAGATTCATAAGAAAGCTTTAAAGTTCCCTAAATATGAGTGTAAGCTAGATATTTTACCTTTTAGGAGCTGATATAAATAAGACCCTACAAAAATTTTTTTCTGATTTTCAAACTGATATTTTACCTTCTTTTGAAAGTTCCTTTATTTATAAGTTTATTTGCATGCTATAATAAACTTTTAAATACTGATTAATTAAAAATTATAATATAATTTGTTTAACATTACTATGTTATATAGATATTGCTGAATATGTTAATTTTGTTTCATCTTCTTAAAAATAATCTCAATTGTATCTATAAATACTTTTTCTTTTCTATTTACTTAACTCTTAATATGTCAGCTGAGAAGCAGCCTCTACAGATTTACCAAAATGGGTATCTAAATATCACTGCACATTAACTTAATAGAGAGAATTTTCCACCTGAGGAGATGCCTTTTTTCACTAACTTGACACTTCACCTCTGAGATTTATAAGTTCTTGACTAAAACTGGAAATAATTGTTTTGTAGACTCTAAGAGAAAAATCTTGATTCTCTAGTTGTGTGAGAAGTGACAATTTTCTCATTGTTTACAGATTCTGTCTGAAACAGAAATCTAAAGGCTAAAATTTTGATTGGTTCAGCTTCTTCTAACTAATGACAATTGAATTTTATAAGTGCCTACAACTTTTAGCCAGTCAAAACACACCTATGGTCAGTCATTGCCAAGAACTAAGTTATGCACCTATAAGTAGCAGGTTTAAAACAGAAAAGCTAGTAAATAAAATAGTTATATTTTTATGATTTTTTTTAATCCAGAATTAAACCTAACCTTAAAATGAGTTTTTCAGAAGACTTTCCAGCACAGTGGAGTTCCACAATATGTAGTGGGGTTCTTTTCTCTAGACTAGAGCAGTATGGTAATTTGTCTTTCTGTTGATATTTAGAGTAAGAATTTCATTTGGTCATTACATTAAAATTCTAAGAATCAGATTGTCTTAAATGTTCAGGCACCATGGGGTTCCTGGTATTATTTCAACATCAAAAACCTGAATCCCTATTCATGACTCAAGAAATACCATGACATCTCAAAACTATAAAGGGCTCTTTCCAACAGCCAGAACTGCTGTTGTCACAATACTGGGATTTTCAGTGGTCAAGGTGACGCCCCTCTGGCTTTGTTTGAGACTATTTCTGCAAATACATCCAATGACCATAAGTTGCATTGCAATAAAGTATTTTGATATCTGCTAACAGTGAAGAGAGACCTGAAGCAAATTACAGTAGAAGTAGATCTATTCTTGAGGGAGAATAATTATAATTTATAGTTTTTCTTTCTTTAAAATGTTAAGTATCTGTTGGTCAGTGAGTAATAGAATCTTATAAAGATTATTGTAATTTTAGATGGTGGGAAATATAAGGATTTCTTTTTGTCTTTTTCTTTGTTTGTTTTAGTTTCCTTTTGCTTCCACTTCTTTCTTTCACCCATGACAAAATTTTAAAAAAGGCATGTTGTTGTGCCCTCATTATGGGAATTCTTTCTAGCATTACTTGACATGTGATCATGAAAAGTTGACTCAGCTGATAGGGAGAATTCAGGATCTAGAGTCAGACTACCTGGATATGTCTTATTTTTTTCATTAATTTTCCTCATGAACAGGGAAAAGTCATTTGTACCCCTTTCCAAGCCCTTTCACCTCATCCAAAAAAAAATGAGTATGTTGAAAAGGATAATCCCTAAGGTCTCTCCAAGTGTAAAACCCTTTGATTTTATTAACCCAAGAACTGCTGCTATGTATGGGTTAGCTTTATTAGGAGAAATGTCAGAAACTGTATAGGACATAAAGGCTCATTTACTGGAAGATAAGTGAGATCTCATTATTAGTATTGACCTCTCTACTGATAGCCTTGATCCATATTTATATTCCTATGTCTTGAGGTTCAATGTCATTGAACTCTTTTGGTAAGTGTAGTGATTATGACCACAGCCTTTGTAGTCAGACTTGGGCTTGAATTCTGAACTAGGTATTTAATATCTCTGAGATTATAACTATTTTGGCCTTTTTTGTAAATTAAGAATAATTTGTACTCCATAGTCATTTTACTGTGTATTACATAAACACATTTAAAGCATCTAGCACAGTGCATGGCATAAAATATAAATTCCAAAGGAGAATTATAATTGTTACTGCTTTTACTAATAAGCTTTTTATTTATTCCTGAAAGCAGAATTTGAACAGAAAATAAGGAGTGTGAATATAAAAATGCTGAATATAGAGAAGGGTGTAATCAAAGGACAAAACATTTATAAAATGTAAAAACTTAATCTATTCCAAAACATTTTCTAAATCAGGAATGGCAAATGCTATGCTAACACTCCCTTCCAGACCCCTTGGTGAATATCATTAATTATCATATCCCCAATGAGCTTGGGCATGACCTCAGAATTCTCCTAATCTTAGTAGACAGATAAGCAGTACCCATTGATTCATGCAGCATTTAAGACAAAATATAATTTGCCATCTCTGGTCCAGGCCTATCCTTACTCTAGAGCAGTGGTTCTCAAAGTGTGCACCAGGGTGCACTGGTGTGCCCTAGAAGATTTCCAGGGGTGCCCTATGGTATTCCAGAGAAATGTGTGCCTGTTGGGGACCAAAAAACCAACAAGGTTTTTGGAGTTTAGATTTTGGGGGGACAAAGGTGTGAGGAATTGGCTGTAAATTGACAGTCTGCCTAACCCCCCACCTCACTTGCCTGATTAGGTTGCAAAAAGCTGTTAAGCTGTAGGGCTGGATTGTTTACACCCCATGTTCCCCAGAAAGACTGTTGCCAAGTTTCTTTTATCCTTTGTTTGGTATAAAGTTAAGATTTGCTAATGGCCTCACTTTGCCCTATAAATAAAGCAAAATGCAGTTTTGGGGCATGCTTTGTTCTTGCCAGCAACAATTACAGGGCCCTCTTGACCCCATATTTTCTTAATTTCACGTATTTTCTTAATTCTGCACTGTTCCTACTCAGGACCTAGAATTACTAGCTGTGCTGGTTCGTGACATGTGCCCAGATATAAAAATAAATATAGTTATTCTATTATACCATTTCATTATGGCAATACCACTCTGTTTGTTAACACATCATTATTACATTTATTATTAACACATCATTATATTATCTTTAGATAAATACACCCAAATAAAATGGATAGATTTCTCAAAAAGAAGCGTGATATTGAAGAATCTGATTCTGATGAGATCGAGTGCATTCAGGGTAGTATGGCCGTAGACAAGAATCTGATTCTGGAAGTGACCAAAAGTTAAATGCAAGTAAGAAAGCAAAAATCATGGCCTACTTGCAAATATAATGAAAGTTATTTAAGCTTTGGTTTTACTTGGAATGGAAGTGAAGATCATCCTTTACTGCTATGTTTAGTATGTGGATGTAAAATGGCAAATGAATCATTGCTTCCTAGTAAATTGAGTAAACATTTTTAAACTATACACTCTAATTTACAAGATAAATCTGTAAGTTTTTTCAAGAGATTAAATAGCAAACAAAAGTGGCGAATTCTTTTAAAAGTATAACTGTTTCTGATAAAGCTCAAATCACTTTTTATCAAGTCTCAGAACTGATAGCAAAAAATACGAAAGCTCATACTTTAGGTGAATCTTTTATTTTGCCTGCATGCAAAAAAAAAAAAAAAAAAAGAAAAGAAAAAAAGGTCATGACAATGCTAGGAAATGAAGCAGCAATGAAAATAAGCAAGATTCCTCTGTCCAACAATACAGTTCACAGGTGTATTATAAAAATGTCTTCTGATATCGATAAAAATATATGCAGTAATAAGCTTCAGTATTCAAATTTTGCATTGCATGTTGAAGAGTCAACAGACATTACCAACACAGCGCAACTCATAGCATTTGTTCATTTTATTAATGAAGATTAAATAGTAAATTGGTTTCTATTTTGCAAAGAATTAGGTGTGTCTACAAAAGGTGAAGACTTTTTAACATTCTGAATAACTGTCTTGATAAATGGCAGTTAACACGGAAGTCGTGTGTAGGCATTTGTACAGATGGCGCCCCTTCCATGGTAGGCTGTGTTAAGGGTCTTACATCTTTTGTAAAAAAACAAAATGAGAATATTATTGTAACTCACTGCTTTCTTCATAGGGAGGCCTTGATGGCAAAAACATTGGGAGAAAATTTAAGAGAAGTTTTAGATCAAGTTGCTCAGATGGTAAACTTTATTAAAACGAGACCTGTCATATCATGTCTATTTGAAAAGCTTTGTATCTATATGGATTCACAACACGGATGCTTTTACACACTGAGATGAGGTGGTTGTCAAGGGGAAAAGTACTTACCTGTGTACACAACCTACAACAAGAACGTCTTGCGTTTTTTGAAGATATGAAACAGTTACATTTTTGTAACCTCCTTCGGTGTGAATTGAGATTGACAGGTTACAGTATTTGGCCAATATATTTCAGCAGCTCAATATTTTGAATACTAACATGCAAGGGAAAGAAGAAAATATTCTCATATCCACTGACAAAAAAAAGTATTTCAGAGAAAATTACAGATTTGGAAAAGAAAAGCTGTTGAAGGTAATTTGGAAATGTTGCCATTGGTAAATAACATTTGCATAAATAAAACACTTCCAATAATAGTTAAACATTTAAAAAGTTTAGGAGCAAAATTGGGTTCTTATTTTCCATCACTTAACACTGAACAATACAATTGGATTAGAAACCCATTCATGGAAGCTTCAAGTGATTTTGGTTTAACATTAACAGAAGATAAAGAACGGCAGCTATATCCACTGATCGATGATTGATGATTAAACATAAGGAATTGTCTCTTGAAGCCTTTTGAGTTTCTATAAAAGAAGAATATGTGGCAATATCTAAAAAAGCTTTGAACATTTTACTACAATTTTCAACATCCTGTTTATGTGAATTAGAATTTTCTACCCTCAAAACAATTATGAGTAAAAAGAGAGGAATTCTTCAATGTATTGTCACAGAAATGAGAGTTTGCCTTTCAAATATATGCCCAAACATTGAGGAAATCACTAGGACACATCAGGTTCATGTTTCTCATAAACTCAAGAATGAAAAACTTAACACATTCATGCTGGGACCTGCCGAATTTACTAAATCTTACTAAGAATGTGTATATATATATATATATATATATATATATATATATATATATATATATATATATATATATATATATATATATATAATAAGATAACATTTTTGTCATTTTTTTATTATTTAACCCCTTTTTTATGAATTCTATAAAGCATAACAAAAAATATAACATAAAAATATTTTTTAATGTCAGAATAAATTTAATTTTGTCATATTTATTTTGTTTAATTACCATAAAAGCACACTTGGATTTTATATTTTTTCTTTAATATTTGACTTGATTTTATAACATGTTTCTCAGAAATTTGTATATAGCGCACCTACAATTATTTGTAGGATTTTAAATGCTCCCCGACTTCAAAAAGTTTGAGAACCACTCACCTAGAGTCTTTAAAAAAATTAGATGAAAAATGTGCTCATACTGGGGATAAAAACTCACAAAATAAATTTAAAAGTTAAGTTAAATTCATAGGTATTATAATTGCCTGCTCTTTTTTATTATTGAATCTCCAGAATTCTTTCATCAGCAAATAACTCAAATTAGTTGCACAACCATTCTTTTAGTTAACACACAAAAATTACACAATGGGACATTCTGAGTTAAGTTTATTGATCCAACAAAAACATTAAAAACCTATTTTGTACAAGCCATTGTGAGTTTGAAACTATATATAAGAAAAGAATCTCCAATAGACTTCATGGGAGAAGCTGTTTGGAATCCTGGATGTCATTTTTTAGAAAGGAAGAAAAGAGAGAGATGGCTGCAGATATTTCTAGAGAACTACAAAAATCAATATGGACAACACTGCAAATATTTTGTGTTTGCATAATAAGTCCAGAACACATCTCAGCATCCCACTTACCTGAACAACCCTAGACCAATGCTCACATTTGAGTGTGGTACAGAATGTTCCCTCAGAGGCTCTCTCAGAAAGGTAAAGCACTACTACAATAAGAAAGTGTCATAATTGAATAAAATAAATGGTAATTTGAGGTATCACAGTTTGTAAGAAAAAATATGAATCCAGTTTAACCTGTTTACCCTCTCTTTTGAAACAAAAAGTATATCTTCTTAAACATCATTGATTTTTCACCCTTGTTAATAAAGTTTCAATTTGCAAAGAATGTTACATCTTGTATTTTATTTCCTATTACATGTTATATAAGTGAGTTAATAGCATATTTAGTATTTTGAAATATCTTTTAATGGTTTTAAAATAGACTTTATTACAGTTGATTAGATGTAATTATCTAAAAAGACACTTGCCTTTGTTTTATATAATTGCAAGTAGAAATTTACCAAAATTGAAATAGTTTTAATAGTTGAAGACTGATTACAATGTATTTTATTTTATTTTCCAAAATTAATTGAAGGTTATCTACACAGCAAATCAAATCCTGATTTTTTGACAGTGCATTTGATAAGAATATTTTTAATGAAAGTATTTTAGAATAATGACCATGGGCATGTTCAATTTTGGTAGCAGCTGTAATGTGATTGAGGTTGGTCAGGTGATAAAAAGATGTGAACACATCACGTCCATTTTGCTAGCGTTAGGTCAACATTTGTTATACTAATGAATGTTCTGGAGTATAATTTCAAGTGTAATAAATTCTGTGTGAAAAAAAATTCTACTTATCTAAACCTGTTTTTTTTTTTTTAAATAATTTTATTTTTTTAATGGGGTGACATCAATAAATCAGGATACATATATTCAAAGATAACAAGTCCAGGTTATCTTGTCGTTCAATTATGTTGCATACCCATCACCCAAAGTCAGATTGTCCTCTGTCACTTTCTATCTTGTTTTCTTTGTGCCCCTCCCCCTCCCCCCTTTCCCTCTCCCTTTCCCCCTTCCCCCCAGTAACCACCACACTCTTATCAATGTCTCTTAGTTTCACTTTTATGTTCCACCTACGTATGGAATAATGCAGTTCCTGTTTTTTTCTGATTTACTTATTTTGCTTCGTATCATGTTATCAAGATCCCACCATTTTGCTGTAAATGTTCCGATGTCATCATCTCTTATGGCTGAGTAGTATTCCATAGTGTATATGTGCCACATCTTCTTTATCCAGTCATCTATTGACAGGCTTTTTGGTTGTTTCCATGTCCTGGCCACTGTGAACAATGCTGCAATAAACATGGGGCTGCATGTGTCTTTACGTATTAATGTTTCTGAGTTTTTGGGGTATATACCCCGTAGAGGGATTGCTGGGTCATAAGGTAGTTCTATTTTCAGTTTTTTGAGGAACCACCATACTTTCTTCCATAATGGTTGTACTACTTTACATTCCCACCAACAGTGGATGAGGGTTCCTTTTTCTCCACAGCCTCTCCAACATTTGCTATTACCTGTCTTGCTAATAATAGCTAATCTAACAGGTGTGAGGTGGTATCTCATTGCAGTTTTGATTTGCATTTCTCTAATAGCTAAAGAAGATGAGCAGCTTTTCATATATCTGTTGGCCATTTGTATTTCTTCCTGGGAGAAGTGTCTGTTCATATCCTCTTCCCATTTTTTTATTGGATTGTTTGTTTGTTTGTTTGTTGTTGAGTTTTATGAGTTCTTTGTATATTTTGGATATTAGGCCCTTATCTGAGCTTTTGTTTGAAAATATCATTTCCCATTTAGTTGGCTTTCTGTTTATTTTGTTATCAGTTTCTCTTGCTGAGCAAAAACTTCTTAGTCTGATGTAGTCCCATTCATTAATTTTTGCCTTCACTTCTCTTGCCTGTGGAGTCAAATTCATAAAATGCTCTTTAAAACCCAGGTCCATGAGTTGAGTACCTATGTCTTCTTCTATGTACTTAATTTAAACCTGTTTTTTTTTAAAACAGAGTATCAGTTAGATCTTAGAACTCTTCATTACTTCATAGCTTAACTCTTTTGACAATTTGTTGTAATTGGTTCTAATTACATGGATTTTATAGCTATGCAAAATCAAACAGAAATAATTAGAAATTTACCCAAGTTAGAGACCTCATTTTCTAGGATTATTTTCCTGGTTCACCATGTTCCTAACACACTGACTGCCACATTCAGTTTCTCAAATATTTTAACTGTTCTCTTATGGGCTTTATGGTTTCCTCTGCCTGACATACCTTTCCTTGCATAATGGCACAACAGGTTCATTCTAGCTCTAAGGACTTATCTTGACTCTCATCTCTGCCTTTGACCACACTATTTGAATCAGCCCACCAACCCACTCCATTTTTATATAGTATCATTCTGCATGCTGTCTTCAGAGCTAGCTTTTACTCCCTGCTACAGGCTGTTGTTTCCCCCCAAAATTTGTATGTTTAAGACCTAACTCCCAGTACTTCAGAATGTGATTATATTTTAGATGATGTTTTTAAAGAGGTAATTAAGGTAAAATCATACGAGTGAGCCCTAATCAAATATGACTTGTGTCCTTATAAAAAGAGATGGTTAAGACACAAAAATACACAGAAGTGAGATCATGAGAAGATACCCTCAGAAGATAACCCTCTGCAAGCCAAGGAGAGAGACCCTCAAAAAACCAACCCTGCCAATACCTTGATCTTAAGACCTCTAGCCTTCAAAACGATAAGGAAATTGATCACTTCTTATATAAGCTATTCATTCAGGGTTACTCTGCTATGGAAGCCCCAGCAAACCAATACATTATAATTGTCACTGATTTATTTTTTATAGCCCCACATCTAGAATATCACATCTCAAATACAAGGACTTTCTCTTATTTACAGTAACATTCCTAGTGACTGGCAACGTAACTGGAATTTGCTGAGGTCTTAACAAATTATCTCTGGATGAAAAAATGTCAGTTAATGGCTGGCAAAGACAGAGTTTACATCTGTAATTGACTAATCTAAATCTGATTCTCTTCTTCTTTTCTCCATATGATTTTTTTAAACCAGGCTACACAATAAGCTGACTTTCAGTTACGAAGATAGAGGCATTTAAATACAAGAATTCAGAATTTAGAATGTGGAAAATGTATCCCAGTACCAAAAGGGAGCCACGGGTCCCTTGCTTGTGCAGGCTACCTGGAGGAAAACTTTATGTGAAAGTCCACACCACTGACTTCAGCCATAAAAAGCATGCCAAGAAATAAGCTGAAACAAATTAGGTGCTCCTAAACATAGCTGGTGTGTTATCAAAAACTCAGAGATAATTGAAGTAGAGCAGAGTGTCAGTGGATCCAGCTATGAGGAACTGGAAAGACAGAGGCAGGGGGAATGAAATGGTGTCTGAAATTGTTAACGCAGACATCATTTCTCTGAGGAAATTCTCCATAACCTCCTAGATTATTTCCTTCTAAAACTCCCTATGGAATTTTTATTATACTTCTTACCATACTATAGTCATATTGTATATTTATACATATTTCTACCCCCACACTGTATTGTTCAGTTATCAAGTGTTAATTATCTTTGTATCTTTAACACTTACCACAGTGTCTACTATATATTAGGTGTTCAAAACTGTTCAGAAGAACATGAAATTGATATAGAGACAGCTAGTATATTTATATGACATAAAGTAACTAAAATTGCATTGGTCATTATTTACTAATTTCTTGTTTCTTATGGTACTTTTCTATTAATAGAGAGTCACTTTAGTTATGAATTATTTCACACACATATTTTTGAAAGTATGCAGCTCAGATGTTACATTAATATAATTTGTGTTTATTCTCATTTAATAATCACTGAAATTCTTCAACCACAATAAATTTAAAATAATTAATTAACTTAAAAAAAAAAAGGTTTGAACTCAGTTTTGTCTAGGCAGAAGCCCAGGCAAATTTATACTGACTCTCAAGTAAGAGGAAATAAATAAACACTGATTTCTAAAAAAAATTTAAAAATAATAAAAGCACATTTATTCTGATATTTCATACTACATTTAAAAGCAATATTACATTATAGACAAGTGTCTTAGATAAATACTTGGGTCCCTCAGTGATTGGTTACAATTTCAACTTCTAATTAGAGCAGACTCTACTCTCTGAATATTATATGTACAAGAAGTGAAAAAAAATAAAACCTGGACCCTGGCCAGTGGCTCAGTGGATAGACCGTCAGCCCAGCATATGAATGTCCTGGGTTCAATCCTCAGTCAAGGCACACGTGAGAAGTGACCATCTGCTTCTCCCCCCACCCTTTTTCTTTTCTTTCTATCGCTATTCCCTTCCCACAACCTGTGGCTTAATTGGTTTTAGCATAATCCCAGGTGCTGAGGATAGCTCGGTTGATTCGAGGATCGTCCCCAGATGGGGTTTTCAGGTGGATACTGATTGGGGTGCATGCGGGAATCTGCCTCACTATCTCCCCTCCTCTTACCTAAAAAATAAATAAGAGAGAAAAAAGAAAAAGAAAACCTGGTGAACTAAAGTTGTAGTGAGAGAAAATTGTGCATACTAGATTATGCCTCAGGACATTTGAACCATTAGTCTTGGTATATGAAGAGAAAGTACACTGGGAGAAGCAACCTTGGTCCCTTGTAGTATCCTAGTCATTCTTTTCTTTATTAGCCTGTTTCATTGTTTTAGTAGCACTTATCAATATGTGAAATTATCTTTTTGATTTGTACGTGTTTGTTATTTTTCTTTTCATTGCTCTCTGAGAGTAGAGAATCTTGTCCTTTGTTTCTTGCTGCATTATCACTTCAGAAATCTTTGTTGATTTTTTTCCTGATCTGTAAACTATGATAATATATGTACTTTCTAGGACAGGTGTGGCCAGTAGTTTTTTCCCCCGGGCCAGATTAGAAAGAAAATTTTTTCACGGGCTGGACAAAATATTAAAATAAAAAAGAATTAAATACAAAAACAATTTGTTTAAGTAAATAAAATTTTATTTTATAATTTGTTTATGAATAAATAAATATAAGCAAGTGAAAAATTTTAATATACAATATTATTTTAATAAAAATATTTTTTAATAAAAATATAATCACATACTGTATAAATATCCAAACTATCACAATGAATCAAAACAATATTTAATTAATAGATGAGCTTGAAGGGGTTATATCACAAATAAAACAATTATTTCGTTTAACAAACAGCCTGGACAAGTTTTTCAGTTATCAACTGCAGCTATTGTCTATGCTACAATGCCACTTGATTCAGCACACTAGACCATAAAAATAATGAATTGATTGACCTTGGGTGCGCACTAGCAAACTCCACCTAAAAGAATGTGGGTTTCACATCACCATTAAACGTCAAACAGTTCATATTGAGTACAGACAAGTATAAAAGTTGTAAATCTTTATAATGGAATTAAAAAAAATAAGTATCACAAATCCATTCAACCAATTATTGGAAGTTAACCCTAGATCAATCACACGTGGAATTCTTTTCCACGTATCACTATCTTTTTAAATATCTCGATTTTTAATAATCAAAGATGCTTCTGCTTCTGAGTAGCTGAGATTTTAAAGTAGCAGAGAATATTAAAAATTTAATAGTGGGCCACATAAACTCATTATGTGGGCCAGATCTGGCCTGTGAGCCATATGTTGTCCATGCCTGATCTAGGATCATTGAAATAATTACATTGAGTAATATATGTGATAAGCCCTTTAAAAGTATTCAAATGTTATATAGAGTTATTACTAGAATTATTAGTTTGATTCATTTGAAAAATAAGCATAATAATGCCTGACCAGGTGGTGGCGCAGTGGATAGAGTGTCAGACTGGGATGTAGAGGACTCAGGTTCAAGATCCCGAGGTTGCTAGCTTGAGTGAGGGCTCATCTGGTTTGAGCAAAGCTCACCAGCTTCGACCCAAGGTTGCTGGCTCAAGCAAGGGGTTACTCAATCTGCTGAAGGCCCGCGGTCAAGGCACATATGAGAAAGCAATCAATGAACAACTAAGGTGTTGCAACGAAAAACTAATGATAGATGCTCCTAATCTCTCTGTGTTCCTGTCTTTCTGTCCCTATCAGTCCCTCTCTGTGACTCTCTGTCTCTGTAAAATAAAGAAAAGAAAAAAGAAAAATAAGCATAATAAATGGGAGAAGTAAAGGCTATAAAATAGAATGGAAAAAAACTATACAAAATATCAATGAAACCAGAGCTGTTTCTTTGAATATGTAAACAAGATTGACAAACTTCCAACCAGATTCATTAAAAGAGATAGGACCTAAATAAATAAAACCAGAAATGAAGGAGAAAAAGTAACAACTGACATCCTAGATATACAAAGGATTATAAGAACATATTAGAACTATATGACAACAAATTGAACAATCTAGAAGAAATAAATTTCTACAAATATACAATCTTCCAAATTCAGATCAAGAAGAAAAAGAAAATTTTAACAAAACAATTACAACAAACAAAATTAAAGTAATATTTTTTTAAAAATAAAAGCCCTGGACTAGATGGTTTCATGGGTCAATTTTCAAACATTCAAAAAAGAATTAACACTTTTTCTTCTCAAACAATTCCAAAAACTGTAAGAGGAAGAAAGATCTCACAAGCTCATTTTATGAAGCCAGCATAATCTTAAATTTAAAACCAGCTAAAGACACTACAAAGGAAGAAAATAATAGGCAATATTCCTGAGACCTGAAGATGGCAGCGGAGTAGGCAGATGCACAGACGCCCAGCTCTTACCACCAAACTGGAATACAAATCAATTTAGGAAAAATCATTGTGAAAAACCAACTCTGGACTACAAGAACAGCTGTCAAAAACCAAGGAGCAAAGAAGAAGCCACAACAAACCTGGTAGGGAGCGCCTGAATCTCCCCTGCTTACAGGAAGAGAGGGAGGGGGGTGAGGCTGAGAGCCCAGACAGGATCTCACACCAGGGAAAAGAGCAAAAAATACTGCTCACAGCCACTTGCCTGACGACCAGGGAGTGAGGTGTGTTGAAAAGACCAGCTTATCTCCCAAGTGGAAAGAAAAGAGAAAGGGAAAGACTGTGAGGGGCTAAGGAATGCAGGAGACAACCTAAAAAAAAGCTGACTCATCCATGCTGGAGGCAGCCATAGCTGGGGGAGGGACTGATCCTTCCCCACAAAATAGTACTGAATTGCTTCCAGATCAGAGATCTCCAGATATCTCTCCAGCTCCAATCAGTGCAACAAGACACAGCTGAAAACAAGAAGTGGGGAGGAGGGGCAGTGAGATCTGAGATACACCTCCCCCTACTGAAGCTGAGAAAACACCCTGCCACCAGAGAGATTAGTTGGTGGAAGAGGCCTTCAGAGTCTCAGGTTACATCCATCGCATCTGGATACAGTTTCAAGGAAGCCCCCTGCTGAGATCAGTAAACAAGACTATCACCTGTTAAGAAAACAAAGAAGTCAAGACTTCAAAGCTGCCCAAATCCGAAAGTGGATTACAAATAATAGCTGATACCAACCCAAGAAGACCTAGAAATAACACAACTGAAAACTGGAGGCAGACAACACCAAGCCTAGACTCAACCAATTCTACAAACAAAACACCCAAACACAGACAATGAGAAGACAAAAAAGTGCAATCCAAATGAAACCACAAGAGAAAACTTCAGGAGATGAACTGAGTGATATGGAAATAATCAAACTTCCAGATGCGAAGTTCAAAATAATGATTGTAAGGATACTTAGGGATCTTAGAACAACAATGGATGGTCATTATGAACACCTAAATAAAGAAATAGCAAGTATAAAAAAGAATCAGTCAGAGATGACAAATACAATATCAGAAATAAAGACCACAATGGAAGGAATTAAAAACAGGATAGATAGAGCTGAGGATCGAATCAGCGAGTTGGAGGACAACTGGAATGAAAGCATGAAAGCAGAGAAGAAAAAAGGAAAGAGACTCAAAAATTCTGAGGAAATTCTTAGAGAGCTCTGTGACAACATGAAGAGAAATAACATCCGCATCATAAGGGTTCTTGAAGAAAAAGAACAAGGGATAGAGACTTTGTTCAATCATATCATAGCTGAAAACTTCCCTAAATTAATGCAGGAGAAACTCTCACAAGTTCAAGAAGTACAGAGGACTCCATTAAAGAGAAACCCAAAGAAACCTACATCAATACACACCATAATTAAAATACCAAAGCTAAGTGATAAAGAGAAAATATTAAAAGCTGCAAGAGAAAAAAAAGCTATCTCCTACAAAGGAACCCCCATAAGGATGACATCTGACTTCTCAACAGAAACACTTGAGGCCAGAAGGGAATGGCAAGAAATATTCAAAGTAATGCAGAACAAGAACCTACAACCAAGACTACTTTATCCAGCAAGGCTATTGTTTAAAATCAAAGGAGAAATAAAAAGTTTCCCAGACAAAAAACAACTCAAGAAATTCATAACAACCAAACCAATGCTTCAGGAAATGTTAAGGGGCCTGTCGTAAACAGATCAAAGTGGGAAAAGGATATAGCAAAAAAGGAATACAGCTTTAAAGAATAAAATGGCAAAAAACAACTACATATCAATAATAATCTTAAATGTAAATGGACTAAATGATCCAATCAAGAGACATAGGGTAGCTGCGTGGATAAGAAAACAGGACCCGTACATATGCTGTCTACAAGAGACACACCTTAGAACAAAAGATACACATAGATTGAAGGTAAAAAGATGGAAAAAAACATTTCAAGCAAATGAAAATGAAATAAAAGCTGGGGTAGCACTACTTATATCAGACAAATTGGACTTTAAGACAAAGTATATAGTAAGAGATAAAGAAGGCCACTACAAAATGATAAAGGGAGTAATCCAACAGGAAGATATAACTATTATAAATATCTATGCACCTAATATAGAAGCACCTAAATATATAAAGTAGACTTTGATGGACTTAAAGGGTGAGATCAACAGCAATACTATAATAGTAGGGGATTTCAATACCCCACTAACATCCCTAGATAGATCCTCAAGAAAGAAAATTAACAAAGAAACAGCAGATTTATTGGAAACACTAGATCAACTCGATTTAATAGATATCTTCAGAACCTTTCACCCTAAAGCAGCGGAATATACATTCTTTTCAGTGCTCATGGTATATTCTCTAGGATAGATCACGTGTTAGGGCACAAAAGTGGTCTCAACAAATTTAAGAAGATTGAAATCATATCAAGCACTTTCTTCGATCACAACAGCATGAAAATGAACCACAACAGAAAAGCTCAAAAATTCTCAAACATATGGAAACTAAATAGCAGGTTGTTAAATAACGAATGGATTAAGAATGAGATCAAAGAAGAAATAAAAAAATTCCTAGAAATGAATGACAATGAGCATAAAACAACTCAAAATTTATAGGACACAGCAAAAGCAGTACTGAGAAGGAAGTTCATAGCACTACAGGCACACTTTAAGAAGCTAGAAAAAGCTCAAATAAACAACTTAACCCTGCATCTAAAAGAATGAGAAAAAGAACAGTAAGTAAAGCCCAAATGTAGTAGAAGGAAGGAAATAATAAAGATCAGAGCAGAAATAAATGACATAGAGGCTAAAGAAACAATACAGAGGATTAATGAAACTAGGAGCTGGTTCTTTGAAAAGGTAAACAAGATTGATGAACCTTTAACTAGAATCACCAAGAAAAAGAGAGAGAGGACTCAAATAAATAAAATTAGAAATGAGAGTGGAGAAGTAACAACTGACACAACAGAAATATAAAATATTGTAAGAAAATACTATGAAGAACTGTATGCCAAAAAACTAGACAACCTAGATGAAATGGACAAATTCCTTGAAACATACAATCTTCCAAAAATCAATCTGGAAGTATCAGAAAACCTAAACAGACTGATTGCACCAAATGAGATCAAAACAGTTATCAAAAAACTCCCAAAAAAGAAAACTCTGGGGCCTGATGGCCTCACAACTGAATTCTACCAAATACTCAAAGAAGAACTAACTCCTATCCTTCTCAAACTATTTCAAAAAATTCAAGAGAAAGGAAGACTTCCAAGCTCCTTTTATGAGGTGAGCATAATTCTGATTCCAAAACCAGGCAAAGACAACACAAAGAAAGAAAATTATAGGCCAATATCCCTGATGAATTTAGATGCTAAAATCCTCAATAAAATATTAGCAAACCGGATCCAACAATATATGGAAAAAATCATACTCCATGATCAAGTGGGATTTATTCTGGGGAGGCAAGGCTGGTATAATATTTGTAAATCAATCAATGTGATTCAACACATAAATAAAAAGAAGGAGAAAAACCACATGATAATTTCAACAGATGCAGAAAAAAAGCATTTGATAAAATCCAGCACCCATTCATGATCAAAACTCTCAGCAAAGTGGGAATACAGGGAACATACCTCAACATGATAAAAGCCATCTATGACAAACTCACAGCCAACATCATACTCAATGGGCAAAAATTAAAAGCAATCCCCTTAAGATCAGGAACAAGGCAAGGGTGCCCCCTTTCACTTCTCTTATTTAACATAGTCCTGGAAGTCCTAGCCACAGCAATCAGACAAGAAGAAACAAAAGACATTCAAGTTGGAAAAGAAGTAAAACTATCATTATTTGCAGATGATATAATATTGTATATAGAAAACCCTAAAGTCTCAGTCAAAAAACTACTGGACCTGATAAATGAATTCAGCAAAGTGGCAGGATATAAAATCAATACTCAGAAATCAGAGGCATTTTTATATACCAACAATGAACAGTCAGAAAGAGAAATTAAGGAAACAATCCCCTTCACTATTACAACCAAAAAAATAAAGTACCTAGGAGTAAATTTAACCAAGGAGACTAAAGACTTGTACTCAAAAAATTACAAAGCATTGATAAAATAAATCAAGGAAGATACAAACAAGTGGAAGCATATACCGTGCTCATGGTTAGGAAGAATAAACATCATTAAAATGTCTATATTACCCAAAGCAATTTATAAATTCAATGCAATACCAATTAAAATACCAATGACATACTTCAAAGATATAGATCACATATTCCAAAAATTTATATGGAACCAAAAAAGAACACGAATAGCCTCAGCAATCTTAAAAAAGAAGAATAAAGTGGGAGGTATCAAACTTCCTGATATCAAGTTATACTACAAAGCCATTGTTCTCAAAACAGCCTGGTACTGGCATAAGAACAGGCATATAGATCAATGGAACAGAACAGAGAACCCAGAAAGAAACCCACAGCTCTATGGACAACTGATATTTGACAAAGGAGGTAAGAGCATACAATGGAGTAAAGACAAATGGTGTTGGGAAAACTGGACAGCTACCTGCAAAAAAATGAAACTAGATCACCAGCTTACACCACTCACAAAAATAAACTCAAAATGAATAAAAGACTTAAATGTAGGCCATGAAACCATAAGCATCTCTGAAGAAAACATAGGCAGTAAGCTCTCCGACATGTCTCGGAGCAATATATTTGCTGATTTATCTCCACAGGGAAGTGAAATAAAAGACAAGATAAACAAATGGGACTATATCAAACTAAAAAGCTTTTGCACAGCTAAAGACAATAAGAACAGAATAAAAAGACAAACTACACAATGGGAGAACATATTTGACAATACGTCTGATAAGGGGTTAATAACCAAAATTTATAAAGAACTTGTAAAACTCAACACCAGGAAGACAAACAATCCAATCAAAAAATGGCCAAAAGAAATGAATAGACACTTCTCCAAAGAGGACATACAGATGGCCAATAGACATATAAAAAAATGCTCAACATCACTAATCATTAGAGAAATGCGAATTAAAACCACAATGAGATAACACCTCAGACCAGCCAGAATAGCACTCATCAACAAACAACACAGAATAAGTGCTGGCGAGGATGTGAAGAAAAGGGAACCCTCCTGCATTGCTGGTGGGAATGCAGACTGATGCAGCCACTGTGGAAAACAGTATGGAGATTCCTCAAAAAACTGAAAATCGAATTGCCTTTTGACCCAGCTATCCCACTTTTAGGAATATACTCCAAGAACAACATAGAACGGC
Organism: Saccopteryx leptura; assembly: GCF_036850995.1. Taxonomy (NCBI): domain Eukaryota; kingdom Metazoa; phylum Chordata; class Mammalia; order Chiroptera; family Emballonuridae; genus Saccopteryx; species Saccopteryx leptura. Next base: position 294,167,548 of record NC_089504.1, read on the forward strand.
TGCAAAAGGAGAAATACACCCCCATGTTTGTGGCAGCATTGTTCACAATAGCGAAGATCTGGAAACAGCCCAAGTGTCCATCAGAGGACGAGTGGATTAAAAAGCTTTGGTACATATATACTATGGAATATACATATATACTACTCAGCCATAAGAAATGATGACATCGGATCATTTACAATAACATGGACGGACCTTGATAACATTATACGGAATGAAATAAGTAAATCAGAAAAAAACTAAGAACTATATGATTCCATACATAGATGGGACATAAAAATGAGAATCAGAGACATGAACAAGAATGTGATGGCAATGGGGGTGGGGGGAGGGGGGAGGGGGGAAGGATGAGAAAGGAGAGAGGGGATGGGGGAGGGGAGGGGCACAAAGAAAACCAGATAGAAGGTGACAGAAGACAATTTGACTTTGGGGGAGGGGTATACAGCACAATCAAATGTCAAAATAATCTGGAGATGTTTTTTCTCAACATATGTACCCTGATTTATCAATGTCACTGCATTAAATTTAATAATAATAATAAAAATATTCATAAAAAAAGAAAAGAATATGCAATATTCCTGATGAACATAGATGCAAAAATCATTAACAAAATATTAGCAAACTAAATGCAGTAATACATTAAAAAGATCATATGCCATCAAGTTGGATTTATTTCAGGATGCAAGGTTAGCTCAATGCTCATGAATCAATTAATGTGACGCACCATATAAATAAAATGAAGAATAAAAAGCACACAATTACATCAACAGATGCAGAAGAAACATTTTACAAAATCTAGCACAAATGTGTGATAAGAACTCGCAGTAAAGTGGGAATGGAAGAAACATAACTCAACATAATAAAGGCTATCTATGACAAACACAGCTAACATCATACTCAGTGAGTAAAAACTACAATCATTTCTTTTAAGATCAGTAACAAGACAGAAATGTCCACTTTCACCACTCCTCTTCCCATAGTATTGGGATTCCTAGACACAGCAATCAGTCAAGAAGTAAAACTGTCATTGTTTGCAGATGACATGATACTGTATATAGAGAACCCAAAAGATTTCACCAAAAAAACTACTTAAACTGATACATAATTCAGTAAAGTAGCAAGATACAAAATAAATCTCCAAAAATCAGTTACATTTTTATACACTGATAATGAACTATCAAAAACAGAAACTAAGAAAATAATCCCATTTGCAATTACATAAAAAATAAAATAACTAGTAATAAATGGAATCAAGGAGATAAAGACTTGTACTCAAAAAAGTATCATATAAGTCACTGAAGAAAGAAACTGAAGAAGACACAAATATGCATAAGCATATATTATGTTCTTGGATAGAAATAATTTAGGATTGTTAAAAAGCCTATACTATGCAAAGAAATCAATAGATTTAATGGAATTCTTATCAAAATACCAATGGAGTATTTTACAAAACTAGAACAAATAATAGAAAAAATTATACGGAACCACAGCAGACCTTTTGTACCTACAGAAATTTTGAGAAAGAATACTGATATCAAATCATATTACAAGGTCATTGTAATCAAAACAGCATGTTACTGAAATAAAAACAGACATATAGATTAATAGAACAGAATAAGGAGCCCAGAAATAAACCCACACCTATCTAGTCAATTAATATTTGACAAAGGAGGCAAGAAAATACACTGTGGTAAAGACATTTGATTTAATAACTGTTTTTTGGAAAAATTGGACAGCTACTTGCAAAAAGTGAAATTAGACCACCTCTTACTTCATAAACAAGAATAAACTTAATATAGATTAAATACTTAAATCAAAACTGTAAAAATTCTAGAAGGAAATATAGGTAGTAAAATCTAAGACATTCTTTTCAGTAATTTTTTTCTGATATATCTCTTCGGGCAAGAAAAACTAAAGAAAAAATAAATAAATAGAGCTATATCAAACTTAAAAGTTTATGCAGAAAAGGAACCCATAATAAAATAGAAAACAACCCACTGAATTGAAAAATAAAGCCACCAATGATGTATCTGAGAAGAGGTTAATATCTAAAATTTATAAAATACTTATATACCTTAACACCAAAAAAACCCAATTTAATTTAAAAAAAAAAAGACCTCAATACACACTTCTCCAATCAACATATGAAAAGATGCCCAATATCACTAATCAGCAGAGAGATGCAAATTAAAACCCCAATGAGATATCACCTCACACCTGTCAGAATAGCTATCATCAATAAATCAACAATCAACAAGAGTTGGTAAAGATGTGGAGAAAAATGAAGCTTTGTGCAGTGTCGTTGGGAATGCAAATCGGTATAGTCACCATGAAGAAACTATGGAGTTTCCCCCCAAAAATTAATAGCTAAGATCTGGAAGCAGCCCAAATTCCCATAATAGATCACTGAATAAAGAAGTCGTAAATATATATACCGGACTATTTCTTGGCAATAAAAAACAATAAAATCTTACCCTTTGTGACAGCATGGATGCACATAGAGAGTATTATATTAAATGAAATGTCAGTCTGAGGAAGACAGATACCATATGATTTTACTTATATCTGGGATCTAAAGAACAAAATAAATGAACAACAACAAAACAGAATAGACACATAGATACAGAGAACAAAACCATGTTTGACCAAGAGGAGGAGTATTAGAAAACATTCTTAAAAAGATGATTAAGAAATACAGCCTGACCAGGCACAGTGGATAGAGCATCGGACTGGGATGCGAAAGACCCAGGTTCGAGACTCCGAGGTCGCCAGCTTGAGTGAGGGCTCATCTAGTTGAGCCCAACATCGCTGGCTCAAGCAAGGGGTTACTTGGTCTGCTGAAGGCCCGCAGTCAAGGCACATAAAAAATAAATAAATAAAATAAATAAAAAGAAATACAAATTTGTAGTTACAAAATACCCATAAGATATAAAGTATAGCATAATAAATATAGTCAATAATAATATAATAACTATGTATGGTGTCATGTGAGTATTGGAAGTAAAAAGAGGAATACTTTGTAAAAATAAGTGATCGTCTAACTATTATACTGTACACCTGAAACTAATACAATATTGGATGTAAACTGTAATTAAAAAATTAAAATAATAACAATAAAATATAGTTTATCAAGGAAACAAAAAAAGTAAATACTCTCACCAGAAAAAAAAAATTTAAACTATCAGCTGAACTTTCAAATAGAGGACTTTTATAAACAGCATTGGTCTGAATAGTCATTTATATGCAGAAGAAAGAATAGAGGCACTGGGACTTGAAAGAGATTATCTTTCTTCACAAAAGAAAAATATGGAGAATGCCAAACAGAAAGTGTACTGAAGAAATGGGAGAAAAAATACGTCATAGTTCTTCTTAGTCCTCATTCAGACTTGAAATTCTGAATGTTGTATGAAAAAAAAATACAACACAGCATTTCCTGATGACTTAAAGTGGATTTATCAGGAATATCAATATGATAATTCTAATATGTATTGTTTGTCTTTACTTCAATTCAGATACAAATATTTTGAAAAGTCTAATCAACCTGGAGTGATAAAATAGATTTTCTCTCACCTGTTTTGCTGTTGACTCTTTTTATTATTTTATTTTATTTTATTCAGTGAAAGGTGGGGAGGCAGAGACAGACTCCTACAGGTGCCCTAACCAGGATCCATACAGCCAGCCAACTAGGGGCTGATACTCTGCCCATCTGGGGTCATCCTCAGTGCCAGGTCAACTTGCTCAAATCATTCAAGCCGTGGCTACAGGAGGGGAAGAGATAGAGAGAAGTGAGAGGGGAAGGGTGGAGAAGCAGATGGGAACTTCTCTTGTATGCCCTGACTGGGTATTGAACCCAGGACATCCACATTCCAGGCCAATGCTCTACCAGTGAGCCAACTAGCCAGGGCCTTCTGGTGACTCTTAACTGGGTTTTTCCTTTACATTCAACTGCTGTCTACCCTGTGCACACATTTGTATAGATGGGAAATATAATAAAGAACATACTTTCTCAAGGCATTTCCAATTGGATATAACACAAAGGGAAACAAAGTTTTATTACATTATTTCCAAATTAAATTTCTCTGTGGAAGCTTGTTTCCCACAATACATATTGTTGGCTTCCATAGATGGCCCTAATCAAGCAGCTTTTGGTGCTGAGGGGCAACACTGACATCTAAGTCAGTAACCTCAGTCACAGTGTGTGTACTGAATATTTTCTTACCAGAATGCTTAGATGGTCAACTGAGGTAATGTGTTACTTCTGCTCTCTAGAAATGCAGGTTCTCAATAGTATGATGGGTTGGGTGAGGGGTGCATAAAGCAAAGTGTTTTTGTTGCTGATAGATCCTAGTAAATATCACTATTAGGAAGGAGAAAGGATGGGAGGGAGGGTGGGGGGAGAAAGGAAAATGAGATGGAGGGAAGGTGAGAGGAAGGAAGAAGGGAGGGAAGGAGCAGAAAAAGAAGAGGAAGAAGGGAAATCATAGGGGCTTTCTATAGGGAGTAATGGCTTTACTTAGGAAGAGATAGGAATTCTGCATTTTGTAAGCTGAGTCAATCATCAAAAGAACTAAAATAATCTCTCAAAGGTCTCCTATTTAATCATGTATATTGTATCAGTACAAATACTAACTGTAACAAAAATACAAAAATTAATTTGAGGTAAAAGTTAGGGTCCATTTGCCTCTTCAGCTGCAATGTTTTTTATTAAGCAGAAAAACAATCATTTGTTTAAAAAACAGCTGATTCTCATGAGTAAGATTTTATTTCGACAACTTTATTTACAAGCAGAAGGCAGGAGGGTATTTCAGTTCAATAAAATAAATTTCAAAACTTTACTAAACTATAAATTATATAAAAGTAATGTTATTTTTATTTTGAAAGTAATTGTTAAATTCAGAAAGAAATTTTAAAACATCAAAACTTCCAATCCCACCACACATTCATACTATTATTACATAGCCATTTAGTCTAATTCTGTTTGTTCAAGATAGGAATATTTAAATTATAAAAATTATTGCACACTGCTATACTAAGAAATTCATCAGAAAGCTAAGAAGTGAATATCTAGAATTTGTAAAATTGTGAGTTTTTAAAATCAACATCAAAGTAGGCCACCTTTTCTTGCAAAAACAAAACATGAACATGTAAATTTTGGGCTCCATTTTATTCCTACTAGAATGCATGTATGGTAATGAAGTAATAACTCAATAGAAAGCAATGTGGTAAAATGGAAGGGTCAAGGGATTTAAAGTCAAAAGACCTTTGTTTGAGTCCTGGATCTGCAATTTACTACACGTGTGTCCTCAGGCAATTGATTTAATTGAGCTGAAGGTGTTTCTCGTTGTGCTTAACTCTTGTGGGGATAAAATACGGTATCTATGAATGTCTATTCCACCCAATAGTAGGCGTGGAATGGTCAAAGGCCTGTTCTCTGAGCCACCGCACCCAAAGAGAGTGTTTAGCAGCATCACACAGGAGTGTCATAGTGCTGCATAAAGGAGGAATCCATTTTCAACCTAAACCTCGAAAAGAAAATTACTTTTCAGCCTAAGAGAGAACAAAATAGTCCTCCCCATGCCTCAGTGTGGCAGAAAGAACACTGTAGATGAAAGGAGGAATACAGACACACAACAGTCCATGTTTTCTCCTGACTGAAGAAAAAAAAAAGACCCCTTCTAAAGCATTAAATTAATACAGCAGACCTAATCCAGTACAGATGAGAAGGAATAAACTACCATAGAAATAAAAAAGAATGTGTGCTGGAAGTAAACTATGCACAATGGCAACAAGGGAATGAGAAAAGTTATCAAAGGTTAAGACTGTGAATAAAAATAATCCTCAGTATTTATGGAACAAAAACATGATCATGGTAGTGAGGATTAGGTGAATTTGTAAGATAAGGAGTCCATACCATATCAGAAGTAAAATTTATTTTTATCATCTATATGCATTGTATATGTCTGTATATGTGTATTTTATACAGATATAGACACACAAAATTTATAACACATACATAATTTATTATTTAGTAAAGGTACACAAATTTGATTACAAGATCCAGTCAATCTTATCCACTCTGTTGATCCTCCCCAAAATTTCTGAGTTACTGAAAGAAGCCTCTGGATCTTGTCATAGTATGAGCTATACTTGGAAAAAGAAAAACTTTACCTTAGAATTTCAGCTTGACTATTGGAATTCCATTTGCACAAACCTCAGTAAACAACCTCATTTAGTGGACTCTGACTGTTTCTATTTGGAGCTGTTTGTCCTGATAAAAACTCTTAGGAAAACTAGAAGCTTATTTGAAGGTTTAGCTATGGCAAACTATATTTCAGTTACTGAAATATCCTTGACCAGAGAATGGTCCTCCTCTGCCTGAGAGTATCTTTCAATAACAGCTCTGAAAGAGATGCCCAAGGAACAGAAATATGTTTATCAATTCATCAGTTGGAGTATGTCAGCTCAAATACACAGACTTAAAAATGAAATTGATATTGCAGTCAGAATGCTCTTATATTTAACTTTAGGGAATGTCAAACACTTTGTGAATATAAGGAATGATCATTGAAGCATGATGTAAACATAACTGTGGATTTTTCATTGACCTACTGGTATCCTAGTTATCACTGTGGCTCAACTATAAGACAGAAAGGGTTTTTGCCATCACTGACCAGAAGCTGTGCACAAGAGGGCTTGTGAAGGTCTTCCATCTCAGAAATAAACAAAACCTCTCTAATGAGAATGTTTGTGTTTTTTTTTAATTTTTTTAAGACTTTATTTATTCATTTTAGAGAGGAGAGAAGGAGGAGAGAGAGAGAGAGAGACTGAGAGAGAGAAGAGGGGAGGAGCAGGAAGCATCAACTCCCATATGTGCCTTGACCAGGTAATCCCAGGGTTTTGAACTGCGACCTCAGCATTTCAGGTCAACACTTTATCCACTGCGCCACCACAGGTCAGGCATGACAATGTTTTTATACTCTGCATTAAACTGAAAATTCCTGCATGTTGGAAAGATGCATTGTCAAAAAGAGCACAGTAACTTAAAAATTTTATAAAAATGTACGGCTCTCCCATATAGTTTCATCTTCCATCATAATCTGGTTTCTTCTGGGAGATATATTGACGCTTGGTAGCTATGAGCCTAATTACATTTTAAAGCAGGGGTCGGGAACCTTTTTGGCTGAGAGAGCCATGAACGCCACATATTTTAAAATGTGATTCCATGAGAGTTATACAATGACCCATGTATGTTACTCATTATCCAATAAAAATTTGGTGTTGTCCTGGAGGACAGCTGTGACTGGCACCAGCCACCCACAACCATGAACATGAGCGGTAGGAAATGAATGGATTGTAATACATGAGAATGTTTTATATTTTTAACGTTATTGTTTTTTGTTTGTTTGTTTGTTTGTTTGTATTTTTCTGAAGCTAGAAACGGGGAGAGACAGTCAGACAGACTCCCGCATGCGCCCGACTGGGATCCACCCGGCACACCCACCAGGAGCAACGCTCTGCCCACCAGGGGGCAATGCTCTGCCCCTCCAGGGCTTCGCTCTGCCATGACCAGAGCCACTCTAGCGCCTGGGACAGAGGCCAAGGAGCCATCCCCAGCGCCCGGGCCATCTTTGCTCCAATGGAGCCTTGGCTGCCGGAGGGGAAGAGAGAGACACAGAGGAAGGAGGGAGGGGTGGAGAAGCAAATGGGCGCTTCTCCTATGTGCCCTGGCCGGGAATCAAACCCGGGTCCCCCGCACGCCAGGCCGACGCTCTACCGCTGAGCCAACCGGCCAGGGCCAACGTTATTGTTTTTTTATTAAATATTTGTCTGAGAGCCAGATGCAGCCATCAAAAGAGCTACATCTGGCTCGCGAGCCATAGGTTCCCAATCCATTTTAAAGCATTGAAGACATTTTAAGAAATGCTCTATAATGTATAGGTTTTCAGCTATATCTTTGTAGTTTGGGTATCCTTGAGTTTTCAGATCAGGAAATTTTTCTTCTACAGCAAAATCTTGTAGGAGTTATTCAGAAGATTATTGTAAGGACTCATTAATCCAAACAGGACTAGACCTTTTCCAAACAGTATTCTGTGAAAATGACTGCAAGAACATCTAGCTAGGATACCAATAGAGTCATCGCATTTCTTAGGAAAGAAATATTAAGACAGCTTTTCTTTTCATTGTCTGAAGTAGTTTTTTACATTTGTATTCTGTAAAGACTTAAACTGGGAAGAATTTACTTTGCACTGTAAAATAAATTATCTACTGTTAGTCAATGTCTCCATAAATGATGTATGAAAAACAATAAATATATATATGCATATGGCATATGTTTCTGGTGCTGGTGAACTTGCACCAGAAATAGCCAATGCTTCTTCTCTGGTCTTGGTCTAAATCTTCTTTCAGCCTTTGTGTTTTCTGTGGTCAGCCCTTATTGCTCTCCTCGATGCGTCACAATGATCTGGGGTTTTTTCCAAAATCATTGTGGATAATTACAAAGTACATGTATACACCCTGCCATCAAGTGGTTGTAGTTCCATTTATATAGTATAAGTTGACATTTTTTTTTGCCTCATAGTATTTTACATTTGTGTTTCAACTATTTTTATTTTTTCTACTTCTACTCATAATTGATAGTCCACAGATCTATACAAATTAGAATATCAGTAAATATGGATACCTTTCCTTTCGATGGAATTTACCTCTAATGTATATGCACATATCTTGTGCTTTTAAAGAGGAATTTCCTTGCCTAAATACTACTGGGAAAATGCTCTTTCATGAATGAGAATTATTAGCATTAATTGAACTCTTACTATGAGCCAGACCCTCTTCCAGGCTTCTTATATGTATATGTTATTTTATTACTTATAATAGCCCTATGAAAGTAATCTATTTTTCACAGGTAGGAAAACTGGTTCCCAGAGAGACTGAGTGACATGTGACTTATGCAAAGTTACACAATGATGGGACAGAGTTTTGAACCCTGGTCCTCCATTATTAACCTTTGTATTGTCTTTAAAATATCTGTCTTCTGCCTGACCTGTGGTGGCACAATGGATAAAGCGTCAACCTGGAAACGCTGAGGTTGCCGGTTCAAAACCCTGGGCTTGCCTGGTCGAGGCACATATGGGAGTTGATGCTTCCTGCTCCTCCCCCCTTCTCTCTCTCTCTCTCTCTCTCTCTCTCTCTCTCCCCCCTCTCTAAAATGAATAAATAAAATCTTAAAAAAAAAAGTTACAAATCTAAAATATCTGTCTTCTGACAGTTGTTGGGGAAGGGGAACCTGGGGGTGGTGGGATTGAGCAAAAGAGAGAAGAAAACTCATGGACAACAATGCGATTGCTGAGAGAAGGCTGTGGGGGGTGGAGGAAAGCATAAAGGGGATGAATGGTGATGGAAGGAGGCTTGACTGGGGTGGTGAACACAGAGTACAGTGCACAGATGGTGTGTTGTAGAATTGTGCACCTGAAACCTGGATAATTTTTGTTAACCAGTGGCACCCTGATAAATACAATGAAAAAAAATGAGAATAAAGTATGTGTCTTTTATAGTTTTTTCCTCTGTTCCCTAACAAGGGCCCTGCAGTGAAATTATCTGCTCCTGGAACTGAAATTTCGCTTAGCCAACTGATCCAGGGATTTGCTGTTTAATTGTACTTATCCACAACATTTACACAGATCTGATAAAGATATTGATCACTTAACACCCATGAATATCCAGCACCACTTCGGGTGGCACCAAGTGTAGCCTTTCCTTTTCTCTCTGCCTGTTATGGAGGCCCGAGTTGATATTAAAAGGTTGAGGTAGCATGAAACCTGCTTTCAGACAACCAGCGTCACTGGCTTTTCAGTGTTATCCTATTTATACCAGATCATTATATTGTACTTAATATGAAATTACAATAAGTCACTCATAAGTGCACCTTTCTTAGACTTAATTAGATACTGAAAATTATTAAACATTTGGCAGCATACTTTACATTTGATCTCAGAATTGTATTTTCATTGATGTTAATGCACACACAATGTAATATCACATGTTCCTCTGACTGTGAGCTCATAAAATTTTTCTCAATTTAACAGCTTTTCAGATGTCCAACTTTTTCAGATGTTTGGCACATAAATGTTTTTTAAAAGTTAGATGTTATTCTTAATTAAAGATGAGACAATTTGATCAGGTAAAGAACATCATAAAGACCATTTCAATTAGGGGAAATACATCTGGATTATAGATTTCAAATCTTCCCTAACTGTATCAGTTTTCTCATCTCTAAAAATTAATGTATTAAACAAGATTTTTAAAGCCATTCTTAGCTCTAAAATATTTAACAAATATTATACAAATTGTTTTTGAAAATGTTCTCATAGAAAGAGTTGTGTTACTTAATCGAGGTCTGATATCACCATATTCAGTTACCACATAGCTCTTGTGAAATTGATCATTGTTACAGGCAAAAATATAAATTCTAATTCAGTTAATTTTATACTTTTTCTTATTTATTAATGTCTTAGAACTTTTTATTTTTATAAAGAGAACTTAATAAGACAGCAGATAAGTTGGAATCAAATGACATTTAAGTAAGTTAAGATCTGTAACCAAATATTAAATTAGCAATAACTAAACAATGTTTATACTGTGGACAATACTGTATATCGGAAACTTGTGGATGTGGCATAGGGACATAGAAACGTTTAGCTTCGCTCCTGAGAAGTTTCAGCAGCACCACCAGCAGGGTGTTCTGCTCTATGGAACAGATCTTTTCATTTAAACATGTTTTCAAGGTTCTTGAATATTAGATAAAGAAATGATTATTAGTAGAAGAAAAATAAATGTTAACTTTTTACAATATAACATGTAATCATATACAAATGTACCGTAATAAACTGTTTTTATTACAATTTCATCTTCTGAATGGAAATTACAGCGTTAGCGCTTGCGAGAGATAGTTCTATCGGCATGCACAGTGAAGAAAAGTTCACATAATGGTCTGTAAGACATATCAAATTTATTCTATGAGGTAGATAAAGGTCTTTTAAAGGTCTTACTCCACTTGTGGAATGAATATCTTATCATGTGTGAATTCTGAGAGTAACACGTTTTCTTTCCTAAAATGTGATTTGCTTTCAAAAATAATTTTACTACTGTAGAGTAGGAAAAATTTAATTAAAGATAAGTTACACCTGGTATGGTTATTAACATTAAAAACAATTATCTATTCATTATACAGAAAAGCATGTAGGGCAATTATATAAATACTCATAGAAGAAAGCAAATGACTAAAATTTAACCAACAGGAAGAAAGCTATATTTAGATTGTTTTAAGTGATGGGAAAGTGTGGGCACCTTATTGTTTTTTCTCTCTGGAGCACATTTAAGAGATAGTTGAAAATATATACCAGAAGTATATTTTCTCTTGCTTAGGGTTTATCATCACAAAGTTTTCATTTATAACAATGTTTTAAAATATATGTTTTAAATGAAGTTGACAAATTGAGCATCTTATACCTAAAATCATGTGAAGATTTCCAAAGACAGTATGTGTTACTCTTCACTACCATAAAACAATAGTAATATCATTATTATTACTATTATTATTATCATCCCTATTTGTATAGTTGAAGATATTCAGGTACATAAAAGTTGAATACATTGCTTGTTTAGCATACTTCATTAAATTTCTATTATGTGCTACATACTTCAGTAGCCCATGGGGTGAGATACTGTCCTCAAGAAGATAAAATACTGAGGAAAAATAATCAAAGAAAATAACAATTATAATAAAATTTGATGATATATACTGCTCACAAAAGATAAGGGATATTTCAAAATGAATATGAAGTGATAAAAAAGCATTTGATTATTTTTTATTAAACAAAAACATCAGACAAGGAAATGACAAGTCAAAGAAAGTTGTTTAGTTATGCAAATAAAATGTAAAACCAACTTTTATTTCACTGGTGAAAATGCACTATACAAAAGCCTGAAAGTACTGGAGTATCTGCATGTTCCCTGATCCCCTAATTTTTGTGATCAGATAAGATAATTAAATGATCCCAGTGCTAGTCATATGAGAAACATAAATTCAAACATTCTAATTACTGATATAACCATTTTCACATTTCCTGGTGCACTAGAATATAACTACTGTGAGATAAAATTGTTTGTTTTATTTACTGTTGTGCTCACCACTCCCAGAGTGAAACCTGGCATAAAATACATCCTTGCCCTGGCCGAATGGCTCAGCAATAAAGTATCGGCCTGGTGTATGGAAGCCCTCAGTTTGATTCCTGGTCAGGGCACATAGGAGAAGCACTGCTTCTCCACCTCTCTCCCTCTCTCTTTTCTCTCTCTCTCTCCCCCCCCCTTGCAGCCATGGCTCAAGTGGAGCAAGTTGGCCTTAGGCACTGAGGATGGCTCCATGGCCTTTGCCTCAGGCACTAAGAAGAACTTAATTGCTGAGCAACAAAGCAACACTCAAGATGGACAGAGCATCGCCCCCTAGTGAGATTACCGGATAGATCCCAGTAGAGGTGCAGGCAGGAGTCTGTCTCTGACTCCCTTTCTCTCACTGAATTTAAAAAATACATCCTTAAAAGTATTTTGGTGAATGAATTGTTTAATAAAATTATCCCTTTATGTTCTATTCTCCTTACTCACCCTAATAAAAGAAATATACCATGCCTAGTGTGGCTTTTTGTTCATAATATGAGTTTAGTTGAGAGTTGAATAGTACATGAGAGAATAAATAAACCATAACTAGTTGAATGCTTATTGCCAATTTGCAAGTATTAGAGTGATTGATAAAACTTATGGATGAAAGTATTTTTATCTTTATCTTTACTAGGTTTAAACATTTTTTTATTATTGCAATGATATAAAAATATATTGCCTTACACATAAATTCTCTCATTTTCTGTTTTTCAATATTTTGTAACAAGTTGTAAGGCTATTTTAGTTATCTAGAGTATTATAACTGACATTTATTTTTCTTATATATTTTTTCTATAATATTTGACAGCACAGTGCAGATAGAATATATCAAAGTTAAAATCAGAATTGATAGAAAGGAATAGCAAACAAAAATCAACAAAAAATATATTTTAGAGAAATACTATGATACTTAACGGTATTATTTACACAGACAGATATCATCTGCTGTAAACATTTATATTGTCTTTTTGAAGCCAAACAATCAAGTCAGATAATCCTTTGTGTTTTCAATCATTTGAGATTAGAGCTTAGATAAAATCCCTCAGTTGAAGAAGGTAAATGAGGAAAAATTTTAATTACTTGTCCATGATAATATAGCTGGGAATAAAAGATATTCCAGCTTTCTTAATTTGACAGTGTAACTACTAATCTTCTTTAGGTTTATTTATATCACTGTTCTAGTAATTAAAGGATAAAACTGCCATCTGAAGGAGTAGGGTTTTCTTTTTATTACCTGAAGTCTGGACTCTGTTTTATGTTTCTTGGAGCTTTGAATATTGTGAGTCAATCAAAGTAAACACTTTCAAATTTCAAATGTATACTATATCATCAAACAGTGCTCCTATGAGCATCTCATTTGTGTTTTGTTGTATACATTTTGTGTTCTCTAGAAAATATGCCAAGAATTGTAATAAAAAAATCAACATTTACAAATCATCATCCAGAAAAATAATTCCAATTCATATTCCCACAACATTGTTTCAGAGTTCTTATTTTGTTTACCTTTTGCTAACATGTGCTATTATCACACTTTTTCTTTTTCATCAATCTGACATTCAAAAGATATCGATCGGTGCTTTAATTTGCATTTTACTGATTACAAGTGAGGTTGAAAACTTTATTTTACATTAACCAATAAGGTATGTTCACTCTTCTAAAAACACTTTGCTCAAACCCCTTCTTTCCTATTTTTTGTGTTTTTCTTATCAGCAGTTCTTTCTATGATTTAAATTTCATTGCTTTATTTGTTTAATATATTCCAAATATTTTTCTTAGTCTACTATTTATATAGTATTTTATTTAGAAATATAATCATATGTATACATATTTTTCATGACTTTTATATATAAAAAAGACCTGTCATTCCAAGTACAAAATAAACCTTTCTATAGTATTTAAAAAAATTTGTAGGTTTTTAGAAAGGCCTTTATTCATTCTATACATGATTTATTAAGAATCTAAATTTTAACATATTTTTATGTTGGTAAACAACTTTCCTAAATACCATTTATTATAAAATCTTTACTCACTAATTGGTAGGCTATCATTATGCAATAATAAATTTTTCTGTTTATATAAGTTACTTTTTTAAGCATTCCCATAGAAATATTATCTAATTAATTTTTCATCATAACTTATGTAAACCTGTTTTATTAATTATTTTGTTCATTAATGTTATTTATATTACTCTTTTACCCACTACAACAATATGTCACTTGTTGAAGTACTTGCTGATAAATCTATGGTGGTGAGCTTTCTGAGTCTACATGTCTAAAGTCTTTATTGCAATCTCATTAGTCAGTTGGCTAAGTTTAAAATACTGGTGAAAATTCCCTACATGGGAGCACCTAAATATATATAAAGCAAACCTTGATTGAAATAAAGGGAGAAGTCCACATTAATACAGTAAGAATAGAGGAATTTAACACCCCATTGACACCAATGGCTAGATCTTCCAGACAAAAAATGGCCAAGAAAACAGTGGACTTAAATGACACACTAGATCAAATGGAATTAAGTGATATTTTCAGAACATTTCACCTCAAAGCAGCACAATATACATTATTTTCAAGTGCACATGGAAAAGTTTCAATAAATTTAAGAATATTAGGCCCTGGCTGGTGGATCAGTGGATAGGGCACCAGCCTGGCATATGGGCAACATGGGTTCAATTCCTGGTCAGGGCACACAGGAGAAGTGACTACCTGCTTCTCTCACCATCCCTCTCTCTGATCTCTCCCTCTTCCCCTCTTGCATCCAGGGGCTCAATTGATTTAAGCATGGCTCCAGGTGCTGAGAATAATTTAGTTGGTCTATGTGGGTCATGCTCAAGTGCTAAAAATAGCTTGGTACTTGAGCATTGGCCCCAAATGAGGTTGCTAGGTGGATCCCAAGCAGGGCACATACAGGAATCTGCCTCACTATCTTTCCTTCTCTCACTTAAAAAAAAGAATAATAAAATTATATTGGGTATTTTCTGATGGCAATGAAGTAAACTAAAAATGAGTTACAAGAAAAAAATTTGAAAAATCCAAAGCATGTTTAGCAATACTAAACAATGAATGGGTTAAAAATAAGGTCAAGAAATAAATTGAAAGCTATTTTTAAACAAATAAAAATGAGGACGCAATAACCTAAATCTATGGGACAAAACAAAAGCAGTCCTAAGAGGAAAATTCATAATATTTCAAGCCTACCTCAAGAAAAACCTCAAAAACACAAACTAACATTATAATTAAATAATATAAAAAACCCCAACAAACTCCTATAAATAATTATAAGCCAGTAAATTGGGCAATCTGGAAGAAATGAATAAATTACAAGAAACATGTAATACTCCAAAACCAAATCCATAAAAAAATATAAACACTGTACAAACCAATTGAACTAATGAAGTAGCAGCAGAAATAAAAAAAACCTTCCAAAATATGTTCAAAGAAAAATTAACATCTATTCTTCTCAAACTTTTCCAAAAAAATTAAGAGGAGAAAAGACTCCCAACCTTATTTTTTTAGGCTGATATTAGTGTAATTCCAAAATCAGATAAAGACAATAAGTAAATAAGTAAATAAACTTAAAGGTATATATCCCTGATGAAGGTAGAGGTTAACCCTCCTCCTCCCAAAATAGTAAACCAAATTTAACAATACATTAAAATGATTATTACTCTAGAACAAGAGGTATTTGTTGCAGGAATGCAAGTTTGAAACAGTATCCACAAATCAATTAACTTGACACACCACATAAACAAAATAACTATTAAAAATAAAGTGATCACATTAATAGATGCGAAAAAAACCAAAACATTTGACAACAATCCATCACCCATTGGTGACTAAAATCTTTCAGCAAAGTAGAAAAAGAGACAAAACAATCTCAACATAAAAAAGCCATGTATGACAAACAGGTAACATTATAGTCAATGGGGGGAAAACTAAAAGTGTTTCTGTTAAGATTAGGAGCAAGAAAGGGATATCAATGTTCACCACTTTTATTCAACATAGTACTGAAAGTCCTAGCCATAACAACCAGACAAGAAAATGAAGTAAAGGCATCCAAATTGGGAAAGCAGAAGTAAAACTGTCATTATTTTCAAATAATGCTGTATATAAAGAACCCTAAAAATTTCTCCAAAATACTACTAGAATCGATATATAAATTCAGTAAAGTAGCAGGATACAAAATTAATATGCACATGACGTCAGAGAAATGGTGGCATGAGAGATACTCTCTATCTCTCCCTTTGGAATTTCAACAAATTCTACAACTATATGCAGAAAAAAAAATCCCAGATGAACCTGAAATATACACACACCAGATAGAAAAAGGTAGGATTGTGTAAGAAGGCGGGCCAAACATAGAATGTGCTCACAGAAAACGATATGCCAGAGGACTGACTCTTTCTCTTTCCTCATGGATCTGAGGGAGGGAGGCACTGTTGGCACAGGCTTTGTCTCAGAGCCAAGCCAGGAGAAAAGGAGAGTCTGGGGAGAAGGAGCTGAGATAGGAATGACAACCGAGAACGGAGCATCTGCTGCATCCGTGACTCTAGATGCTGGGTGATTATAGGCTTACAGATGCTGGGCACGCACAAAGCCCATGGTGTGCTCCCAAGAACTACATGTGAATAGCTTGTGTAGATAGGCCCATAGAACATGGGAAAGCGCTTGATCTGCTGGCAGAGTTTAGCCTTGTGAGGCCAGACGTGCTTGATCTGGGATCTGTGCTCTACCCGCTCCAAAGCTCGGGCACCAGCTTGCTGGTTGGAGTTTCACATGTGCAGGCAGGACATCCCTGATATACAATCTCTGCCGCAACTGCTCCTGAAGGTTGGACATAAGTTAGTGGTGCACAGCTCCTGCCCTGCCCCAGGCTGCAGTTTGAGTGCTTAGAGTGCAAACAGTAGTGGTGCAACCCCCCTTGCTGGGTCCCTCAGCTGCTCTCTTCTGTGAGAAGCAGGGGTGCCTGAGCACTTCATCCCCTGCTCTGTTGGATTGTGAGGGAGAGCCCTGGAGGACCCCTGGTTGGCCATTGCTAGAGCCATAAAATTGCAAAACCTTAACAACAAGCCCCTCCTACCAAGGCGATGGCCTTGTTTGTATCATTAGACGGTGACAGCGAAGCCTCAGCAGAACTCCACCCAAGAATCTCGTAGAGCTCTGGCTAGTTGGCTCAGTGGTAGAGCATCAGCCTGGCATGCAGGAGTCCTGGGTTTGATTACCGGCCAAGGCACACAAGGAAGTGCCCATCTGCTTCTCCACCCCTCCCCCTCTCCTTCCTCTCTGTCTCTCTCTTCCCTTCCCACAGCCAAGGCTCCATTGGAACAAAGTTGGCCCAGGTGCTGAAGATAGCTTTATGGCCTCTGCCTAAGGCGCTAGAATGGCTCTGGTAGCAAGAGAGCAATGCTCCAGATGGGCAGAGCATTGCCTCCTGGCGGGCATGCCGGGTGGATCCCGGTCGGGTGCATGTGGGAGTCTGTCTCCCTGTTTGCAACTTCAGAAAAATACAAAAAAAAAAAAAAAAAAAGAATCTCACAGAGGTCAGTCTTGTAGTATAGCACCACCTACTAAAGAAAGGAATAATTATCTCTTGTTGGGGTTATTAACAATACAACTTGCAAATGCCCCCAAAGAAAAAGAAATCAAATATGGATATACAAGACAGAAACGTAGCTCAGAGAGATGACATAAATCTTCAGGAAAAAATTTCAATTACATGGAAACCTTGAAACTTAATGACAGAGAATTCAAAATTGAAGCTCTAAAAATACTCAATAAGATACAAGGAAACACAGAAAGGCATTTTAGTGAGCTCAAAAAACAACTTAATAAACAAAAAGAGTACTTCACCAAAGAAATTGAAACTATAAGAAAAAAACCAAACAGAAATGAAAAACTCAATACAAGAACTGAAAACTGAAGTAACAAGCTTAGCCACTAGAATAGGTCAGATAGAAGAGAGAATCAGTGACATTGAAGACAGGCAACTAGAGATATTACAAAGAGAAGAAGAGAGGAACTCACGAATTTAAAAAAATGAGAAAACCCCACAAAAATTGTCTGACTCCATCAGGAAGAGCGATATAAGAACAATGGGTATATTAGAAGAAGAAGAAAGGGAAAAGGAAATGGAGAACCTATTATAACAATTAATCACTAGCCCTGGCCGGTTGGCTCAGCGGTAGAGCGTCGGCCTAGCGTGCGGAGGACCCGGGTTCGATTCCCGGCCAGGGCACATAGGAGAAGCGCCCATTTGCTTCTCCACCCCTCCGCCGCACTTTCCTCTCTGTCTCTCTCTTCCCCTCCCGCAGCCAAGGCTCCATTGGAGCAAAGATGGCCCGGGCGCTGGGGATGGCTCTGTGGCCTCTGCCCCAGGCGCTAGAGTGGCTCTGGTCGCAATATGGCGACGCCCAGGATGGGCAGAGCATCGCCCCCTGGTGGGCAGAGCGTCGCCCTATGGTGGGCGTGCCGGGTGGATCCCGGTCGGGCGCATGCGGGAGTCTGTCTGACTGTCTCTCCCCATTTCCAGCTTCAGAAAAATGGAACAAAACAAAACAAAACAAAAAAAAACAATTAATCACTGAGAATTTCCCAAGCCTGTGAAAAGAGTTAGTCTCAAATCCAAGAAGCAAACAGAACACCGAGTTACCTTAACCCAAACAGACCTACTCTAACACATAATGAAATTATCACAAATCAATAACAAAGAAAGAATTCTCAAGGCAGCTAAGGAGAAGAAGAATATTTAAAGTACTAAAAGAGAGGAACTATCAGCCAAGAATACGATATCCATCCAAGTTATTCTTCAAATATGAAGGAGAAATAAAAACATTTACAGACATACAGATGCTGAGGGAATTTATCACCAGAAAACCCCACTACAGAAAATACTAAAGGGGGTTGTCAAACCAGATGCAAAGAACAAAACACAACAAAACTACAAGTAAAAATTTTAAGAAAACCTCAATAAAAACAAGGATAATTTGTGACAATAATATAAAAGGGAAGAGGATAAAGATCAGCACTAGCAAAGGAGGATGGAGTTCAAAAGTACTCATGAGATATTAGATTCTAATAAATATGATAATTTTTAAAAATAACCTAATGATAACCACCTCTGAAAATGCCATTACTGAAACACATAGCTTAGAAAAAGAAGAAACAGAAGATAAAAGTATGGAATACCACCAAACAAAAGCAAATGACAGAAAAAAAAAGAGGAGAGCTATCAGAAAGCAGTATATAAAATGGCAATAGGAAATCCTCAAGTGTCAATAATTACACTAAATGTAAATGGATTGAACTCACCAATAAAGAGGCACAGAGTAGCAGATTGGATCAAGAAGCAAAACCCAAAAGTATGTTGCCTTCAAGGAACATATCTAAGCTACAAGTATAAAAATAGATTCAAAGTGAAAGGTTGGAAAATGATTCTCCAAGCAAATAATATCCAAAGAAAAACAGGTGTAGCCATACTCATCTCTGTCAGTGTGACTACAAGACAACAAAGGTAACGAGAGACAAAGATGAAGATTTTGTAATGATAAAGGGTACATTGTATCAAGAAGACATAACACTTTTTAATATATATGCACCAAACCAGGGATCACCAAAATATATAAGATATCTACCAACTGATCTAAAAGTACAAACCAAAAAAAATATAATTATACTTGGAGATCTCAATACACCATTGATGGCTTTAGATCATTCATCCAAACAGAAAATTAATAAACAAATATTGGCCTTAAATGAAACACTGGAACAAATGAACATAATAGACATCTACAAGACATCTTATCCCAGAACATCAGAGTATACATTTTTCTCCTGTGTAGATGGAACATTCTCAAGAATAGACCATATGCTGAGCCTCAAAACTAACATTAACAAATTCAGAAAGATTAAAATTATACCAAGCATATTCTCTGACCATAAAGCTTTGAAACTAGAATTCACTGCAAAAAAGAAGTAAACACACCCACAAAAATGTGGAAATTAAACAACATACTTCTAAAAAATGACTGAGTCAAAGAAGAAATAAAAGAAGAGATCAAAATATATATATACAGACAAATGAAAATGACAATATGACATATCAGAATCTCTGGGACACAGCAAAAGCAGGAATGAGAGGGAAGTTCATATTATTACAGGCTTATATGAAAAAACAAGAGAGAGCCCAAGTAAACAACCTAAAATCACATCTTAAGAAACTAGAAAAAGAAGAACAAAGGCAACCCAAAGCCAGCAGAGGAAAGGAAATAATAAAAACTAGAGCAGAAATAAATGAAATGGAGAACAGAAACATTACAGAAAAAGTTAATACAACGAAGAGCTGCTTCTTTGAAAAGATCAATAAAATTGATAAACCCCTGGCAAGACTCACTAAGTAAAAAAGAGAAAGGGCTTATATGAACAAAATCCAAAATGAAAGAGGAGAAATTATTATAGATATCATAGATATACAAAGGATCATTGCAGAATACTATGAAAAATTATATGCCACCAAATTCAACAATCTAGAAGAAATGGATAAACTCCTAGAACAATACAATCTTTCTAGACTGAATCATAAAGAAGTAGAAAGTCTAAAAAGACCCATAAGCAGGGAGAAAATAGAAACAACTATCCAAAACCTCCCCAAAAATAAAAGTCTGGGGTCAGATGGTTATACTAGTGATTCTACCAAATATTCAAAGATTTGGTACCTAGCCTTCTCAAAGTCTTTCAAGAAATTGAAGAAAAAGCATCATCTCCAAACACATTTTATGAGGCCAACATAACCTTCATAACAAAACCTGATAAGGACAAAAAAAAAAACAAAAAAACTACACACCAATATCTCTAATGAATACAAATAAAAAAATCCTAAACAAAATACTAGCAAATCAAATACAACATATCAAAAAAAAATAACTCATAATGATCAAATGGGATTCATTCCGGAATCACAAGGATGGTTCAATATACATACATAAAATGATTAATGTAATACACCATATCAACAAAACAAAGAACAAAAACCATATGATTGTATCAATAGGTGTAGAAAAGGCATTTGATAAAATATAACATCTTTTTATGTTTAAAACACTCAACAAAATGGGTATAGAAGGAAAATACCTCAACATAATAAAGGTCATTTACAACAAACCGTCAGTTAACATCATACAAAATGGTAAAAACCTAAAAACTTTTCCTTTAAAATAAGAAACAAGACAAGGTTGCTCACTCTCTCCACTCCTATTCAACATAGTGTTGGAAGTTCTAGCCAGAGCAATCAGACAAGAGAAAGAAATAAAAGGCATTTATATTGGGAAAGAAGAAGTAAAGGTTTCACTTTTTGCAGATGATATGACCCTGTATATAGAAAACCCCAAAGACTCCACAGAAAGGCTATTAGAAACAATAAACCAAAACAGTAAGGTCACAAGATACAAAATTAATATACGGAAGTCTATTGCTTCCTTATATGTCAACAATAAAACCTTGGAGAAAAAAAACTCAAAAAAAAAATCCCCTTTACAGTTGCAACAAAAAAGATAAAATACTTAGGAATAAACAAAACAAAGAATATAAAGGATCTATATACTAAAAACTACAAAGCATTATTAAAGAAAATTGAAAAAGACACATGAAATGGAAAATTATTCCTTGTTTGTTGATAAAAATAAATATAGTTAAAATGGCCATACTACCCGAAGTAATATACAAATTTAATGCAATTCCCATCAAAATTCCAATGTCATTTTTTAAAGAAATGAATAAAAAAAAACATCAGGTTTATATGGAATTATAAAAAACCCCAAATAACCAAAGTAATCCTAAGGAAAATAAAACAAAGCTGGAGGCATTGCAATACCTAACTTCAAACTATACTACAGAGCCACAATAATCAAAACAGCAAGGTACTGGCAGAAAAACAAACCAATGGAACAAAATAGAGAACCCAGAAATAAAACTATATATATATATATGATTAGATTATCTTTAATTAAGGAGCCAAAAACCTGCAATGGAGAAAAGAAAGCTTCTTTGCTAAATGGTGCTGGGAAAATTGGAAAGCCACATGCAAAAAAATGAAACTTGAGCACAGTTTGTCTCCTTGCACAAAAGTTAATTCAAAATGGATCAAAGACCTAACTAAATGTAACATCTGAAACAATAAATTACATAGAAGAAGACATAGTTACTAAAATCATGAACCTTGGCAGTAGAGAACATTTTATGAATCTGACCCCAAAGGCAAGGAGAGTAAAGGCAAAGATAAATGAATGAAAGTACATCAAACTAAGAAACTTCTGCACAGCAAAAGAAACTGTCAACAAAACAAAGAGACAGCCAATTAAATGGGAGATGATATTTTCAAACAACAGCTCAGATAAGGGGCTAATATCCAAAATATATAAAGAACTCACAAAACTCAGCAACAAACAAGCAAATAATCCAATAAAAATATGGGAAGAAGGCATGAACAGACACTTCTCCCAGGAAGAAATACAAATGGCCAACAGATATATAAAAAAAAATGCTCATATTCACTAGCTATTAGAAAAATGCAAATCAAAACTACAATAAAGATACCACCTCACACCTGTTAGATTAGCTATTATCAACAAGACAGGTAATAACAAGTGTTGGAGAGGCTGGGAGAAGAAGAAACCCTCAATCAGTGTTGTTGGGAATTTAAATTAGTACAACCATTATGAAAGAAATTATAATGGTTCCTCAAAAAATTAAAAATAGACCTACCATATGACCCAGCAATCCCTTTACTGGGTATATACCCAAAAACCTTAAAAACATAGGTATGTAAAGACACATGCACCCCCATGTTCATCGCAGATTGTTCATGGTAGCCAATACATAAAAACAGCAAAATGCCCTTCAATAGAGGATTGGATAAAGAAAATGTGCTACATATATACAATGAAATACTATTCAGATATATGAAATGGTGACATAGTATCATTTATGTCAACATGAATGGGCATTGATAACATTATATTGAATGAAATAAGTAAATCAGAAAAAGCCAAGAACTGTATTATTCCATACATATGTAGGACACGAAATTGAAACTAATGGACATAGATAAAAGAGCAGTGGTTACCAGGGGGAAAAGAAGGGAAGGGAAGGAAAGGGAGGGGGTAGGGGGAAGGGGAGGGGCTTAAAGAGAAACAAAATGTAGGGTGACAGAAGATGATTTGACTTTGGGTGATGGGTATACAGCATAATTGACTGTCTAAATGATGTGGAGATGTTTTCTCTAAATCTATGTACTCTGACTGACCAATGTTACCCTGTTAAATTTAATTGTCTAAATTAATTAATTAATTAAAAAAATATACAGAAATAGATTTTATTTTTATACAGTAATAATGAGCTAACTGAGAGGGAAACGAAAATAACAACCCCATTTACAATTGCATCAAAATAAATAAAATACTAGGAATAAATTTAACCACAGATGTAAAAGACCTGTACTTGTAAAATTATAAGATACTGAAGGCAGAAATCAGAGACACAAATAACTGAATATATAATATTTAACCTGCTTATGGGTAGGAAAAAATAACATAGTTAAAATGTTTATTCTATCAAAACAATCTATAAATTCAAAGCAATTCCTGTCAAAATACAAATGGTATATTTCACAGAACTGAAATAAATAATCCAGAAATGTATATGGAATCAAAGAAGACCCCAAATAGCAACAGCCATCTTGAGAAAGAACAAAGTTGGAGAAATTGTGCTATCTAATGTCAAACTATAGTACAAGTTTATAATAATCAAAACAGTATATTACTGGCATAAAAAAACAGACATATAAACTAATGAAACAGAATAGAGAACCCAGAAATAAACCTACACCTATATAGATAAAAGTGGCAAGAACTTACAATGGGGAAAAGACAGTCTATTCAATAAATTGTGATGGAACAATTGGACAGATACATGCAAAAAAGTGAAACTAGATTCCTTCTAACAACACATACAAGAAATGACACAAAATGAATCAAAGACTAAATGTAACAGTTAAAATCATAAAAGTTCCAGGAGGAAATATAGGCAGTAAAATTAAAACTATTGCTCTTAGTAATACATATATCTCCTTGGGCAAGGAAAACAAAAAAATAAACAAATGAGACTACATCAAACTAAAAAGTTTTGTGCAACAAAGAAAACCATCAACAAAATAAAAATAAAAAAACCAACAAATGAGACTACATCAAACTAAAAAGTTTTGTGCAACAAAGAAAACCATCAACAAAATAAAAAAAAACAAAAACCACTGAATCAGAGAACATATTCACCAATGATACATCTGATATAGAGTTACTATTCAAAATATACAAAGAACTTATAAGATTCAACACTTTAAAAAATTCTATTTAAAAATGTCTGCAAAGGATGTGAAAAACACTTCTTCAAAGATGACATACAAATGGCCAATAAAAATATGAAAAGATGCTCAATGTTATTAATCATCAGAGAAATACAAATTAAAACCACAGTGAGATATCACCTCTCACCTGTCAGAATGGATATCACCAATAAATCAACAAACAGCAAGAATTGGTAAGGATTTGGAGAAAAGGGAACCTTCATGAACTGTTGTTGGGAATGCAGATTGGTGCAGCCATCATGGAAAATTATGGAGGTTCCTCAAAACATTAAGTATAGAACTGTCATATGACCCAGTGATTCCACTTCTGGGTATATAATCAAATAAACCCCCCCAAAAAACTATTTCAAAAGAATATAGGTACCACTACATTTATTGCAGTGTTATTTACAATAACTAAGATTGTAAAGCAAATCAAGGGCCCAACAATAGACAATTGGATTTTAAAAAATGTGGTAAAAACACAACGAAAAATTACTATGCCTTAAAAAAATAAAATTTTTGCCCTAACCAGATAACTTAGTTGGTTAGAGAGCATCATCCCAAAGCATGAAGGTGGCTGGTTCAATCCCCAATCAGGGTACATAAAGAAGCAATACTCCCTAACACATTTTATGAGGCCAACATAACTCTGATACAAACCTGACAAGAACAACACTAAAAAAGAAAACTACAGACCAATATCTCTAATGAATACAGATGCAAAAATCCTAAACAAAATACTAGCAAATCAGATACACAACACATTAAATAATAATAATAATAAAAAAAATAATAATAATACATCGGGGGGGAAGATGGTGATGAGTAGGCATACTTTCCAACTTCCACCTCCCAGAACCAAGTTGGATTACTATTTAATTTAAGAACAATCATCTTGATAAATCAACTTTGGACTAAACTAAGAGGAATCAATAACCAAGGATCATCTAAGAAGCCACACCGACACTAGTAGGAAGGATGGAGACATGGAAAGGGCTGCTCCACTCCCAGAAGTGAGTGGCAGCCTGGAGGGACTCTCAAGGCAGGGTGCGTTGCCCTGAGAGGTGTAAGTCCTTAGCCTCAAGATCAGATCTCCTGAACCTAGAAAAGGCACCCAGACAGCATTTAACTGTGAAAAGAGCTGGGTTTCTGTTGTGAGAAAGAGATACACTTCTTAGACACAGATTCTATCTTAAAGGGCCTGTACAGAAAACCTAGTTCACAGCCATTTACCCAGGGCTCTGGTGAGGGAGAGCTGAGAGAACTGCAGTTGCAGGATGAGAATGTAAAGTTGGAGGCCCAGGGAGAGACACTGTGGGAGATGGAAACCAGAATCCCTATGTTGAGTCATTCTCCAGTACTGCAGTCACCATCATCTTTCTTGGGTGGAGCAATCTCCACTGTGTGGTTTCAGCCTGGGGAAAAAGAGCTGCTGCTCCACCCTCGGGAGTCTCTCCTACCCCAGACATGGTGACAGGTTGTTCAGAGAGTCCAGGAAGAAGGGGCACATCAGTGACTCAGTTTTCTGGTGTTGAGACCAAAGCTCCCCCCACACACACACTCTCCTGAGTCTATGACTGATGCTTCCACCTCACCAGAGACTAAGTTGAATCTGTCCAGGGAGCAGGCAGTACACACTTCTGAGTCTCAGAGGCAACACTCACCTGACTCCTGGGGCCATACCCTACTGAAGTCTGAAAAAATCAGGACAGAATGGCATCTGGGACCAAAGTGCAGAGCCACACCCACCACCCATCCTAATTGCTGAATTGCCTCAGACTCTACCAGGGGTCCCCAAACTTTTTACACATGGGGCCAGTTCACTGTTCCTCAGACCGTTGGAGGGCTGCCACATACAGTGCTCCTCTCACTGACCACCAATGAAAGAGGTGCCCCTTCCGGAAGTGCAGTGGGGGCCGGATAAATTACTTCAGGGGACAGCATGCGGCCCGCAGGCCATTGTTTGGGGACTCAGGCCTAGACTCTAGTAGAGGCTTTTTCAGCAGCTGAGCCTAACAATCAGCCATCAGACAGGCTGCAAGGGGCGGGGCTCAAGGAAACTGGGCCATTTTTGTTTGTTTGTTTGTTTTTTACAGAGATAGCGACAGAGAGAGAATCAGAGAGAGGGATAGATAGGGACAGACAGACAGGAACACAGAGATGAGACGCATCAATCATCAGTTTTTCGTTGTGGCACTTTAGTTGTTCAGTGATTGCTTTCTCATATGTGCCTTGACCATGGGGCTATAGCAGACTGAGTAAACCCTTGCTCAAGCCAGCGACCTTGGGTCCAAGCTGGTGAGCTTTGCTCAATCCAGATGAGCCCGCACTCAAGCTGGTGACTTCAGGGTCTCGAACCTGGGTCCTCCACATCCCAGTCCAATGCTATATCCACTGCACCACCACCTGGTCAGGCGAAACTGGGTCATTTGAGCAGACTTTCCTTCAAGACCAGAGTGCATGAAAGTCAGCAAAGGAGTGCAGCTAAGTATTTGCATATACACCTGGGCCTAACAGAGGCAGCCACAAACTCTTAATTTCTTGTAGCTCCAAGAAGGTTGCTGAGGGCCAGTCATGGGCAGTGTCTTCCACTGGTTTGCACTGGGATCTTGCTAGAGAGGCCCAGGGCTGACATATCCATGGGCCAGCTGTTGAAAGCATCAGATCAGGACCTAACAACTCTTGCTAGAGTGGTATCTTAAGGAAAAGCACTTCACACCTGGCCCAGCTGAGGTGAGATTCACTCTCTGTGATCAGCACCAGCACAGCAGCTCATGTGCATTTGCTAGGGTGGGCTTCACAGACAGTGGGCCTGGGTGCTGGATATTCTGTCTAGCTAAGCTAGATTCCACAGAGGGAAGGAAAAGAAGCTTGGAGCATGGACATTTAAAGTGTGGTCCCTGTGAGTCTACTGTTGGATCTGGTCAAGGGACTTAGCCACCTTCAGGAGGGGCAATAAGCCCCAGGAAAGGAATCTCAGTCTTTCTCCTTGAGAACAGAATCTCAACAGCTGAAAGAACTTCTGCAGAGAGGACTGTCAGCCACACTCGGTCTGAACGTACTGCTCACTTTGTTGGGGGGAAATAAAATTTGAGTTTCCAGCAGTGGCTGAGGGATCAAGCTCTGGAGTAGGGGCCACATTCCCTGTACTAAGTCCTGGCCAAGAGACTCCTGAAGTAGGAGATCCCACAAATGTTGTATTCACAACCTCAGATGCCCTAACTCACCAAGAAAGCAACCTGTAGAAGGGTTGGTTGGGTGAGGCCAATATGAGCCCACACTACAGTCTAACTACAAAAGACTCTGTGGGAAGATGAGGCAGCTGCAACAGGGGGACGAGCAGCTGAAAAGTAGAGACAAATCTTACAGAGCTTGGGGCTTTTATGGAGCTGTTGTCATCTATAAGGAGGAGAAAGATGATCCTTATATAAAGGTTGGCCCCTCTCACTGTACCCAGACACAGAAAATTCAGACACAAAGAGTGAAAAGTACAGTAGCTGAAGACTGCTAGCCCAGTGCAGGTTACAAACAACAGCTGATGTTAACATAGGAAGAACTAGAGCCAGCACCACTGGTAGTGGGTGGCTGACAGGATCAACCCTAGACTCAACTACCTACACAAGCAGAAAACCCAAAGGTGAAGTCTAACAGGCACCAGACACTGTGAAGAATAAATATGCCCAACAGGACAGACATTGCACAGTGTGTAATACACATGATAAAGATTGACCCTTAGAGCCAGCCAGACTGAAGGGATAAACATACCCATGAAAAAACCAACTGCATTTTAATACTCACATACAAGAAGAGGGAAAATAGTACCCTCAAGAAGCATTCCTAGAACAAGGAAAAGAAGTGGATTGGAGGACAGTACCACCGAGTCCATCTTCTTTATAAAGACCACAAAAAATTTCAAAGCCAGAAAGAGCTACACAGACAAAATGGGCAGACAGAGAAATGCAACCCAAATGAATCAACAAGAGAAATCCCCAGAAAAAGAACTGAATGAGATGGAAGTAACCAAACTACCAGATGCAGAATTTAAAACAATGATTTTTAAGATGCTCAAGGATCTTAGAGCAACAATAGATGGACATAATGAGCACGTAAATAAAGAGATAGCGAGCATAAAAATGGACATTGAAATCATAAAAAAGAACCAATGAGAAATAACAAATACAATATCAGAACTAAAGACTGCACTAGTAGGAATTAATAGCAGTCTGTATGAAGCAGAAAAACAAATTAGCGATTTAGAGAACAAGAAAAAAGAAAGCACAGAAGCAGAACAGCAAAAAGAAAAGAGGTTCAAAAATTTGAGGAAACTCTAAGAGAGCTCTGTGACAACAACATATGCATCATAGAGGTACCTAAAGGAGAAGAGAACAAACAAGGAATAGAGAACCTGTTTGAAGAAATCATAGCTGATAATTTCCCTAAATTTCCCTAAATTAATGAAGGAAAAAGTCACACAAGTTTAAGAAGCACAGAGAGTTCCATTGTGTCTTGCTGTAGGTCTCCAAGAAGACCTACAGCAAGACACAACATAATTAAAGTGTCAAAGTTGAGAGACAAAGAAAAAATACTAAAAGCTGTCAGAGAAAAGCAGTTAATTACCTACAGAGGAGCCCCCATAAAAATGACATCTGACTTCTCAAGAGAAACACTTGAGGCCAGAAAGACTTTTCAAGAAAAATTCAAAGTGATGCAAAGCAGACACCTACAACCAAGACTTCTTTATCCAGCAAGGCTATTGTTTAAAATTTAAAAAGAAATAAAAAGCTCCTCAGAAAGAAAAAATCTCAAGGAATTCATTACAACCAAACCAGTACTGCAAAAAATATTAAGGGGTCTGCTGTAAAAAGAGCAAAAAAAAAAAAAAAAAAATCGAGAAAAAGAGGATTGTAGATTTAAAAAAATAAAATAGCAATAAACAACTACATATCAATAATAACCTTAAATGTAAATGGATTAAATGCTCAATCAAAAGATAAATGGTAGCTGCATGCATAAGAAAACAAGACCCATACATATGCTGTCTACAAGAGAGCCAAGTTAGAAGAAAAGATACACATAGACTAAAAGTGAAGGGATGAAAAAAAATATTTCACGCAAATGGAAATGAAAATAAAAACTGAGGTAGCAATACTTATATCTGACACAATCAACTTTAAAACAAAGGCTATTGTAAGGGATAAAGTAGGTCACTACATAATGATAAAGGGAGAAATACAACAGGAGGATATAACCATTATAAATATGTATGTGCCTAATATAGGAGCTCCTAGAAATATAAAGCAGACTTTGATGGACATGAAGGACGAGTTCAACAGCAATACTATAATAGTAGGGGATTTTAATACCCCACTAACATCAATGGATAGATCCTCCAGGCAGAAAATTTACAAAGAAATGACAGCCTTAAATGATACACTAGATCAACTGAATTTAAGAGATATCTTCAGAACCTTTCACCCCAAAGCAGCAGAATATACAACATTTTCAAGTGCTCATGAAACATTCTCTAGGTTAGACCATATGTTAGGACACAAAACAAGTCTTAATAAATTTAAGAAGATTGAAATAATCTAAAGAATTTTCTCTGATCAGAATGCCATGGAACTAGAAATCAACTACAATAAAAAAATTGAAAAACATTCAAACACTTGGAGGCTAAATAGCATGTTATTAAATAACGAAAGGGTTAACAATAAGATCAAGGAAGAAATCAAAAAATTTCCTTGAAACAAATAAAACTGAACATAAAACAACTCCAAATTCATGGGACACAGCAAAAGCAGTCCTGAGAGGGAAGTTCATAGCACTACAGGCAAACTTTAAGAAGCAAGAAATTAGTCAAATAAACAACTTAACCCTGCATCTAAAAGAACTAAAAAAAGAACAACAAATAAAACCAAGAGGAAATAGCAGGAAGAATATAACAAAGATCAGAATGGAAATAAATGACATAGTATCTAAAAAAACAATACAGAAGATCAACAAAACCAAGATTTGGTTCTTTGAAAAGGTAAACAGGATTAATGAACCTATAGCCAGATTCACCAAGAAAAAAATAGAGAGGACATAAATAAATAAAATTGGAAATGAAAGTGGAAAAGTAATAACGGACACCACAGAAATACAAAGGATTGTAAGAAAATACTATGAAGATCTGTATGCCAAAAAATTGGACAACCTAGGTGAAATAAATAAATTTCTAGAAACATATTATCTTCTAAAACTCAATCAGGAAGAATCAGAAAACGTAAACAGACTGATTACAACAAATAAATTTAAACAGTTATCAAAAAAACTTCCAGCAAAAAAATGTCCTGGACCAAATAGTTTCACAGGCAAATTTTATCAAATATTCAAAGAACTAACACCAATCTTTCTCAAGCTATTTCAAAAAATTCAAGAGGAGGGAAGACTACCAAGCTTTTTTTATGAGGCAAGCATTATTTTCATTTCAAAACCAGGTAAAGACACTCTTATTCAACATAGTCCTGGAAGTCCTAGCCACAACAATCAGACAAGAAGAAAAAATAAAAGGCATCCAAATTGGAAAAGAAGAAGTAAAACTATCATCTGCAGATGATATGATATTGTATATAGAAAACCTTCAAGTCTCAGTCAAAAACTACTGGACCTGATAAATGAATTCAGCAAGGTGGCAGGATATAAAATTAATACTCAGAAATCAGAGGCATTTTTATACACCAACAATGAACTGTCAGAAAGAGAAATTAAGGAAACAATCCCCTTCACTATTGCAACAACAAAAATAAGGTAGCTAGGAGTAAATGTAACCAAGAAGGTAAGGGCTTTGTACTCAGAAAATTATAAAACATAGATAAAAGGAATCAAGGAAGATACAAAAAAGTAAAAGCATATACCATGTTCATGGATAGAAAGAATAAACATCATTAAAATGTCTATATTACCCAAAGCTATTTATAAATTAATTGCAATTCCTATTAAAATAGCAATAGCATCCTTCAAAGATGTAGAACAAATATTCCAAAAAAAGAACACGTATAGCCTCAGCAATCTTGAAAATGAAGAATAAAGTGGGAGGTATCACACTTCCTGATATCAAGTTATACTACAAGGCCATTGTACTCAAAAGAGCTTGGTATGGGCATAAAAACAGACATATAGATCAATGGAACAGAATAGAGAACCCAGAAATAAACTCATACTTTTATGGTCAATTGATATTTGACAAAGGAGGTAAAAACATACAATGGAGTAAAGATAGTCTCTTTAATAAATGGTGTTGGCCTAACCTGTGGTGGCACAGTGAATAAAGCATCAACCTGGAAAGCTGAGGTCTCTGGTTCAAAACCCTGGGCTTACCCAGTCAAGGCACATATGGGAGTTGATGCTTCCTGCCTCTCCCCACTAATGTCTCTCTTCTCTCTCTCTCTCTCTTTCTGTCCTCTCTCAAATGAATAAATAAAATCTTTAAAAAAAAAAGCCATAGGTTTAAAATAAATAAATAAATGGTGTTGGAAAAATTGAACGGGTACATGCAAAAAAATTAAACTAGCCCGTAAACTTACACCATTCACAAAAATAAACTCAAAATGAATAAAAGATTTAAATGTAAGACACACACCCATAAACATCTTGGAAGAAAATATAGGCAGTAAATTTTCTGATATCTCTTGTAGCAATATTTTTGCTGACTTATTTCCACAGGCAAGTGAAATAAAAAACAAGAGGAACAAATGGGACTATATCAACCTAAAAAGTTTTGCCCAGGAAAAGACACCATGAACAAAATAAAATGACAACCCACACAATGGGAGAACATATTTGCCAATACGTCTGATAGAGAGATAATAACCAAAATTTATAAAGAACTTCTAAAACTCAACACCAGGAAAGTAAACTATCCAAATAAAAAATTGGCAAAAGAACTAAATAGACACTTCTCCAAAGTGGACATACAAATAGCCAATAAGCATAAGAAAAAATGTTCAACATTACTAATCATCAGAGAAATGCAAATTAAAACCACAATGTGATACCACCTCACACCTGTCAGAATGGTACTCATTAACAAAACAATGCACAATAAGTGCTGGCAAGAATGTAGAGAAAAGAGAACCCTCCTACCCTGCTGGTGGAAATGCAGACTGGTGCAGCCACTGTGGAGAACTTTATGGGATTTCCTCAAAAAATGAAAAATAGAACTGCCTTTTGTCCCAGCTATTCCACTTTTAGAAATATATCCTAAGAATGCCAAATCACTGATTCAAAAAAGATATGCACCCCAATGTTTATTGCAACATTGTTTACAATAACCGAGGTCTGGAAACAGCCCAAGTGTCCATCAGTAGACTAGAGGATTAAAAAGCAGTGGTACATATACGCAATGGAATACTACATGGCTCTGAAAAAGAAGAAAATCATACCTTTTGTGACACCATGGGTGGACCTGGAGATTATCATGCTAAGTGAAATAAGCCAGGTAGAGAAAGAAAAATATCATATGACCTCACATATATGTGGAATCTAATGAACAAAGTGAACTGAGGAATGGAATAGAGGCAGAGGTGGGGTCACAGGGACCAGAGGGACAGCAGTCAGAGGGAAGGGGGAAGAGGGGATGGGATCAGAGCAGGTAAAGGGATTAGTGAAACTATATATACATAACACAGAGATATAGATAACAGGACAGCAAATCCTAGAGGAAAGGGAGGAGGGAGTTAGGAGGAGCAGGTTGAAGGGGATATAAAAAGGGATACAGGGGTGGGGGTGAGAGAGTTATATTCAGTAGGACACTTGAATCCATGTAAACACAATAAATTAAAAATTAATAAAAAAATTTTAAAAAATAATAATACATCACAATCAAGTGGATTTGATTCTAGGAGCACAAGGAT
Organism: Saccopteryx leptura; assembly: GCF_036850995.1. Classification (NCBI taxonomy): domain Eukaryota; kingdom Metazoa; phylum Chordata; class Mammalia; order Chiroptera; family Emballonuridae; genus Saccopteryx; species Saccopteryx leptura. Next base: position 294,201,048 of record NC_089504.1, read on the forward strand.
TGTTCAACATACATAAATTGATTGATATAATACATCACATAAACAAAACAAAGAACAAAAATCATATGGTCCTATCAATAGATGCAGAAAAGACATTTGATAAGATACAAAATCCCTTTATGTTTAAAACACTCAATAAAATCCAAATAGAAGGAAAACTCCTCAACATAATACATGCCATACATGATAAACTATCAGCTAATATCATTCTAAATGGTGAAAAACCAAATGCTTTTCTTCTAAAATCAGAAACAAGACAAGGTTGCCCACTGTCTCAACTCTTATTCAACATAGTTCTGGAAGTCTTAGCCAGAGCAATCAGATGAGAGAAAGAAATAAAAGTCATCCATATCAAGAAAGAAGTAAAGATATCACTTTTTTCGATGACATGATCCTGTATATATACTGGGGATATATATAAGGGATTTTTTATTGCTTCATATTCATTTTGAAATATCCCCTAATTTTTGTGAGCAGTAAAGACTCCACCAAAAATACTATTAGAAATAGTAAATCAATACATTAAAGTCACAGGATACAAAATCAATATGCAAAAATCTATTGCTTTCCTATATGCCAATGATGAAACTTTGGAAAATAAACTCAGAAAAACAATCCCTTTTAAAATTGCAACAAAAATAAATAATTAAATAAATTAAATACCTATGAATAAACTTAACAAAGTACGTGAAGTGCCTATATACTACAAAGCATTATTGAAAAAAAAAATTGAAAAAGACACAATGAAATGGAAAAAAGTTTTATGTTCATGGATTGGAAGAATCAACATAGTTAAAATGGCTATAATACCTAAAGCAATATACAAATTTAATGCAATACCCATCAAAATTTCAATATCATATTTTAAAGAAACAGAACATAAAATTACCAGGTTTGTATGGAACCATGAAAACCTCGAATAGACAGAGCAATCCTGAAAAAAAAGAATGAAGCCAGAGGTATCACACTAGCTGACTTCAAATTATACTATTGAGCCACGATAATCAAAACAGCATGGTATTGGCAGAAAAACAGACATACGGAACAATAGAACAGATTCAAGAGCCCAGAAATAAAACCACATAGATATGCACAAATAATCTTCAACAAAGGAGCCAAACACACACTATGGATTTAAAAAAAACCTCTTCAGTAAATGGTGCTGGAAAAACTGTAAAGCCACCTGCAAAAGAATGAAACTTAACTACAGTTTGTCCCCTTGCACAAAGATTAATTCAAAATGGCTCAAAGACCTAAGTATAACATCTGAAACAATAAATTACATAGAAGAAAACATAGGTACCAAACTTATGGACCTTGGCCATAGAAAACATTTTATTAATTTGACCCCAAAGACAAGGGAAATAAAGGCAAGAATAAATGAATGGGACTATATCAAACAAAAAGCTTCTGTAGAGCAAAAGAAACTAACAACAAAACAAAAAGGCAGCTAACCAAAGGGGAGATGATAACATAAACAATAGCTTCAATAAGGGGTTAATATCCAAAATATGGAAAGAACTCACAAAGTTCAACAACAAACAAGCAAATAATCCAATTAAAAACTTGGTATGCAACATAATTGATTGAGAAGATAACCTGGACATGTTTTCTTTGAATATATGTACCCTGATTTATTGATGTCACCCTAGTAAAATAAAAATAAAAAAAAAACTTGGAAGAGGACGTGAATAGACATTTTCCCCAAGTAGACATAATAGAAATGACCAGCAGATATATGAAAAAATACCTATCTTCACTAGCTATTAGAAAAATGCATATCAAAACTACAATGATATCACCTCACACTTGTTATATTGGCTATTATCAATAAGACAGTTAATAACAGGTGGACAGAAAGGAACTCTCATTCACTGTTGGTGAGAATGTAAACTGATATAGCCATTATGGAAGAAAGACTAGAACTACCATGTGACCCAGCAATCTATCTACTGGGTATGTACATAAAAAATTTTGAAAACATCAGTATGTAAAGACACATGCACCCCCATGTTCATTGCATCACTATTCCCAGTGGCCAAGACATGGAAACAACCCAAGTGTCCTTTGAAAGAGGATTGATTAAAAGTATGTTACATATATACAATGGCATACTACTAGCCATAAGAAATGGTGACATACTGTCATTTATGACAACATGGATGGACTTTGAGAATTTGATACTAAGTAAAATAAGTAAATCAGAAAAAGCTAAGATCTATATCATTTCACACATAGGTGGGATATAAAACTGAGATTCATGGACATATACAAAAGTGAAGTGGTTATCAGGGGCAGGGAGTTGTGGGGGAAAGTGGAAGGGAGTAAAAAAGGTGATGGAAAGTGATTTGACTTTGGATGATTGGTACACAACACAATCAACAGTTCCAATGCTATAGCAACATTTACCTGAAAAAGGAATGTACTTTTAGCAGTTTGCTAATAGGTAACAAAGCTGACTTGACAAATAGGCCAGTTCCCAGCATTTCTTCATCTAGAAACAAACTCAGAACAACTTTTGCACTCTTACACCACAAAGCACAAAGGAGCGTATTTTCTGAATTACGACCAATATATAAGAAAGGTTGAAACCATCCTAAGTCATTGCTACTCCAAGTGCGTAGTACTGCCTAGTACTGCTTACAACTTGCTTCCATCCTGCTGCAAGGGGCTTGCGACATCATACTAACTCTGGTTCAGCTAGACTACAGCATTTACACATTTTTTGTTTATGTATCAGAATGTTTTTGGATGAAGAAAATGTTAGATTAATGTCTATTGTGGTGCAAGCCTCTTATTTTATCAACCAACCAGTTTTAAACAGTTTACAGACCATTTGCTCTGATTAGCACTGGCTCATATGATCACAAGCAGAAAAGAAATTTTGAAATTATAGCATATTTACACTCTGCAGTGGCACATTAAGTGGGAGGGGAAATGGTGGGAGTGTGCTGTCTGAGTGCTCCTCAGCAGAGCAAGGACAATGTGCTAGGTACACAGGAGGTCATCAAAGCAAGGATGATAGGCGGGGCCTCAGGTGTGTTTCAGCTCCAATCCAGAAAAGCAGCAAAAACAGACAAGCAACTCCATCACTGACCTCAGGACCAGCTGCATTGATTAAGAAACCCCTGCTTTGGTGCTGAGCAATCAGTGGAGACCAGGACCCTGAAAGGATTCACTTGCAGAGCTGATGAATATTCTTTTGAGATCCTGTCCTGAATCTTAGGACAGAGGACCCAGGGCTTTCCCTCCTAGGTGCATGCTGGTACCTTTCTCCTCCACCCCTCCGCCCATCCTAGGCTCCAAAGACCCCACTTTTGCCTCTGTAACTTGTTTCCGGAGCCCATTTCTTCTACCTCCGTGACTTTCTAAATAAACTTTCTCTTACATTGTGAGTCTTGGCTCTGAATTCTTTCCTAGCCAGAACTCAAGTACTGAGGTTGCTGAACCAAGAGCCTGGTCTGATCCCACCGGTCTTGCACCTGGCATTGCCAACACATTCACCAACATCTGTTTCTTTCCCCTAGCCCACCTTGGTTTGCCACCAATCTGATGTGACCCTATATAGAAATTAAAATGAACTAAAATATGTAAGTATGTTTTTAAGATACCAAAAATTTATACTAAACAGTTTCTGGATATCTGTGAGCAGTTTAATAAAATAGCAACTTCATGTTAATAGAGAATAACAGAAGGGAACAAAACAAGGGAAGTGTACAAAGGGGACTTCAGCTGAATTTATATTATTTTTAAAGTGATTCAAAGTAAATAGGACAAAATATAGGATGTATATTGCTGATCACTTTCATACTTTTACAAAATATATATTTATTTCTGAACAAGGTATCTGTTTCAATCCTTTTTTCTTCTATGTTACATATTTCTATACTTCTTTATTTATTTTATAAAAATTACTACTGAATATTTTAAAAGGGAAGGAGCAACTATCCATGGCATCTTAATTCTTCCTTTACTTTTGTAGGGTAACAAGTAACTAATTGGTAATTATCACTTCTACCCAAAGATAATCTTTTAACAGATTGTCTTAGAGTTACATGTTTCATCAAAATTTTCAAGCAAAAAAAAAAAAAAAAATTAAGTAAAAGCATTTTTATCTTTTTAGGCATTGTAGATAGATATTTTGAATCCATTATTAACTTATAATAATCTTAAGATATATAAAAATGTAATGGCGTTGCTTTGAGTACCCAAAAGAAAAGTTAATATTTAAAAAGCTAAGATGTAGTATTAGTGCTGGAAGGTAATATACATATATTGCAAAGTTTTTTTTTATAATACAGATTGAATTACAAAACCTGTGGTTACCTACAGAAATAGTCAAGTAAGATATCTTTTAACAAACAAATATGTATGAAATAGTTGATACTTTCCATTATTTTTTTATTTAAGTCATATGCAATTGAGTAGTGGATGGTGACTAGATCTTTGTATTTTAATTAAATAATATTAAGTCCCTTTATAATAAAATCAGTAGATGTTCTCTGTTTAGAAGAGAGTTATAAGGAATTAAAGAAACAAAAAAGAAAATGAGGAATCAAACATAATCTGAGGTATAAAAGCATCATATGACATCTATTATTAATCCATTATGTTTCTAATACTGTGCTTATAAACCTGAGCACTGACATTAAAGTTAGACTAATAATGTAATTTCTTCTATAAGGAAGGCAGTTTGGAGGTAATTTTTAATGAAAGAAGCTATTTTAAAAATTGTAGAAATGATATAATTCCACCTTTACAAAGTTATTTCAATTTTCTGGTTTTTAAAAACCCAGAGTGCTGTTTTTAAACTATATGTCTGTTCCTGTTGTTTTCTTTTTATCAGATATATAAAACCTATCCTCAAATGCAGGTAAAACAAAATAGAACACTATTATTTTTTAATAATGTAGTTTAGGTTTAAATTTACTGTAGAAATCCTGCTTATGTAAATTATTTTGAAAATGGAATGTTAAAATTTACCTGTTTAGTGTTATCAGAATTTTGTTGCTACCAAGACTTTAAGAAGAATTTTAATTCATTTTTTCCAGTGATAAGGAACCTGTTTTTTGGTAACATTTTCTAAAAAAATCTGCTATTATTATAATTTTCCTAAAGTACCTCAATGCATGGCCACATATGAAGTACTACTGCCACAGCCCATAGAGAAAAATGTTGTATAAATAGAGCCGACCTCTGGAAAATTATAGAGCCAATCAAGTTCACTTTGTCATCTTAAGTAATTTCCATTCCAAATTTTAAGTGTCAGTGAACTAAAAGCCATTCCCCTTTCTTGTCAATGAAAGAGAAACATTTCCTTTGGACTGACCTCAGTTGTAGAATGGAGCCAAGTTCACGGAAACAATATCTCCTCCATTCCCACTCTATTCCTATACCACTCAAGGCCCCCATCACTCAAAGGTACTGAGAGGATTTGACTCTTTGTTACCTACACTTAGAGAATATCCTTCAACAGGAGAATATTAATGATGAAAGGCTTAAAATATAAATTCCCAGGACATTCTATAAAAATGAGTTTTGGTCAAAATGCTATTAACAAGCTGGTAGTCATTTTCTGCTGCCTTAAGCAACCAGGGAAATTAACATAGGGAGAGGGGATTCACTGAAGGACCCTTCAGAGGGCTGGGGAACTATGGGAATAGCACAGTGAAAGATCATGAATGGAGCGGAATCATAAAAATAATGATAATCGTAAGAATCATAGCTGACACAAAATGTTTAATTGGAACCAGATGTAGTTTTTAGTGCCTTGTATAAGTAATTTAATCCTCACACCAATCCTCTGAAGTATGAAGTATGATTATCCCCATTGTACAGGTGAGAAACTAAGGCACAGCAGGGACGATTAACTTGCCAGAAGTTAACAGTGCGTGTGAATATTTCAGTGGAGGCCTGTGGAAACCGAAGACCCCAGTTACTGGAAATAAAACTCCAACTTTCTATTTTTCAGTTTCTGTTGTGTTCATGAGTAATAATAACGATCTCTAATTAATATATAATTTCAAAGAAAATTGGAGTAATAATAACAGCTAATATTTGTTGGAGACATATGGCAGATCTTGTTTTTTTATGTATATTATCTAGTTCAGTCCTCATGACAATTTTTTAAAAGAAAAATAGTATTATTATCCCATTTTTATATACAAGAAAAGAGAGGATAGAAATGTATTACTTTGCTCAAGGTTACACAGAGAGCAGAGGCTCCAAAGCAGGAGCTTCAGTCCCAGAGCTGTAGCCCTGCACCACTGTGCTGTGAAGTATATAAACTAGACAAGAACGTGAAGAGTGAAGAACCAGATGTTTTTAATTGCAGAAAAGCAATAGTAATTATTAACATTTATGTGAACTGATTACTATGGCTCCTTAATTACTGTCGAGAATAATAACAATTGTGTGTATTAGTTTATTAAATTAGTCCTGAGATGACTTTGATTAACAACATAACACTATATTAACAAAAATTCACTTTTTATAGTATGCAACTCTTTCATTATGACCACCTGTTTATAACACAATTTCTAGAATCTAAGGCATTACTTCAATAATAATGGTATTTCCAGATATTTGAAAATCAACTTGGGTAGATCCTATTCACCTTTTACAGCTGCCTCCTGGGGTCCTCTTAAAGCAAGAAACAGTAATTACTGAGTAACTAGGTACACTTTCCTCCTCAAGGCAATTCCTGATCACTTTCCCAGTAATAGTACTCTAATATATACTTGAAATTATAGAGCAATTTCAATAGTCACTTACTATGTGTTGGTATTTTTCCCTTTAATTTCATTATAAATTCTTTAAGGATAAAATCATAACTCAGATCTCAATATCCTTTTTCTTCTAATTTTAATAAATTGAGTTCTACATAGTTGGAGATTTATTGATTTTTAGATAGTGGAGAGAGAGAAAAAGGAGAGAGAAGCGAGAAGCATCAACTAATAGTAGTTGCTTCCTGCATGTGCCTTGATTGGGCAAGCCTAAGGTTTTGAACCGGCCAACTCAGTGTTTCAAGTTGACACTTTATCTAAATCACCACCGCAGGTCAGGCTATAGTTGGAGATTCGTATGTTTTTCTTTCACCCCTTACTAGTGATCAATTGGTTGGTAATAAGTGTAGATCACAGCTGGGATATCTGTTCTACATTGACTTGTTCTATAATTAATACCAACTGTGGTTCTTAAAAATGACTAGGAATAAAGTTCTTATGTGATTGGTTTTGGGTAGAGTTTAAACTTAGGCAATTTTTCAAAGCCACCCAGGTCATTTTAGCATTTCATGAAAATGGAGAACCACAGAATTAGAGGATCATCAAAGACCCTGAGGTTAACAGTGGACCTGTCCGAGTACTGTAAGTGGGATTCACTTATGGTATCTCTTGATTGTTCCCTCCCAAAAACATCTGGCTGAGGTATCAGCTAAAGTGTTAGCCCAAGTGCCCTGTTTCTGAGAGCCAAGTCAGGGTAGCTCAAAACCCAGTGCATGTGCAGTTAGATCGATGTGTCCTCAAATCTCTTTTGGAATTGCAGAGGCCAGATGTTTAATTTTCCTTAGTTACTGTTGGCTCCAAATTGCTGCTTCTGTCATAGTTTTTCCACTTTCTAACCTCTTCACTCATCATTTCATATATGAATCCCAGACATTTTTGTTTGATTAACATAGATTAATACCATCACCACTTTGAGAAGTCATTGGACTTTCAGTGAGGACTTCACAAAACATTAAGGAAAATGGAGAAACATTTGCATCATGACAAAAAATAATTTGGAATTGAAAATATTCATCATCCTCTCTTTAAGAGTTTAAATCATTTTTGTCCAATTTATTTTAGCCCTCCCAACCTCTCCTTTTCTTCTTTATTCATTTGCCTATAGTCATTTCAAAACATATTCTTCACACTTTTTTTAGGGATACCAACTTAGTCATGCCTGCTACATATAGTTCCATTCCTTCCTTTGAATATTCAAAGTAGACTTAATAAACTTTTCTAAACAGTAGGCTGTCTCCTCTGATTCTTACTATCTCTGCCCCTCTACCTGTCTATAAATAGAAAGAGAACAGTTTAGTAATATATTTTCCCAAATTTCAAATTTTGCATGTAACTGTTTACTCCCACTCTGTTTGCTAGAAGCAATAGTTACGCTTGACTTTGAAATAAATAACAACTTTTTAAAAACTCCATTAATATATCACGCTATGTTTAATACAGTTATTGTTATGGTCAAATCAAATGCTTCTTTGAAACAGGTAGTAAAATTTGAGAAGTTTTATGTATTCATGTCATATTTTACCAATTAACAATTGTGATCCCTAGCCTCAGTCACTAGTAGTAACTGATCAGATTTAGCTCATCTATCACTAAATGAAACAAATATATTTGTTGCTAAAGAAAGTTAAGTTATATAGTAAGCCGCCACTATGTTATAATTACAGAGTATGGAGATTGTCAACCCTAGCTGCATGTTGGAATTTCTTAGATTTAGCATGAGGAGGAGTAATATCTGTGCATGAATAATCCCTGAAAAACTGTTCGTTTTGGTCTCTCAGCACTATTTCTTGGTCTAAGATAGCACCATTTCTCCTCTGCATTATTGCAAGAACCTCTTAACTGTCTCTCTGCTTCCACTCCTGTATCTCTTTCCCTATACAAAAAACACTAACAGTGTGATTCATGTAAAACACTTCAGATCTTGTCTCCAAATGATGAAAATACTTCAATGTCTTCCCGTCTTACTCAAAGCCTAGATTCACAGGGGTCCCCAAACTATGGCCCGCGGGCCACATGCGGTCCCCTGAGGCCATTTATCAGGCCCCCGCTGCACTTCCAGAAGGGGCACCTCTTTCATTGGTGGTCAATGAAAGGAGCACATTGACCATCTCCATTAGCCAAAAGCAGGCCCATAGTTCCCATTGAAATACTGGTCAGTTTCTTGATTTAAATTTACTTGTTTTTTATTTTAAATATTGTATTTGTTCCCGTTTTGTTTTTTTACTTTAAAATAAAATATGTGCAGTGTGCATAGGGATTTGTTCATAGTTTTTTTATAGTCCGACCCTCCAACGGTCTGAGGGACAGTGAACTGGCCCCTTGTGTAAAAAGTTTGGGGACCCCTGGCCTAGAACCTCTCACTTCTCTCATGCCCCCCTTCTCTCACTCTTCTTTCTGTTAATGCTTCAGGCAAGTAAGTCTCATTCACCAAAGCAAGTTTGTTGAAAAAATGGATACTTAAAAAAAGAGTAATAAGTTATATTTTTTTAATTTAACTTTATTAAGTGAGGCAGAAACAGACTCCCACATGCACCTCGACTGGGATCCACATAGCAAGCCCACTAAGGGGCGATGCTCTCCCCTTCTGGACCACAACTTCACTGCTCTGAAATAAAGCCATTCCAGCACCTGAGGTGAAGCCATGAAGTCATCCTTAGCACCCAAGGTCAACTTTGCTCCAACCATTGGAGCCATGGCTGTGGGAGAGGAATAGAGAAAGAGAGAAAAGGGAAGGGGTGGAGAACCATGATAGTTGTTTCTCCTTTGTGCCCTGGCTGGGAATCAAAACCTGGACTTCCACACGCCAGGCTGACACTCTACTGCTGAGCCAACCAGCCAGTGCTATTTTTTTCTTGAGCTTCAAATTTTGGTTGCTAGTTCCTTGCCAGTATTTTTTCCATTGATTATATATATATATATAAATTAATGATTTATTTTTTTAAACAGTTTAAGATTCATAGCAAAATTGAGGGGAACTTACAGAAACTTCCAATATACAATCTACTCCTACAAATGCATTGTGCCCCCCACTATCAATATCTTCCATGAGTGGTACATTTGTTACAACTGACTTGCCTACACTCCCATCAGGAATGAATGAGAGTTCCTACTGCTCCACATCCTTGCCAGGATTTCATATTGTCACTGTTCCAGATATTGGACATTTAGATAGGTGTGAAGTGGTATCTCTTTGTTGTATTTATTTGCATTCATTAATGACATCACATGAAGCATCTTTTCATATGCATATTTTTCATTTGCATACAGTCTTTGGTGAATTGTTTAAGGTCTTCGGTCCAGTTTTTAGTCCATCAGGTTGTTTGTTTATTTTATTGTTGAATGTTAAGATTTCTTTGTATATTTTGGATAACCGCTTTTTAGCAGATATATTTTTTTGTTTATTTTGCAAATTTTTCCCCAATCTCTACCTTTTGTCTCATTCTCTTTTACAGAGTTGTTTTTTAATTATAATGAAGTCTAGTTTGTCAATCATTTTTTTCATGAGTTATATGACTTTGATATTCTATCTAAAAAATGTCATCATCATATGCAAGGTCACCTAGGTTATTATCTATGTAATCTTTTAGGAGTTTTACAGTTTTGCATTTTGATTTATGTTTGTGATCCATGTTGAGCTAATTTTTCTGAAGGGCTCTAGGTTTTTGTGAAGGGTATCTAGGTTTATTCTTCTGCATGTGAATGTTCCAGCACCATTTGTTGAAAAGACTATCTTTGTTTTTTTTTTGTATGTCTCTTACTCCTTTATCAAAGATCAGTTGACTGTATTTGTGGAGATCTACAGCTGGGCTTTCTGTTTTGATCCATTGATCTATTTGTCTCTCTCTTTAACCAGTACCACACATATGATTACTGTAGCTTTGTAAGCCTTGAGTCAGATAGCATCAGCCCTCCAACTTTGTCCTTGTTCAATATTGTATTGACTAGTTTGTTTGGATTTTTGACACTGCATGTAAATTTTAAAATCAGTTTTTTAATATGAATAAAATAACTTGCTGGGATTTTGATTGGGATTGCATTAATCTATAGGTCAAGTTAGTAAAAACTGACATCTTACCATTATTACATCTTCTTATCACAATATGGAACATACCTTAATTTATACAATTCTTTTGTTTCATTATTCAGAGTTTTGTAGTATTTTTATAGATTTTGTATTCACTTTGTTAGATTAATACATAAATCTTTTACTTTGGGAGATGTTAATATAAATGGCATTGTGCTTTTAATTGCAAATTCCACTTGTTCATTGCTAGTATATACAAAATGAATTGACTTTTGCATATTAACCTTGTATACTGCAGTCTTGCTATAACTTTTAATTCCAGGAGTTTCTAATTAATTTTGTTCAGATTATCTACATAGATCATGTCATCTGTGAACAGACAATTTTATTTCTTTCTTCCCAAACTATATGCCTTTTATATCATGTTCTTGTCTTATCACTTTAGCTAGAACTTTCAGTACAATGTTAAAAAGAAGGAGTCAGAATGGACATGTCATTAATTTTCTGTGAATCAGAATAATGGCACCATTGGATCCTTGGACAAATCAGGTGTCCTCACACAGGGTAAGTTTCTTTGTGTCTAAATTTGATGATAATATAAACTATTTTGGGGTTTACTGAGGAACTAAATGAAGCAACACATAAAAAGCACTTGGGTGCTCAATAATTATGATCAACTATTATTTTTAACTCAAAGGGTTAACATAATTTTAAAGTTTTTTACTATAAATACAATATAATTTTGGGGGGTATTTTTCTGAAGTGAGAAGCTGGGAGGCAGATAGACAGAATCCTGCATGCGCCCGACTGGTATCCACCTGGCATGCCTACCAGGGGACGATGCTCAGCCCCTCTGGGGCATTGCTCCATTGCAATCGGAGCCATTCCAGGACCTGAGGCTGAGGCTGTGGACTCATCCTCAGTGCCCGGGGCCAACTTTGCTCTAATGGAGCCTTGGCTGCGGGAGGGGAAGAGAGAGACAGAGAGAAAGGAGAGGGGGAAAGATGGAGAAGCAGATGAGCACTTTTCCTGTGTGCCCTGGCAGGGAATTGAACCCAGGACTTCCACATGCTGGCCAACGCTCTACCACTGAATAATAAAAATTTTTATTTGGAAAAATAAATAAAAAAAATTTACAAAAAGAATAAAAAACATTTTTTTTTTGTTTATAACCCTTTATTGGAGTCCCATAGCCTTTAAGATAAAATGTAATCTCAAAATGGCCTTAAAGTTCCCATATGATCTCTAGTTTGCTTACATCTTTAGCTTCAGCGATTTCTAGTTTTCAGTTATGCTATGCTCTTAGTTACTGAAGGACTGACTCCTTAATTTAAGGACTCAGCTTATATGTTTCTATCACTGGGACTCAGGGCTGGTTAAGTCACAAGGAGCTTCCTTGGCACCAGAATATGACACTCTAGGTTGTAATTTTCTGTTTACTTGTATAACTTTTCTCTTAAAACTTTAAACTCCTGGAAGAGAGAGGTGAGGTCTTGTTCACTATTATGTCTTCAAATCAATCACAGTGTCTGTTTAAAAATAACTTTTAGTAAAACCACCAGAACTATCTGTTTTAACAATATGAAGTACTTCTTCCATACATTTTGTATGTATTTTATATATATATTGGTATTTTGACAGACCATAATTATAACCTATAAATTCTAAACACAGAAATGGTGCATTTCTGACCAAAAATAGAGATATTTTAAAAAAGATTCTGGCAGATGTTTTACTGAGAAAGCTTGTCACAAAGACACTATGGTAAACTTGGGAGGTCTTCTAGGGAATCCATAAACAACTGAAATCCTTATCTCTGACACTGCTTATTTGGTCTGTGTAGAGGCAGATGGGCTAGACTCAACTCCTTTTAACTGTCTATTAGTCACATACTTCAAATATGAGGAGATAGAAAACATTTTTCATACTGGCTGCACTTTGTTTTTTCTCCCTCTCTCTTCTTTCTCTTATATTAAACTTGTTTACCTTTTCTTGGATAAAATCAATCAATGGATTCACCAGCCTTGCATATAAATAAACAGCATGCTGGTAACGAGTGATATCTTGAATACACTTTTTCTTCTTTTTTTACTTGATTTATCCTAGAATGATAGTGATTAATAACAGCTACTAGTGTTTATGTTCTATTTCTTCTTCCATTTCTAATAGCTTAAATTTTACGTTATTAGTTTGTATATTTTTTTGTTACATAAGCATTCTTAGCAAGTATAAGACAACCTAAAATATTATAGTACATTTTATCAAATATAAAACATTTATTTTGTTTCTTTTTATGATTTTCACCTTTAATTCTATTTTATCTTAATTAGCATTATATCTCCATCTTTATTTTATTGCATTTTTTGGTAATTACTTTTTTCTTTTTTATTGAATTTATTGGGGTAACATTGGTTAATAAAATTAGATAGGGTACAGGTGTATTATTTTACAATACATCATCTGAATATTGCATGTGTATTCACCACCTAAGTCAAGTCTCCTTCCATCACCATGTATAACCCCTCTACCCTCTTCCATTTCCCCAAGACCCCTTTTTTCTCTCTGGTTATCACTATACTGTTGCCTGGGTCTAGGGTTTGTATTCTTTAATCCCTTCAACTTTTTAAATCTAGCTCCTCAAATGCCCTCCCTGCTCAAAGCTGTCAGTGTGTTCTCTATGTATGAACATATTTCTATTTTGCTTTTTAGTTTATGTTGTTCATTGATTCCACATATGGGTGAAATCATATGGTACTTGTCTTTTTCTGACTTACTTATTTCACTTAGCATAATGATTTCCAGGTTTATCCATGCTGTCACAATGGTAAGATTTTCTTCTTTTTCTAGCTGAGTGGTATTCTACTGTGTAAATGAACTACAGTTATTTTATCTACTCATCTACTGATGAACACCTGGGCTACGTCCAACTCCTGGATGTTATAAATAATGCTGCAATGAACATAAGAATGTGTATATTCTTTTGAATTAGTGTTTCAGTTTCTTTGGATAAATTTTGAGGAGTGGAATCACTGGGTCATAAGATAATTTCCTTCTTAATTTTTTGAGGACCTCCCATGGTGCCTACACAAGTCTACATTCCCACCAGTAGTTCATGATGGTTCCCTTTACTCCATCTACTTGCCAGCACTTGTTTGTTTATTGATGACAGCCATTGTGACAAGTGTGAATTGATATTTCATTGTGGTTTTAATTTGCATTTCTGATATTTAGTGACATCAAGCAAATTTTTATATGCCTGTTAGCTATCTGTATGTCCTCTTTAGAGAACTGTCTATTCAGTTCCTTTGCCCATTTTTTTTATTGGATTGTTTGAGGTTTTCTGGTAAGTTCCTTATAAATTTTGGATATTAACCCCATACTAGTTGTACTTTTAACAATAATGTTCTACCATTCAGTGGGTTCTCTTTTTCATTTTGTTGATGGTCTCCTATGCTGTCAAGACGTTTTAGTTTGATGTAGTCAATTTGTTTATTTTTTCTTTTGTTTCCTGTGTCTGAGGTGATAGACCAAAAAATGTTGGTAAAAGAAACCTCTAAGATTTTATAGCCTTGGTTTTCTTCTCAGATTTTTATGGCTTTGAGTCTAATATTTAAGTTTTTAATTCATTTTGAGTTTATTCTTGTGTACAATATAAGAAGGTGGTCTAGTTTAATTCTCTTTCACATATTTGTCCAATTTTTCCAACACCATTTATTAAATAGACAGATTTTACCTCATTTTATGTTTTTCTCTCCTTTGTCAAATATTAGTTAACTATTAAGGAGTGGCTTTATTTCAGTGCTCTCTACTCTCTTCCATTGATGTATATGTCTGTTTTATGCCAGTACAATATCTTGATAGAAATTGCCTTGACTCTATAGACTGCTTTGGGTAGTATAGATAATTTAATATGTTATTTCTTTCTACTTATGAAGAGGAAATATGGTTGCACTTAATTGCATCTTCTTCAATTTTTTTCTACTGTTTTTTATAATTTTCCCAGGACAGGTCTTTTACATCTTTGGTTAAATTTATTACTAGGTATATTTTTATGATGGGATTGTTTTCTTATTTTACCTAGTAGTCCATTTTTGGTGTATAAAAATACCACTGATTTCTGGATATTTATTTTGTATCCTGTTACTTACTGAATTCATTCATCTGTTCTAATATTTTTTGTGTGTAATCTTCAGGGTTCTCTATATACAGTATCATGTCATTGGCAAATAATGACAATTTTACTTCTTTCCATGTTGGGTGCTTTTTTTCTTCTTCTTCTTCTGTGATTGCTGTAGCTAGCACTTTCAGTACTATTTGAATAAAAGTGGTGACAACAGACATACCTGTTTTGTTCCCAATGTCATAAGAAATGCTTGTGTGTGTGTGTGTGTGTGTGTGTGTGACAGAGACAGAGAGAGACAGATAGGGACAGACAGACAAGAAGGGAAAGAGATATGAAATATCAGTTATTCATTGCAGCACATTAGTTGTTCATTGATTGCTTTCTCATATGTGCCTTGACTGGGGGTACAGCAGACCGACTGACCCCTTGCTCAAGCCAGTGACCTTGGGCTCAAGCTGGTGAACCTTGCGCAAACTAGATGAGCCCGTGCTCAAGCCGGTGACCTCGGCATTTTGAACCTGGGTTCTCCACATCCCGGTTTGATGCTCTATCCACTGAGCAACCACCTAGTCAGATAAAAAATGCTTTTAGTGTGATGTTAGCTATAGGTTTATCAAATATGGCCTTTATTATGTTGAGGTTTGTTCTCTGTATTCTCACTTTGCTGAGAGCTTTTATCATAAGTGGGTAGTGGATTTTTATTAAATTTTTATTCTACATTCATTGATATGATATTTATCCTTCCTTTTGTTTATATGATGCATCATGTTTATTGATATGTAGATATTGTATAAACCTTTTATCCCCAGAATATATACCACTTTATCATAGTGTATTATCATTTTAATATATTGCTGGATCTGGTTTGCTAATATTTTGTTGAGGATTTTAGCATCCATGTTTATCAAGGATATTGGTCAATAATTTATTTTATAGTGCCTATACCTGTGTTTGAAATTAGGAAAATACTGGACTCTTAAAGTGAGCTTAAGAGTATTCCAAATTCTTAAAATTTTCAAAATAGTTTGAGAAAAATGGGTATTAGTTTTTCTTTAAATGTTTCTAAAATTCACCTGTGAAGCTATCCAGTCAAAAAATTTTGTTTGTTAAAAATTTTTTGATTGCTGCTTTAATTTCACTATTTGTAAATTGTCTATTCAGACTATTTTATTTTTCCTGATTTAGTTTTAGAAGATTGTATGTTTCTAGAAATGTATCTATTTCTTTTAGATAGTCCAATCTTTTGACATTTAGTTGTTTCTAACATTTTCTTACAATTTTTGTATTTCTTTGATGTCTGGTTTTATTTCTTCTCTTTTATTCCTTGTTTTATTTATTTGGTTCCATTCTTTTTTGTGTGTGATGACTCTGGTTAAAGGTTTGTCAATTTTTAATTTTTTTAATTAAATTTAATCAGGTGACGTTGATCAATAAGAGTACATAGGTTTCAGGTAAATATTTCTAGAGCATTAAACTGTGGATTGTGTTGTTTTTAAAGAACAAACTCTTCGTTTCATTAACCTATTATATTTTTTAGACTTATTTATTTCTGCTGTGATCTTTATTATTATTTCCTTTTAACTCACTTTGGGCTTTGTTTGTTCTCCTTTTACTAATTCTTTAAGTGTAAAGTTATATTATTTATGAGAAATTATTCTTATTTTTTAAAATGAGCCTGTAATTCTATAAATTTTGCTCATAAGACTATTTTTGCTCGTTTTATATATTTTGGGTTGTTGTGTTATGATTTTTGTTTTTTTTTAAGTAATGTTTTAATTTCTTTCTTGATTTTATTGTTAACCCATTTGTTATATAGTAACATGATATTTATTTAGTGTTAACATCTTTGTGTGCTTTTCAGATTTTTTTTTTCTTCTCATGATTAATTTTTGTTTCATGCCATTTTGGAAAGACCATATGCCTGATATGATTTCAATCTTTTTAAAAATTTTTATTTATAGTGAGATTTGTTTTGTGTCCTAATATCTGGTCTATCTTAAAAAAAAATGTTCCATGTACACTTGAAAAGAAGGTATTTTCTGTTGCTTTGGGGTAAAATATTCTGAAGATATCTATTAAATCCATGTGATATAGTGTGTCATTTAAGACCACCATTTCATTATTGATTTTCCATCTGGAAGAGCTGGCCATTGATAACAATGGTATATAACCATCCCTTATTTTGACTATTCAGAATTTGCTTTACATATTTTGGCACACCTATGTTGGATGCATAAATGTTTATGAGAATTATATATTTTTTATTTCTCCCTTTATCATTATATAGTGTTCGTCATTGTCTTTTACTATAGTCTTTGTTTCAAAGTATATTTTCTCAGATGTAACTATTGCTAACTTAGCTTTTTTTCTTTATATTTGCATAAAATATATTTCTGCATCCCTTTACTTTTAGTCTGTGTGTGTCTTTGAAACATTTAAGCTATTTACATTTAAAATGATTATTTGTAGTTATGTATGTATTGCCATTTTAATTTTTTAACTACTATATGTTCCTCTGCCTTCTTCTTCCTCTTCTTTTCTTTCTCCTTCTCCTCTTCTTTCTCCTCCTCTTCCTCATTTTTCTTCTCCTTTATTTTCTTTTTATTTTTCTTCTCCTTAAACTAAGCCCTTTAACATTTCTTGTAATGCTGGTTTGGTGGTAACAAACTCCTTTAGTTCTTCATTTCTTCTTCAATTTTAAATGATAGCTTTGCAGAGTAGCATAGTCTTGGTTGTAGGTTCTTGTTTTTCATCACTTTTAATATTTCATGACAACTCTTTTATGCCTAAAATGTTTGTTTCTTTCTTTTTTTCTTTTTAAGAAATCAGATGATGATTAGGGGAGCTCCTTTCTAGGTAACTAATTGGGTTTGGTTTTTATTTGAATAACTTTTAAAATTCTCTTTTTGTCTTTACTTACTCTGTATTTGATTCAAATACCTTTAAACTCCTCTTTATCAAAGATAAAAAATTTAGTAAGCTTTTACTTCTATACTCAAATCTGCAGGTTTTTTACTAACAATATCAGAGGCTATAGATCACAGTTATTATTGTCATTAATTTTTATTATATAACTTCTATTCAAATTGCTACCTTACCATCAATTTTGTGTTGTCTCCAAATGGAAACAGTTATTTAAACAATCCACATATTTAATTTTTTAATGTTCAAAGTGTTTACATCATCAGCATTCTTGTTTTCAGATTTTCTAATTCTTTTGTTCTGTATATCTTTTTCATGCAATCCTAACTAAGTTTGGATGCAATATTTGATCAGTCCTTGAATATTGGACAATATACATTTGTTTCTTTATTCTTGAATGGCTTTTGGCTAAATAATATTACATTCAGTCCTCAAAAATTTAAAAACTACTCATTTAACAGTGTATACTATAACTGAAAATACAAAATTATTTGAAGAGAAAACTTGAATTTACAATATATTTTATCCTATATTAAGCTTACACAACACAGTATTTCATATTTCATAATAATATATTTTATATGTTTATAATAATTAAAATAACCTCTTAATAAAGAATATACTATAAATATTTTTACCATCTGGATTATTAATTTCTGAAAATAATGGGTTTATGTGAAAATATGTTACATATTTACATTAAAATTTTATACTTAAAATTTATATAAACATAAGTCAATAGAAGATGAATTCTTCCAAGATTAATTTTGAGGTTAGAAGAAACAATTTAAGCCCTGGCCAGTTCGCTCAGTGGTACAGCATTGGCCTGGCACGTGGAAGTCCTGGGTTTGATTCCTGGCCAGGGCACACAGGAGAAGCGCTCATCTGCTTCTCCACTCCTCCCCCTCTCCTTTCTCTCTATCTCTCTCTTTCCCTCCCACAGCCAAGGTTCCATTGGAGCAAAGTTGGCCCCGGGTGCTGAGGATGGCTCCATGACCTCCCTCTCAGGCACTAGAATGGCTCTAATTATAGCAGAGCAATGCCCCAGAAGGGCTGAGCATTGCCCCCTGGTGGGCATGCTGGGTGGATCCAGGTCCCGCACATGTGAAAGTCTGTTTGTCTGCCCCCCCCCCCGCTTCTCCCTTTGGAAAAATTCAAAAAAATGATGATAATAATAATAAAGAAAGAAACAATTTATTTTCCGCAGATATAAATATTTATTGTTTTATAAAAGTGTATTGTTTTAAAAGTATTTTTGCCTTCATTTTACCCTTTAAACCTCATGGCAACCATGCTAAGTGGTCAAGATGATCATGCCCATTTTACAGAGGAGGCGATTGTGGGGGATTTGCTCATGTCTGCAAACATTTTAAGTGGCATAGTTAAGGCTAAAATTTTCTGTCTCCAAATGTGGCATTCTAATTCAGTACAGTATGCTTTTCAAAATGTGATCCAAATCTTTCTAAACTTTTGGTACTCTTTTAGAAGAAATAATAATCCTATATGAGTTCAACTAATTATATATCCTTGAAGACAAAGCTGTTTATGTTTATTGGGAAGAAAAGGGATATGTTTTTGAATGTTAACTCTAAAAAAATAAAAACAATCTATTTATAAAAATCTCTCCAAAATTAATACGTGGCCAATGAAAAGCAGAATTAAAAAGGGAACTGTAGGGAATGGAGGGGAGAAAAAGGACAGTGAGCACTATAATCTGGTGGGATAGATAACATTTGTTGTTTTCATTGTCTTAATTATGTTTCACATTGTAAAATTAATGTTGCAAAAAATCATTTTAAAAATCATAAAAAGCATTCACTGTAGTGTATCATCCAGTTAAACCTTTAAAATAAAATAAAAACACAATGTTTTTAAAATGCCAAGGTGCATTTTACAGTTTTATTGTAAAAATCAAATCTTTTCTGAATGCTATTGTCCATTTAATTATGCAGTAAGAAATATATGATAAAATTACAATTACAAAGTTATTCTCTATTAAACTTACAGTTCATAGCATCTTAATCATAATTACTGTCTTAAATAAGTTTTTAAATGCTACAAAGCAAAACATTCTGTAATAATTTATATGAAGTCTAAAACATTTCTGATGATCTCTGTTTATTTTGTTGACCATTTCTCTTTTCTAATCTAATGAGATTAAGTGATCAGAAAATTTCCCACCAATTATCGGGAGAGGAATGTAGAATTTAAATGGAATTAGAATAGATGTAATTATCTTCCTAACCTTCCTTTAAGCATTCTTTCCCACCAAAATGATAAAATCTCTCAAAATGTAAGTGGCTGGCTGATATTCTTTATGATTGATATAATGAGCCTCAAAAAAAAAGTACCACTATCATCTATCTTTTATACTTCTATGAAGACTATTAGTAGGAATACTAAAGAAAATATTTTCTCAAGTCTCCATATGAGTAAATGTAAGAGTCTCTCATCCTGAACTTTTACTCTGTGTCAAGATACAACTACTGAATGCTCCTTTCATTATCAAGAAAGCGGCTCAAATGAATCAGTTGTGCAATAGGAACCATCTATAGCCGAGGAGGACACTTTTGGTGAATATGACATATTGAGGCTGTTACTACCCAGGTTTTAAGTTATTTTTATTTATTGAATGAGTGAGTAAATGAATGAGTATTGGATGTTTGAAAGGAACATGAAGTTACACAGGTAGTCACACAGGACCCTCCTCGCCACCTCACCTCAAATACTTCCCTCTAAAAACTCTTAAGAAACACCATTTTGTAATGTTTGTAAAAAGAAGATTCAGTTTAAAGGAACAAATTCAATTCTAACCCCCAAGTGTTTGATTTCATCACAGACTAAGTATGAAGAAACATTTTTAACTCCCCTAAATAAAAATAGCTACAGTTTAGTGACCTTCAACTTTATGTCAGGAGTTTTAAATATACTGTCTCATTTAATTCTAGAAAGACCCCTTAGAAAGATATTATTGCCTATTATATATAAGAGAATATAAAGGTTTAGAGTTATTGAGTAATTTGCTGGAGTAACAAAATAAGTGAAGGAGTTCAGATGCCTTCATGAAGTCTAAGTTCCTAATAGTCCAAGTTACCTCCTCTTAATTGTCCCAAAGATCTGCTTTTAAAATTCTGAATGGGGAGGAGAATTCAGTTAAAAATGAATGAAACAAAACTGGAATAGGAAACTTAACATCATGATGGGTTAGGTTTCATTTCTGTGTATTTGAAGAGTTCCTTTAACTGTGTTCTATAAACTGATACATAATTCTTTGTGAAGAATAAATAAATGTGTATCCATCCATACCCTGGGTAAGCCTACTCTGGTTTATTAATTTATAATTACTAGGCAGTATATCACCTCTCAAGTTTCTATTTTAGCATCACTAACTTTCTTTTAGTTCCATGCATATGTTATTATCATTCTATAGTCTATGCGTACTATGACTTCATGTCTACTTAGTCTGGACAGTGGTTCTCTTTGCAGCAATAGCTAAGAGATTTATATTTATATTGCTATTAACATAAGTAAAATAATGCCCATGAAACTGAATCAGAACCAGGTAGTGAGGGAACAAGACATTAAATCAAAGCTACCTACTATTTATACCATAATGCCTATTTCCCAAATTTTCCTTCTACCTGTAACACCTGCATTATTTTTCCAATATCAGAAAGAAATTTAAGACTATAATATTGTTTGTATTATTCTGAGCCAGCTCATTTTTTATCATTGTAAAAGGAAATCATATATTGTAAGTAGAAAGATGATATAAAGTAACTTAAAACAGATGTAACTATAAAAAATTTTTAAATGAATTTCAATTATTCATATATTTTGGGGGGAAATGTTAATGATACAGTTATTCTAGAAAATAGTTTGGCAATTTTTATATAATTAAAAATGATTTACTATACAAACAAAATCTTAAGCATTTATACTGTATTGATTAAAACTCATGTTCAGGCACAAACATGTAGCAGTTTAAAGTCGATGAAATGTGCTTCAGTGAGTTGAAGGTTAAACAAACTTTGATGTATACACATTATGGAATTCTATTGAGCAATAAGAGCTAATGATATATATATATAACTAATGATATATGAGACAGTCTAAGTAAATCTGTAGAGAATTATGTTGTATGAAAAAACCCAATCTCAAATGGTGACATTCTTTGAAACTACGTTTACATAACATTCTTAAAATAATGTAATTATAGAGATGGAGAGCAGATTAATGGTTATCAGAGATCAGAGTTTAAAGGGTATACAGGTTAGAGAGCAGAAGTTTGGTGGTGACAGAAAATATAAAGGAGTAGCATAAGGGAATCTTAGGGTAATAGAACAGTTTTTCATTTTTATTATGGTGGTAGTTAGTTTAGTTACACATATGACAAAAATGATTAAGACTACAGACACACACATAAACAAATGTATGCACAACTGTGGGAGCATCTGTGTAAGGCACACAGGAGCTCTTTATATACTTTTTAACAACTCCTGATGAATCTGTTATTTCAAACTGAAAAGTCGAAAAATAAGCTGTCTAGAAGTGTGTGACCTAAAGCATCCTTTGACATCAGTGGCTTATGGACCATGTCTCCTAGCTTCAGTTCTAGTATGTAGTTTGGATGTGTCTGACCACACTGCCTGCCTTTCAGGTGTACATGACAAAGACAAAACTGATAATTGTCATGAATTCTTTAGTTAGGGAAACATTAGTTAATCATTTCATGAACACAGCTCAACTGATGTGTGGCATAAATACTACATACACACATAAGAATAAGCTGAAAGAGGTAATCAATTCTTCAGTAAGGAGAGCATTAGTATTATTTCAGGAATATGGGTCTACTAATGTGTGGTATATGTCAGTTAACTATAAATTCAAATCTATATTGTGCTCATTTAGTGGTTAGGGTTCAATCATTCTTATGAAACTTATATAAACATAATGTTTGTAAAGGCCTATGTTACAAAACCAACATAGACATAGTAAGAGATACATCTGGTCAAAGTAGATTTTCTTTGATTATAAAATAAGATCTGAGGCCCTGTGTGGGTAAAACCCAAAATAGTGATGTTCAGTCTAAAAAAAAATAGAATTTTTTTTTTTTTTTTTTTTTTTGCATTTTTCTGAAGCTGGAAACAGGGAGAGACAGTCAGACAGACTCCCACATGTGCCCGACCGGGATCCACCCGGCACGCCCACCATGGGGCGACGCTCTGCCCACCAGGGGGCGATGCTCTGCCCATCCTAGGCGTCGCCATGTTGCGACCAGATCCACTCTAGCGCCTGGGGCAGAGGCCAAGGAGCCATCTTTTGCTCCAATGGAGCCTTGGCTGCAGGAGGGGAAGAGAGAGACAGAGAGGAAGGCGCAGCGGAGGGGTGGAGAAGCAAATGGGCGCTTCTCTTGTGTGCCCTGGCAGGGAATCGAACCCGGGTCCTCCGCACGCTAGGCCGACGCTCTACCGCTGAGCCAACCGGCCAGGGCCAAAAAAATAGAATTATTAAAGTTAAAAATATATTATTTTATTAATTATATGTACAGCTTTTTGGAGATATGTCTGTGGAAAAAGAAACAAAGAACTGAAGGAAATGGTACACTCTTTGGAGCAACACTTATTTAGAAGACTCTTTTGAGTAGACACTTACATTAATTTAGTTCCTAGATGAACCTCAGCATGCATGTCTATGCATTCTCAAAACCTGAGAAACTATCTGTAAGATTTATTACTGAGCTGCAGGAATTACTTGTTGAACTTTTTTCTAATCTTAGTTTAAATATTTGGTTGGAAAATGTTATGGGACCCAACAGTACCATTTAATCCCCATATTGCTTGTCAGTCATGGAGTATCAAACTTTGTTTTTATGAATAAGAACGTATGAGACACATCTGAAGAACACTATAAGGAGGTGTGTGTAAAAAGAAGCATAATCTCTTTCCTGCCCTTGTGTTCCAGCATAAAAATATTAAGAAACAAGATTATTTTATAAAAGTCCATTTATATAGACTAGGTATCTAAGCTTTGAATGTTGAAAAGAATGTATATTCTAGATGTTCTTACATCTTTAATAGGAGTTTCTTGATTTTTCTTGCATTATATGTCTGTTAGAGAAGCAAAGAATTAGATAGAATTTTTAGTGTTGAATTTAAATAGATTTTTTTATGAAATGTGCCATTTCTATATATTTTTATTTTAAGATAAAATCCCACAGGGAATCTTTGTCTCTGCTGAAAGGGTTAATATTTTCTTCTGTTGAAAAGTATATATTTAATATGCAAGTATGTTTGATATTCATTGACAGAGCCACAATAGGAATGCTCTTGCTTTATGTACCAGTTACAAGGTTTAATATCATTATACTGCATGCAATATTAGTTTTTATTAGTCGCCATTAACAAGATGCTTTCTACTTGAATTCTCATTTACTTGTTCAATGTAAAAATTATCTTTGTAAAAGAGAAAAACACATCTTCAAGTGTCAGCTATATTAAATTAAAGAACTGTTTACCCTGCCTAAGAAAAGCATATGTATCTAAATAGGCATCTTTTACCGTTTGCATAGTAGATTGGAAATTAACATTTTTGTTCATTTTCCCATGTATGCACAGTGCCTGAAAGAGTAATACTCCATGCATATCAGATCAGCCAGCCTACAATTTTTGTGCAATATATTATTTGGCAATCTAAAATTTGTAATTTGCATGAAATTGCTTAATTAAAATACAGTCACTCAGGGTATTAATTTCTCTGTCTGGCAGTTCAATGTACTAAAGGCGGGCTACAGAAAATGTGAAATCCTGTCAGATGTAACAGTAAAATATTAACAAAAAAATTCCACTTCTGGCAACAAAGTGACAGAGCGATAA